>NC_134852.1:14547500-14866250 GCF_049852395.1 Peromyscus maniculatus bairdii | reverse complement strand
TGATATGGCTCTCACTGGAAACTGAAACAGCCGTGACCATCGTCACACAAAGGCCCAGGAAGGAAACAAGGTGATCATTCCACCCGAGTGATGCTGGGTTTGAAGAACTTCAGAGGTTGAATTGGCCGCTTAGACCTCATTTAGGTGGAGGTGCACAGCCATGCGGGGATTTGGGCAGGAGGCAGTAATTAAAGGCGGACTTTCTTTATAGCCACTATGTGTGTATGCCAGTGGGTTTGTGTGTGTGCGCGCGCGCGCACGTGTGTGTGTGTGTGTGTGTGTGTGTGTGTGTGTGTGTGTGTGTGAGTGTGAGTGATAGAAAGGGAGAACATACAGGAAGTGACATCAGAAGCCTGGGGAGACATGGTGGCAACTAGGGTGTGGTCATGAGGACAGACACAGACTTCCACGAGAGGTTGGTGGTCAGACTTCTTAGGCAAATATGGGGATAGAGTCCTAAACCAGGCATCTCCACCAATGTCCTCTGGCAAAGGTCAAGACAACACCACTGAGAAGGGGTGGGAAGAACTCAAGAACCAGAAAGGCAGGGGGGAGGGTGTGAAGTGACATCATCTAGCCATGGCATGGCCGTCACACTCATTAACTCACAGCAGCTGTGGTCACCTGCACAAGACCTGACCAATACCAAACCACTCAAACTTCCAGCACAGGTGGGCAGGGGGTTCTCAAGACCCCACCCTTCTCTGAGAAGCCCCTGGCGGATGGTGACTTCAGGGGAAGGGGCGGTGAGTTTTCTTTGAGGGTATGCCATTGGTAGGTTACTTGTGTCCCAGTGTCTGTCCCAAGCCCATAAGAATGTGGGTAGCAATAATTGAACTTGGTGTATTAATTTTTTTTAAAAGGACATGAAGATGGGAAGGAGAGACATTTTTTGGTGGAAAGGAGACATCTAGGGAGAGTGGGGGCAGGGAGCGGAAGATGGATATGATCAAGATCCGTTGTAGACACATACAAAATGGTCGAAGAGTGGATACAGAGAAATTTCTAAAATTTAAAACAAACTTTGAGAAAGTTAAAGAGATGTGGAGACCTGGGGAGAGGAACTCGGAGGCTGAGGTGTGTGATCCCTGAAGGCCTCAAAGCATCCACATGGAGCTGCGGGTCCACAGGGACCTCCTGGTCCACATCCTCACCTTAGTACATTCCCTTCATTTCTGAGCTAAATGCAGGTTGGGACTGAGACATGTCTCCCTTGGCATCCAGTATGCAGGGGTGGGTGAGGAGGGGAGGGAAGGAATAGCGCTGCTTGGGAAAGCTGCCACAGTCTCTTCTGAGTGTCCCAGAGTCCCAGAGGCACACATTTCCCAGCCAGCCAGAGACGTGCTTGTTACGGTTCTTCCCGATCAGACCCTAGTTCCTGGTTTTTATGATATCTTTTCCCCATTTGGGGAGGCCGATAATCCCCCATCATGTCGTGACTCGAAAGCTCTATATTTTTCACAGTGACCAGCACAGAAAATGGGCCCGACTCTTACCTGTTGAACTAGATTCTAAACTATACCGCAAGTTAAATTATAAAACCATAAAAATATATTCCCTGGGCTGGTGAGATGGCTTCTGTGCATAAAGGAGCTTGCCACCAAGCCTGATGACCTGAGTTCAATCCCCGGACCCCACACAGTGGAAGGAGAGAACTAACTCCTGCAAACCGTCCTCTGACCTCCCTGCATGTATGCTTTCCTCCACCACACGCACAATAATAAAAAAGGTAACTAATTTTTTTAAAGAATTAAACTCAAATTATTTTTTTTTAAACTTTAGGACCTTGTATCTGTAACCAAGTACAAATTCATAAACACATACATAAATACACAGTCTTTTATTTTTTTAGTGGGTGTTATCTGGTTTTCATAAGGATGTAGCTTTCAGTTGCATTCAGGGAACAGTACTTTTAAGTCAAATGCCGTGTGCTTGAAAGGCCTTCTGGTCTCTCCTGAGGTGTGACAAGCTGGGCTTCCTGCTAGAAAACGCCTCAGAGACCTATCTGCAGGATCTACCATGTATTCTCATTTCAGAAAGGTCACAGGGAATGGATTAAGGGTACAAATGCTGCAGGATGGGGCACAGGGCAGGAATTCAAGCTGAGGCTGTAGTGGCCCTCACCGAATTGGAAACAGTGAGGTGGGGTGTGAGGAAAGAATTATTTTAGGAGACAGCATGAGGGAGGCCGGTGATTGATGGGGCGCACCAGGTGTGACAGAGACAACATCCCTAAGATGACCCAGAGTTAAGAATATGAGGATATTAAGTCGTCTGCAGGAGCAGAGTCACAGTCTGATGGACACCAGTTCTGGTAGAGTGTGTCCCCTCGCTAGCAGGAGAGACAGTAAGTTCTGAAAGTAGAGCTGGGTCTTTCATCCTTTGTGGGACTCCATGAAAACTGAAAATGGTTCAAAAGTCAGAGGAAGTGCCTGGGGAGATGCCTCAGACGGTAAAGTGCGTGCTGGACAAACACGAGGACCTGAGAGCAAATCTCCAACAGTCACGTAAAAAAAAAAAAAGTCAGCCCTAGTGACAAGGCCCTGTTATCCCAGTGCTGGAGGCTAAGACAGAAAGATCCCGGAGGCTCACCGGCCAGCTGGTCAAACTGAATGAGTGAAATCCAGATTCGGTGAGAGACCCTGTCTCAAAACAGAAGGTGGAGAGCCATTGAAAAAGACTCGTGATGTCACCCTCTGGCTGGCACACACACAAGGGCAGGAAAGGCATCAAAACCACTAAAGTCAGTCTGTGACACAGGCCTCTGAGCCCAACTTTTGTGGAAGCTGAGGTAAGAGGTTCAGAGGTGCCTGGACCCATTGGGCTATCTCGCCTGCACCAGCTTGTCTATTTGTTTTAAGGGGAGGAGTAAGGAGATGAATTTTGTTTTTACTGGAAGACAAGACTTCAGATTCATCCATGCGGAGCCCCCAGAAACAAGTGGATAGAATACTGGGGAGATCAAAAGAGTGTGATTGGGATTCAAGGCGAGTTTAGAAGCCGTGAAGGAGACTCTGATCTGCCAGGGATCCAATATGGAAAACAAACCCAGCACAGAGTTTTGATGACCTCAATACTAAGGCTTTTAAACACCTAATTGAGAGGATGACTTTCAATTCATAAAATCACTGTGGGAGGTAGCTCAGTGGTCGAGTGCTCGACCAGTATATAGAAGGTCCTAGGTTCAATCCCTGGTAACAGACATAAATAAATAAAAATAAAACCTTACAAAACCTGAAGCACTTGTCTAAGATCCTTAGACAAAGATATGACCTTGATTAATTCACTATTTCACAATTTCCTCCCCTAGTCTTGTCCAAAGGACAAATTCTGAAAAATATGAATTGTCCAGACTGGTGATCTAGCTGAGAGGGAGCAAGGAGGAGTCCAGAAAGCAAAGGCTAACAGAGATGAGACTTTGACTCCCACTGAGTATTTCTAATGCTGTGAACCACATTTATCTACCCACCCATTCATCCCTCTATCTAGGAAAGAATATATACTTTGTGAATGGGATGGTTAACCAGAAAGGCAAGAACAACTCATAACAAAGCATTATGTTGACCATTTTATCTGTGTTCCTCCTGATGGAGCAAGGAACTGGCAAACAATGACCCATTGGTCAAAATGTGTTTTTGTATGGCCCACAGGCCATGGATTGTTTTTGTTTTTGAGGCAGGGTCTCGGAGCCAGTCAGAATGGGCATGGCTTAAGAGTGGAGAGGCCAGACAGACCTTGGTCGGATTTTAACCAGTTCCTTCGTGGGAAGGATGACCTCTGTCATGTGAAGCAGAAGAGTACTGGGCAGAAAATTGCAGATATTGTCAGTGTGTTGGGGGAGGGGGAACAGGGTATATGTGTGAGTGTGGTCCTGTGCCCAGCGTTTCTGTAGAGATCAGAGGACCGTCTTGGCAGTTGGGTTTTTTTCCTTCCACCTCATTTTTTGAGGCAGACTCTGTTTTGTTTTTTCTACCATGCTGCATACCGAACATTAACTGTCCAGCAAGCTTCCAGGAGGTTCTCTTATTTCTGCTCCTCATCTTGCCAAAAGGAGTGCTAGGGTTATAGATGCATATCACCACCTACCCTCCCCATTTTTAAAAATGCATTCTGAGATTGAGTTCCGGTCATCAGACTTACATGGACAGGGCTTTTTTTTTACTTACCCAGCCATCTTGCTAGATTATATTTATGACTATTAATGACCCCAACTCTATGTCTGGAATTTTCATTTACTTCAGTCAATAAATTTTCCTTTTTATTGAAGCCAGTTTAAAGTTAAAATATTGTTTTAGATCCCAGGTCATTTATGTATTTTTCTCTTTTTCCCCATTGACAGTAAATTCTATGAGAACAGATGGAAAATATATTTTGCTCACTGGTACGGTCTCCATGCCTAAAACCTTCTCTGACGTTGCAAACATTGCTCAGGGTATGTGAGTGTTTTTATTATTCATTTGATATTGATCTCACCCCAATCCCAACAGGCTCATTTCCACGCAACACAGTGTTTGACTTTATTTTCATTCATTTCTACATCCCCCAGACCCTAGCATATGTTCCATGTATGATAGCTCCCTCTGTACCACAAGAAATAAGAGAATAGATACCACATCTGTTTTAATAACAATCGCATCCTGTGGACCCAGCACTGCCTAACACACAAAACCCTACTCCCTAATCCTCATCCGTGGAACGACAGACTAAATGGATCCATAAATCGTAAGTACGCATGCAGTCAACGCCACTGCGGTTGTTGGTAGGAGCTTCTGAAATGAGGATCTGTGACTTGATGGGGTCTGCAAAGAGTCACAGAACCAACTTTCTGCAGTTCTGGAGAGATCAACAAGAGTCTTGCATAGGCTAACAGTGAGTTAGTTAGGGCTCCGGAGGATGCTCCCTTCCCCCACTAACTTAGGTTGACTCCAATTGTTCTGGTTTAGCCCCTCTCAAGAGCTGTTAGCTGGTGTGAGCCACAGAGTCAGGTTCATCCTATTACCATGGAAACTGCAGCTGGAGTGCGGAAGGAAGGCTGAGGAATGGGCAGGGATTGAAATTTTCCAGCTCTCCAGGCAGGCTGTGTTGGGGGGGAAGAAATCTGACCAGCATACCATCGGGTCTCAATAAACTTAATGAACATTCAATGTTTCATGAGGATGTGAGACCAAAAATTAACCACGCTACTGGATAGGAGCTCTCAATTAAGGTGACATAAAGAAGGGCTGGAGAGATGGTTTCAGTGGTTAGGAGTGCTTACTGCTCTTGCAGAGGACCCTGCTTGGATTCAAAGCACTCCCGTTGGACAGTTCAAAACTACCTTTAACTCCAGACTCCAGACTGATCAGACCACACACACACATACCACACACACACACACACACACACACACACACACACACACACACACACAGATTTAAAAATTTATTTTTAAAGAAGATGATAAAAGTATCACGTACAGCACAGCTTTATAAACTGCAATCTGTTTGGGCACAGTCTCCTGATCTCCTTGGACTGTGTAATTGTTCGGAGGTGCTTATTTATAAATTCCATCACAGTACAGTTTTCTTTCCTCCTCCAGCTCTTCTTTTTCTAAAAGGAGAAAAGCCGTCTTCCCCCTCAGACTTAACAGTTGCTCTAGGGTGCCAGACAAAATACAGGCCAGCCAGTATATCCAAGTTGGACATTCTTGTGTGTGTTTTTAAATTGTTTATCTGAAATTCAAATTTAGCTGGGTTATTCTGTGTTTCTTTTTTCACTTGCTAAATCTGGAAGCACTAGCTCTCACACTGGGTTGCTTTGTAGCAAAGGCAACCTCGGTTTTATCAACTCTTCTATTAGGCCATTCACCTAGCAGTAGCTCTAGACACTGTACTCTTTCAGTGCGAAGTCAGGCACTGGGAAAATAGTTATTGAGTGGGTTAGGAATGCAGTTCAGTTGACAGAGTGCTTGTCTAGCGTGAATGAAATACTGAATCGGATCCCTGGGGCTTAGGGGGTGGGAGGCAAGATGATCAGAGGTTCAGAGTCATCTTGGCTATCATCGTTAGTTTGAGGCTAGCCTGGACAGCATCAGATTTTTGTCTAAAAAACGAAGAGAGAGAGAGAGAGAGAGAGAGAGAGAGAGAGAGAGAGAGAGAGAGAGAGAGAGAGAGAAAGAGAGGTCACAGAACACCTATTCCCTGCCAATTACCATTGCAGATGAAATAAATAAATACTTCATGGAACCCATGTTGGCTCTCTCCTTCAGAGCCATAAAAATCATAGATGTGCCTTTCTCCTCTCCAACATAATGAAACCTATTGAAGGTAACTCTAAACTGGAAAGTTACTTTGAAAGGATTGCAGGTCGTGGTGTAAAAGGGGTGTGCACAAATATGCATCTCAAAGAACCTCAGATCCTTGGGTGCAATGCATAGAGGCCATTCTTCCACTGTCCACCCTCTACAGAAGAATCAGTGAGTAACCTATAGCAATGGGCATGTGCAAACACTGGGAGCCTGACTTGGAAATAGATGGGATAGGTGAGGCTAGCTACACGCACAGAGTGCCTGGGACAGGAACTCATAGGCATCCATGCAGGTAGACATCTCAGGTGGCTGCCCTTGGCAGCCCATTGGGAGTCAAGGATTCACTTGATGACTGCACAGCCCAGATTCCCGAAGGGTTAAAAGATCCTAGAACCAAAATGAACACTAAAAGCCTGGGGCCCTCTCCTACCCTCCCCCACCCACGCACAGCTGATCTGTTCACCGAACTTGGTGTTCCTAATTAGCATGGACCAGAGGGGGAGAAAACCTGTAAGAAGCTTAGCAAGGGGTCTAAGAATCCTTTGCCAAGGTACCTGACCTTTAAGTCGCTTTATTGAAATTCTGTTCACGGAAGTCAAAAACTGCACCTAGCATACAACTCAGAGGTGTTGTTTTAAGGAAATTTATGGAGTGGTAGTTCCTTGCTGCCGATCTGTTTCCGGATCAGCTGTGGGCCATCACCAGCATTCACTTTCAGAGTACTCCCATCCAACCCTCACCCGGGATGAGGTGGAATGGGGGGGGTCACAAAAAAAAACCCCTTCCCATCAGCCTCTTTGTGTGGGTTGTGGCTCCCAGTTCCAGGGAAGCACCCATCTGTTGTCTTTCTTTAGGTTTTTCCATTCCCAACATTTCATCAAAAAAAAAAAAAAAATGGAATCTTCACAACTTGCCATCACCTCTTTTCACGAATCAGCCCGTTTACCAGAAGTTTGGGATCACTCTTAAATGTTTTAAAAATTCAGAAGCGCGTGCTGCAAGTTCAGGTGAGTTACTATTGAGTGTGTCGATCCCCACCACCACCGACCTTACGTTTGGCTTCTTTGACCAGTTTCTCTTCACCCTCGATTGAACATGCGAGTGCCCACTTTGTCCTCTACCTGGCTTGGCTCTGGATCCTGGTCTTCTCCCTCGCTACCCATGTGTCTCTAGCCCCATAGTTTGCCGGGAACACCAGTTTCTGAATTAAATGAGTCACTGGAGGGGAAGTTACTGCATAGATGGAGTCCATCTGGCTGAAAACATTAGCTCTACATTTCCCACAGGGAGTCTTAATTTTATCTTTCTACTCATCCATCCATCTAACTCTTTATGAACTCTCAAATTAGAAAAGAAAAAAAAAAAAAACCCACCAAACTGGGTGTGATGAGAAATGCCTTTTATCCCAACACTCAGCAGGCAAAGGCAGTAGGCTCTCTGAGTTTGAAGACAGCTTTCTCTATACAGAGAGTTCCAGGCCAGTCATGGCTACATAGTGCGATCTTGTCTCAAAACAGACGTGAAGCAAAGGGTAAAATCCTAACCAAGGTTCCATGGCTTCCGAGTGGCTATTCTAACCGTATAGAAGTCCCCTGAGATATATAAAGTTTGGGGACGGAGCAAGTGTTTGAGTAGCTATTAATCTAGCTGTGTGGTGTTTTTATGTGTGAGTTCATTATCTCTGGTCTTAGAAAGGAACCTTTGAAAAAATTATTTCATGTGTGTGTGTGCAGTGTGTAAAGAGAGGTCGGAGAACCAAATTTCAAGGGTTGGTTTCTTCTTGTGTGTGGGGACCCTGGGATCAAACTCAGGTCATCAGGCTTGGCAGCAAGTGCTCTTACCCACAGAGCCATCTCATCTACCCTACCTATCTAGAGAAAGGAGGTCTCTAGTCCAGGGTGGCCCCCCAACTTCCTACGTAGGCAAGAATGATCCTTAACTTTCTGTAGCCTTGCTGTGCTGGGGTCACAGGCTTGCACTGCTATATGTGATTGTAATCAGTGCTGAGGATCGAACCCAGGGCTTAGTACGGGCTAGGCAAACATTTTACCAACAGATCCACAGCCCTATCTGGGATCCTGTGTTTGGGGAGGGAAAAAAATGGTGGTATTAAATATCGCTGGCATCCTGCACCCCACCCCCACTTTTTTTTTTAATGATGCAGGTCAATTTATAACACAAAATTATTTGTTCACTTGCAGTTGATGGGAATTTATTCCTCCTTCCTCCAAGATCATTTTGATAATTTTGGCATTTAATATATTTTCAACAAAGGTTGTTCAACTCTGGAAATGAGGCATTTGCTTGATGTATGCAGATTTATTTGATTATAATCAAATGCTATAGTGTTTCAGAGCGTACACAGTCTGCAGCGGTGGAGACGGGTTAGAGGCTCGACTTCTTTCTAAAGGATGGGGTTGTTGGGCAATTTTCTTAACCCTTTGAGGCCCGGGCTTCGGGCACAAAGACGGGTAACAATGGCGTACTACCTTCCTTGACCGGCAAGGGGATTAGCTAGAAGTCTCCGTGCAAGCACGGTACCTGGCAGCAGACAGACGATTGCACAACTGTCAGCTGTTGTTATTTTCATTATGCCGAGTTCCTTCCAATTAAAATCACTTGGGGATTGTAAACCTCTGTGAACCAGTTAATTAAAATGAACTGGGAAGAACTCCACTGGTTTCTAGGCCTTGGCACGCTTTGTGGAACGGATGAATTATCTGTTCCTTGAAAGTTGGAAGGAAGTTTCTGCTCCTTCTAAAGTCACCGTTTCGAGTCATGCCTTTTCTTCCCTTTGCGGGGGAGGGTGTGTTTTTGAATACGCCCCCACCATTTAAATAAGGGTTTTTAAAATTTAATCCTAAGAACAGGGTCAGCCAACTCTTTCTGTGAAAACCAAAATAGTAAATTTTCAGACTTTGTGGCACACACAGTGCCTTCTTTTTTTAAAGAACTATTTTAAAAGTGTGTGTGTGTGTGTGTGTGTGTGTGTGTGTGTGTGCAGGCAGGCGGGCACACCAAGTGCAGGGGGCAGGTGCTTTTGAGCTGCTGCGGGAGTGCTGGGACTTGAACCCCAGTCTTCTGGAAGAGCAGCCAATGCTCTTAACCACTGAGCCATGCCTCCAGCCCTACAACCTGGGTTTTAATGGTGGTCAATTACTTAATGGGTCCGTGTGACTTTGAACCCATTACTCCAACCTCTCTATACTCGTCCTCCTCCATAAAATAGGATTCGCGGGTAGTACCTGCTGTAGACAGGTGTCATGGGGATCTGATAAGCTAACAGCTATTAAGTCCTTAGAGGTTTTCTTGGCACTTATCAGCTGTCGATATTAGCTTCATTACTTCAAAATAAGGTATACCTGGGGTTTAAAATGCCCGTGCTGCGTTGTTAAGATGTCTCTCTCTTCTTTTGCTGCTGTTAAAATGTATAATGCATGAGAATTATTCCTCGGAAGGGTGAAGAAAGTTGTCTATAAAATGACAAGGGCTGGGAGCACATTTTGATGAAAGCACTCCTCTGACATTGCCAAGTTCTTAGTATCTACCTTTCCAGAATGATAACATTTCATTATGGCTTTCAAATTTAATAGCCTAGAAATGTACCCAGTGGTTATTGAAGAGTTCAGACATCTGGCAGATTTGGGCTTGATTCTGAGACCTGCCATCCTTGCTAACTTGTAACCTGGAGGGGAAAGAAAAAAAAAACAAAAAACCCAAGAATAAAAGACACTACCCTTTTAAGGCTCACCTCTCTTCTGTGAAAGCTGGCTGGAAAGGGCAGTTATCTCAGAGGGTCGTTACAGTAATTAAATACAACTTGTGTAAAGAGTGGGGGGGGGGCTTACACGCTGTAAAATTTTAATGGGATAGCTATTATTTTTACTATCCTCCAGGGCATTCACTCAGGAAGATCCATTTAAGATTAAAAGCCATTTGCCGGGTTCCTCATTGAGCAGTGTTCCCCTATTACTGTAGCCCGAAGTGCCTAACTGGGGGGTGGGGAGATGGCTCAGCAGTTAAGAGTGTTTGCTGCTCTTGCAGGGGGCCAGAGTTTGGTTGCTACCATTCAACACCCAGGCAGCTCATAACTGCCTGGAACTCCAGCACCAGGGGATCCCACCCTCTCCTTTGGTATGTGTATACATGCTTGATGTGTGAGTTTTAAACATGTGGAGGCCCAACGGTGACACTGGATGTCTTTCTCAGTTACAGTCCCTTTCATGAACTGAGGCAGAGACTCTCAAATCAAAAATTTCAAACCTATACTTATACTTTCTGATTCATGCTTTACTTGCTTTTGCGTTCATTTATTTACTGTGGGAGGAGCACATGTGTAGAGGTCAGAGGACAAAGTGTGGGGGTGGGTTCCCTCCTTCTACCAGGTGGCTCCTGGGGATCGAACCTCTGCTGAGGCCTTGTGATGGTTCCACGTTTAACTTTGGTCTCCTGTTGTCTTTTCCCTATTCTCTTGAGCTCTGTCCTGTGGTGCAGCCAAGCAGGAATGCATTTTCTCTTTTGTTGCGGAAGCCACACTCCTAGTTCCTGCCAGAGAGCCACAACCAGAAGTTGTGGCTCTCTGAACTCTCTAGTTGTAAATGGCTGACAGGGCCCTGAAGGGGTCTGATTCCTTCCTGTTAATTATTCTGTAGCTGCTATCTCATGATACTTCTGTGTGGTTTTGTATGTGTGTGCGCACACACATGCACGCGTGCGAGCCTGCGTGAGTGCACACATGTGAAGATCAGAGGAGAGCTTGCAGGAATCAGTTCTCTCTCTCCACCATGAGGGTCACAGGGTGGAACTGAGGCCATCAGGCTTGGCTGTAAGTGCCTTTGCCTGGGTAGCCATCTTTGAGCCCCAGGAAGTAGTCTTTTAATATTTGGACTTAGCAGCAGCGTTTGTGGAAAAGTTAGTTACCTTTAACATGAATGTTTAGCTTTAGATTGTGTAACTCCTTGAGCAGGTAAAAAAAAAATGAAATTTAAATTTTTCTTTAAGAAAGCTTGGTTGGGCTGGGCAGAGGTGGTGCACACCTTTAATCTCAGCAGGCGGGAGGCAGAGGTAGGTGGATCTCTGTGAGCTAGAAGCCAGCCTGGGCTACAGAGTGAGCCCCAGGACAGCCAGGGCTACACAAAGAAACTCTGTCTTGAAAAACAAAAAAAAAGAAAAAAGAAAGTTTGGTTGGATTTTTTTCACTGAAGGGGTACAATTTGGATCTGCACATGGATTTATGTATCAACCACACACACACACACAGTCCCCAGAACTTGTTTATTTGTTTTGTAAATTAGTGTTTATTGTAATCTGACTACTCAAGCAATGAGCCAGCTCATCCTGAGGACTTCCAGAGCTCCGCCGGCGGAGACCTCCGGAGTTCCCACTTAACGTCTCCACTTACTTTAGAATAAGCAACTCAGCCGTTACATATCCCAGAGACCTCTTCCTCTCATGCCTCGCCTGAGTCCTGCATCTCAGATATCCACTAAATAAAACTCCTGTCAACCCAATCTCCCCAGACGCAATCACAGGGCTAATGTCTGATGCCTCTTCTCTTTGCCACACATATACAAATCATTAGCGAGATTTATTTATACAGTCTTCAAAGAAAGTCTTGAAACTGTCCGCTTCTCCCTGTCTCCGCTGTTAACTGTGCTCAGAGTCTGTTGTTCTCTGTCTAAGCAACTGCCTCGTGGCTGGCCTTTCCTCCCCCTCTCTTTCCTATGTCTGGTCTCCTAGCTCTGGGGAGACGGAACAGCCAGAATCATCTTACAATGGATGGTGTCAGGCCTTATTTAAAAGTATTCAGACACCCCTTACCATATTTAGGATTTTAGAATTACATTTTTCATAGCTCTTGCTCTTTTTTTCTTTACATTTTTATTTTTCCATATTCATGTGTGTGTGCATGCGTGTGTGTGTGTGTGTGTGTGTGTGTGTGTGTGTGTGTATGTGTGGGGAGTACATGTGCCAGTGTGTGTGCATGTGTGTGTGTGTTTGCATGTACACATGCGGAGGCCCTCGGCTGATATCTATATTCATCCTCCATCACTCTTCCATGTTCTTTATTAAGGCAGGGCCTTTCAAGCAAACCCAGAGTTCTCTGACACGGCTAGTCTTGTTAGTCAGCTTGCTTCAGTGACCCCTGTCCCTGTTTTTCCCCAGGCTTGCTTCAATGACCCCTGTCCCTGTTTCCCCACCACCACCACCCCGGGGGCTGGAATTACAGGTATGCGGCCATACACACCCAGCATTTATCTTAGTCCCGAGGATCCGAACTCTGGTTTCCATGCTTAAGCAGCAAATGCTTGAACCACCGAGTCATCTCCCCCAGCCCTTTGTATTTGGAATTAAAGGCAAAGTCTTTGTGTTGTTCACTCTGCTGTCCCCATACAGTCTCACCGGTCCTGTTTTATGCCCCACATTGTCCTTCAGACATTCTGGTGGTTTGTCTGCCTGCCTGCTTTCCTTTCCTTCCTTCCTTCTTTATTTTCCTAGCATTTATGGTTTTGTACAGCGTAATTTTATCCATCTGGAATGTTCTTGCTCTTCCCACACCTGGCTCTTCTTAAAATTTAGTCTTAGCTTCCCTTCCTCGAGGAGCTTTTTTCTGGCTACTCTGTGTCCGCCACAGCAGCATACCATCCCTCACTTGCGTTTTCTTCTCCTTCTCCCTCCTCCTCCTCCTTCTTCTAAGCCTTTAGCATCTTTACAGGTTCATTTGTCAGCTTTACCTACTGGATGTGTCTTCCAAGCTCAAGACTAAAACTCTAAAGACACAGTTAATTAAATAAATGAATTCACGTGGGAACCCTTTTAATTCCATTCACAAGGAGCCATGCCCATGGCCTGGCTTTTGCACTTATCGGTAGTAGGCACCCAAATATTAACTGGGGGCCAGCCGCATCCACTTCTCCTTATGTGGACTCTGCCTACTGATATCAATGGTTCCTGACTCACGATGGCTTGACTTACATTTTGTTTCTGACTCTAGGATCGAGGGAGTGTAATTTGCATTCATTGGAAGTTGTATTTTGGATTTTGATCTTTTTCCCAGGGGAGCAATATGTACTATGATGCTCTCTAGGGAATCTGGGCAGGAAGCCATCACTCCCAATCAACCACATGAGCATGAGGCTAAATAACAGATATCTTCTTTTTTAATTTTAATTTAATTTTTTTTGCCCTTTGAGACAGGGTCTCGTGTAGCCCAAGCTGGATTCAAACTCACTATGTAGCTAAGGATGACCATGAATTTCTGAATCTTCTCCCAGTTGCTGGCATTATGAGCATGCTTCATCACATACAGCTTTGTGTAGTGCTAGGGGTCAGACCCAGGGCTTTGTGCAGGCTAGACCACTACTCTCCTCACTAAGCAACACCACCAGCTACAAACAGATATCTCACAGTATTCACATTGTTAAGCTATTTTTGGTAGATGAGATTTTTTTAATTTAATTTCTTTAATATGTATGAGTGTTTTACCTGCACGTATATATGTACACCACATGCATGCCTGGTGCCCAAAGAGTCCGGAAGAGGTCATTGGATCCCTTGGAACCCGAGGGGCATGGTTGTGAGCCATCATGTGGGTGTTCAGGATTGAACCCAGGTCCTCTGCAAGAGCAGCAAGTGCTTTTAACTGCTGAGCCATCTCTCAGCTCCTAGATTTATTCTTGAATTTGAGAATTTTTATTTAGTTTTTTTTTAATTTATGTAGTTTTATTTAGAAGTTAAAATGTCGGTGCTGGAGAGATGGCTCGGTGGTTGCTGCTTGTCTAAAGGACCCAAGCAACTATGGGGGGGCAGCTCACAGTTGTCTTGTAACTCCAGCTGCAGGGGATCCATCACTTTCCTGGCCTCCTTGGACATGGCATTCAACACTCACATATTATTAAACTGAATCTTAAAAAAGAACTAGAATATCTAACTAAATAATTTTAAGGAGATTGAATACATCCCAGGAGAAAAGCTTAGGACATGAAGACTTCAGTTGTAAATCCAACCAACTCTTCGAGGAAGAAGCAACATTGACATATCTCAAAGAAATTCAAAGATACTGCAGAGAAAGGAATGCTTGCCCACCCATTTCCCAAGGCCAGTGTTACGCTGACACCAGATCCAGGCCAGGATACTATAAGAAAATAAAAGTCACTATTCCCAATGAACGCAGGGGCAAAAATCTTCTACAAAACACCAGCAAATTAAATTTAGCTCATGAAAAGATCAGGTACCATGCCCAAGGGGAGGGCAGGGTGGCTTAACAGTCACAAGTCAGCTCTGTGGCACACTACGCCAATCAAAGAGATCAACTCACAGCTCTGCAGATGGAGAAAGAGTATTTAGCCAAGTTCAACATCCTTCCAGAATAAAACCCAGGCAGTAAGTGTAGAAGGCGCACACCTTAGCACAGCAAAGCCTGCTTTTGGCAAATCCACAGCGGCGCAGTAATGATAAAACAAAATACAGACAGTTTTTCCTCTAAGAATCAAGATAATTTCTTTTTTTTTTTTTTTAAAGACAAGGTCTCTCTAGTAGTTCTGACTGTCCTGGAGCTCACAATATAGACCAGGCTGGCCTCGAACTCACAGAGATCCTTCTGCCTCTGCCTCCCCATATGTTGGGATTAAAGGTGTGTGTCACTCATGCCTGGCAGGGCAAAAAATGCATTCCTGTCAATATGATCCTGATGTTCCTACCCAGAACGACTACATCAGGAAAAAATAAAAGGCATAGAAACTAGAATATAAAAAAGTAAGTTGATCTGTTTGTGGTTGACAAGATTCTACATATAGAAACACTCTAAAGATAACATAAAAAATAGCTTGCCAGAATTAATAGATGAATTCCGTAAACTTGTAGGGCACAAAATCAAAAAGTGAAATCAGGACCTTGTACATCAACAATGGACTATCTGCAAAAGAAATCAAGAAAGCCGAGCCAACAAGATGGCTCCGTGGGTCAAGGCGCTTGCTGCCAAGCCCATCTACGGCCCTAGTTCAAGCCCATGGCCCCCACATTGTGGAAGGAGAGAACCAACTCCCAAAAGCTGTCATCTGACCTTTACACACCAAGGCATTCTTGAAATTGAGTGTGTGCGCACACACACACACACAAGGAAGACAGCTCCATTTACAATACCATCTTTTAAGGGCATTTAGGAATAAATTAAAGCAGGTAAAAGATGTATGCAATGAACACTAGAAGACACTAATGAAAGAAAGCTGAGAAAAGAAACAAATGGAAATTTTCTCATGTTCATAGACCTGAAAATTAGTATTTAAACATCAGCACTATGCAATGTGGCCTAAAGACTCAACACAGTCATTGAAATTTTAATGAAAAAAATTTTAAAAGCACAAAAAATTACAGGCAAAAATTAACTAAAAATGGACTAAAGATTTAAATTCCAAATAAGACTTGTCTTTTGGGCAATTAAAAAGAAATGTTTGATACCTAACTCACAAACAATAACAACAACAAAAAAAAACGGGGTGGGGGGTGGGGGTGGTGGTTAGCAAACCAATTTGGAGCTTCCACACAATAGAGAAATGTATAGTGCAAAGAGCACATATAAAATAAGAGAAAATATATGTAAGCCATATACCTGATAAGGAGTTAGTGTCCTAAACACATCAGGAAGTCAATAGCAATAACAAAAACATTTTTTTTTAAATCAAATCAAATCACTTTATTGTAATTAACTCAGTGACAAAGACATCACGCAGCATGTTTAAGGGAGACACTCAATCGTGAGCCAAGTCCCGGACTCTACCCATCCCAGTGAGCGTCCACACAGTTAGGAAGACCACAGTGAAGCCCTGGGGCTCTACTTTTTGACATCGTCACTGTCACTCACATATTTATGTACTGCACGCGTGCACACACACCACACACACACACACACACACACACACACACAACTATGACAGATTAAAAACTAGAAAAACATTATCTTTAGAGCCTTCTTCATGAATCAAATGTCCTTTACCTGCCTTTTGCCCTTCCTCATCACTTGCTATAACCCATTCGTGGTCTCCTTGCTTATCATAGTATAATCACACGTCTATCTGTATATGTGTGTATGTGTATATATATACAACATTAATGTATGTTATACACACACACACACACACACACACACACACACGTATACACTATAGGCTGGGATCTGCATATGGAAACCAAGGTGTTTTGTTATTCCCTGAGTTTTAGTCACTAGCTTCGTATTTTCCAAATCCATCCATTTAACTGAAAATTCTGTGATTTCCGTTTCTCTTCATAGTTCAATAATCGTCCATTCCTTTCCCTCTCCCAGGAATCTTTAAAAATGACAGTGACGAAGAACTCTAACAGACATTTATCTGAAGACGCCATCAGGTACGTGAAAGCATGCTCAGTGTTAATAATCATGGCAGAAAGGCAAGCTAAAGCCATGAGGAGATAGATATTACCTCATACCTTCTAGAATGGCTGTTATGAAACCAATGAATGGACATGGATGTGGAGAGAAGAGAAGTTAGAGAAATGTAAATAAATATAACCATTGTAGAAAACAATATGGAAGTTTGCATGTATATATCAAAACATACCATCACATGGCATAAAATATAAGCAATTGTTACCTACCAGTGCTTACCTACCTTAACAGACAAGACATCGAACCATGTTGAATGCACACCTACTAATTTAAAATAATAGTAACAAACCCATCACAAGTTAACACTTGAATTGAAAAAGGCTCTTTGGAACAAAAGCTTACCTGGTAGCATCACTCTACATCTCTGCAAATCTCTTCAGTGCCAGACTTGATGGCAGACAGCTGGATTCTCATCTGCTGGAGCCTTCTGACTGTTACGATGTCACAGGTCCTGCCTCAGGCAAATGTCACTGTACACTCAGAAGCAACAACTGCTGTAAGCAATGAAGACAACACTGTGTGCATGTGTGTGTTTGCATGCACACACGTTCGCGGGTACGTGTGTGTATGTGTGTGTGTGTGTGTGCAGGTGGAGATTAGGGGGTCATTGTCTGTTGTCTCCCTTGATCACTCTCCGGTTTATATTTTGAGACAAGGCCTCTCACGGAAGCTCACCAAATAGGCTACACTTGCTGGCAGCAAAGCCCAAGGGACTGTTCTGTCTGTCTCCCTAGCACTGGGATTCTACATGGGTCCTGTGACCAGCTTTTTTATTATGTTGCTGCTGGGGAATCAAACTCAAGTCCTCACATTTGCAGCCCTACCAGCTGAGCCGTCTCCCCAGCCCAAATGGAAATCGGGTTGGCTGACGTGATCCCATGAATTTGTGGATTCATACTCAGAGCTAAAGTCTATTCTATCGTAAATTTGGAGCGATAGAGACATTTTATAATAATATTTAAGATATGCTAATGATAGAGATATTTAATGACAATGGATACTTTTTTTTTCAGTTTTAAAGTTTCCGACTAGAACGTTTTATATATCTCATAGATGAACATTTTATGGATACTGTATTTTTTCAAGAATGTTGAAAATAGGGGCCAGAAAGATGGCCCAGAGGTGAAGGGTTCTTGTTGCTCATGCAGAGAACACAGGTTCAGATCCCAGCACTCACATGAAGGCTCACAATCATCTGTAACTCCAGTCTGAGGGAGAATAGAACGTCCTTTTCTGGCTTCCTTGTATGATGCAAATACTTACATGCAGGCCAGATACCCACACAAATTAAAAAACAAAACAAAACAACAACAACAAAAAAACCCTAAATCTAGAAACCCAGAATTTTAAAAGGCAACAAAATGGCAGTAAAGGGCTGTTTAGTTAAGTACATATTGGCTAAGAATTCTGCAGAGTAGAAGAAAGACCCCTACCCCCCACCCCAACTGATCACTGATATTCCAAGCGTATTCCTGTTCTAAAGGCTGCGGAGGAGAACCTGCATCCTTAGAGACATTGTGCCTGACGGGAAGGTCTCGTCTTCGGTATTAGATGACAAAGCAATAATATTGTCAGGCCAGAGAGAAAACATAGAAGCAGCATCTTTAAACCCCTTACCTGGCTATGCTGTTAGTCAAAAATGCCTGTTAAAGGTGCTGCAGTGATTGGGGAAATGAACCTGGAAGGAAGGAGGGAGACTTGAGAAGGAATGGCCTGGCAATACGTCAGTCGATATGACTAATCTTTTCCACTATAAAATGGATTTGGGAGTGGCTGGGGGTTAAAGGATATAACTAACTGGGTGCCGTGGTGCATGCTTTTAATCCCAGTGCTCAGGAGGTAGAGAGGGGCAGATTGATGTGAGTTCAAGGCCAGCCTGGTCTATATAGGTGAGTTCCAGTACGGCCAAGGCTACACAGTGAGACCCTGTCTCAAAACAAAGCGAAAAGCCAAACCTAATGGACCGAACGAACAAACAAAAAGGTTTAACACCAGTTAAGGTAAAAAGGAGAAATCCAATGCGTTGCTAAGGTGTGCCAGAATCTTTGCTTCCGTACACTGAGTATTTTTTTTTAAATGTTTGTGTATAAATTAAGAATTTAAAGAATTAACAGAAATTGAATGGAAGAATGGAATAAATAAACAAAGGAAATAAAGGCTGGTAAGGAAAATTCAACCAACTCAACAAAAAAGCTGGAAAGGAGAAAATGGAAAAGAAAAGGCGTATTGAAAAATTACGCCAGTGATTGCAAGTGTAAACAGACCCGCTTCCTTGTGTCACTTAAGAGAAGGACTCTGGACTTGTTCACACTTAACAATGTGACTTTGAAATACTTAAAGCAAAAAAACTACAAGAAGTGATGGATAAAAGCATTGGTGTATTGGTTTATAATTGGAGCTATTTAGAATGGCTAGATAACGCAGACAGAAAAGAACAAAAATTAGTGGCAATGTAAACACAGTTAAGAAGCTCGGTCTTGTGAACATAAATAGAAATTAATGCCTAGCAATTAGAGAATTACTGTTTCTTGCCTAACACCTCAACAGTTCAAATCAACCATACCTTAAACTAAAGGGAGCCGAAAGAAATGACAAATCGCACTGACTAGTTCTATCTGACTGCAATGCAGTGGCTTTTCAAACATCTACATTCAAGAGACATTTCTTTTTTACGTAGAATTCAGAATCGTAAACGCATTCCTTTACGCCACTAATGGAAACAAAGTGCAGATCTGAACCACGATGAGGTATGTGGAATCCGGTTCAAGTGGCACTTGGAGGAGAATTTATAGCCTTCGATGCATATGTTAAAAATTAAGAGAGAATAAAAATAAATGAGATAAATATGCAACTCAAGAAGCTAGTAAAGGGGGCTCAAATAACTAGGAAAGAAATCAAGAGCAAATTAAATGACGAAGAAAGAATGCAGTCGGAGGAATTAAAAGCCACTTTTAGAAAAAACAAAGACGTGAAGAAGAAAAAAAAACCCAAGAACTGTATCAATAAGAAACATAATCTCATTGGAAAAGAGATTATAAACTGTAATCTGAAGTATTTTATAAGGCTTGTATAACTTTGATACCAAAGCTAGACAAGGACAGTATAATAATAATAAAAAAAGTGTGAACTGAGACGCAAAAATGATATCCAGCTGCACGTGTGTATAAACCAGACCCTCATAGGCACGGTTAAGTAGGGCTTAGGAATGTAAACACATTTTAACCTCAGAAACTGCTGTGATTCACATCTTTAGTAGATAGGAAATCATCAAATCGCAACAAATACAGAAAAGCCATAAAATTAAATTCATGAATGGTATAATTTTTTTTAAGCTAGGATCTTTATAACCTCCAATAAAGAGGCTCTGCCAAAATGTCCACAGTGGACATCTGTACTCGATGGCAAAGACAGGACTGTCCTTTTTCTCAAGCCTGGGATCAGAGTTATTTTGTCTCACCACAGAGATACAATTGTTAATAAAAGTTTCAAACAAACAAACAAACAAAAAGCCAGTAATTAGTGAAGATGTTAGCATATTAAAAATCCTTGAGAAATCTATTGAAAGACAATCAGATAACAACAACAACAACAACAGAAAACCTGCCAGCCAGTTCACCGGCTCACACACCAACACACAGCCAGCAGCGGCCAATATTCCCTTCAAAAAATGTATAACCCAGGTCAGCTCATGAGAAAACATCATATAAACCCAAACTGAGAAATGTTCTATACAATATTTCCCATTGTACATACCCCAAAACAGCTAAGTTTATGGAAAATCAGGAATGCTAAGAAACCCTGAGGGCCTGAATGTAAGAGTGTGTGTGTGTGTGTGTGTGTGTGTGTGTGTGTGTGTGTGTGTGTGTGTGTGTTGATGTGTGTGTGTTTGGTGGTAGTGGTGTTGGGGATCCTGTGTGTGTGTGTGTGTGTGTGTGTGTGTGTGTGTGTGTGTGTGTATGGGTGGGTGTTTGGGGTCCTGTTTGTGTGTGTGTGGGTGTTTGGCGTCGTGTGTATGTGTGTGTGTGTGTGTGTATGTGTGTGTGATATTGTGGGGTCCTGTGTGTGTGGTATTGTGGGGTCCTGTTTGTGTGTGTGTGTGTGTGTGTGTGTGTGTGTGTGATATTGTGGGGTCCTGTGTGTGTGGTATTGTGGGGTCCTGTTTGTGTGTGTGTGTGTGTGTGTGTGTGTGTGTGTGTATGTGTGTGTGTGTGGATGGGTGGGTGTTTGGGGTCCTGTTTGTGTGTGTGTGTGGGGGGGTGTTTGGCGTCGTGTGTGTGTGTGTGTGTGTGTGTGTGTGTGTGTGTGGTATTGTGGGGTCCTGTCTGTGTGTGTGTGTATGTGTGTAGGATTGTAGGGTCCTGTTTGTATGTGTGTGCGTGCACACGCGCGTGTGCATGTGTGTGTGTGTGTGTGTGTGTGTGTGTGTGTGTGGTATTGTGGGGTCCTGTTTGTGTGTTTGTGTGTGTATTGTTGGGGGTCGTGTGTGTGTGTGTGTGTGTGTGTGTGTGTGTGTGTGTTATGTTGAGAGTCTTGTTTGTGATACAGACATTAATGGAAAGATGGATAAAATCCAAACGCAGTCTTTATTCTCAAGTTTTCTGCTAGTATTGATTTCTTTTTGACAGTGTCCTGTGCCAAGGTTCTGTTACGATGTTCTCATCCAGGGAAAATTGCAATAGGAATCTTTGTGTTATCTTGACAATTTTTATAAATCTGAAATTATTTCTTACAAAATAACCAAGTAGAAATGACCCACAATAATGAATAGGAAAACACCTCCTGAAGGCAAATAGGACCTTTAAAGGAAAAAAAAATACCTATTACATTATCTTGTTCATATCTGTAGGATCTGAAAAAACAACAGCACAGACCGTGGTCCGAGATGAAGGCATTTGATAGCATGACATTTGCTGCCTTATCTAAATTACTCTCCAGCCTTAATAAAACATGAATACAAACCTCAGGAGGCTATTTCATCAAACTCGACGAGCCCATTTGAAAATTCATTTGGAAGCAACAAGGTGAGGAACGTTCAGGAGCATTTAGAAAACCAAAGAGTGGAGCGGCCCCTTCAGAAGTCAAGGCACCATAAATCGGTATTAATGAGTATGGTGTGTTAATACACAGAGGTAGACAAATGGGCCAATGGAACAGACCAGACACATGAGTGTCTTCCTGATATAGAAACGTAAAGTGTGCGTGCGAGACATCCCCACCAGTAGAAATACAAAAATACAAAAGTCCTAAAATGTCCTAAAACCTAATCTTTATTAGAATATTAGATCTCTATTAATTTTCTTAAGGGCCGTTTTCCTTAAGCCAAGACTCCTAAGGAAAAGGTCATTGGATTTTATAGTACCAATATCTGAGACTGTTTCAAGACCCAAAGGTACCACGGCTCTTTGCATTTTGTTGGCGGTGGTTAATATGGGGTCAGAAGGTAACTCGAACTTGGGGGAAAGGGAGGACCTTTCATTTGCTTTGAAAGATCATTCTATGGGCCTTCCACAATCAATCCAGTGCCATGTGGGGAGTGTCAGAAGGAAGAATTTGGAATAAAAGAAACTTCGTAGGAAAACTGGGTGGGACTCTAGGGACAAATTTGGGGTGTGTTTTGGATATAGTCAGTGGGATATCCTGAAATAAGAAATAAAAAATTTTGAGATTTTTGCCTACAACAACTGACCCTGTTTTTAGAGATGAGGAAAGAGAAAAACAAATATGGCGTTTGATATTGGGGATTGAATTCAGTGTCTCATGCACGCTAGGCAAGCACTGTGTCAAATGAACTACATCGATCCCTAGCCCCTAACAGGTTTTTTTTTTTTTTTTTTTTTTTTTTAAAGTGCTTTTGAGTTGCCTGTTAAATACAGGAATGAAGCATCTGGCTTTCATGTGGATTGTTGAATATATGGGATTGGGACTGTGTGGAGAGTTTTGTGGCGTAGGATTAAAATTGGGGATCTAATGGTGGATGACTAGGCATTTACACCTTGTGATTAGGTTAGGAAATAGGTGGCTACCTAGGGAGAGAGAGATTGTGTAAGAATGGTGGCCATGTTCTGAGGAGAGAACATTCAGCATTTGGAGATTGCGTAAAGGAAAAGTGGGCTCTGACGGGGGAACAGGCCATGGATATGGATACAGAGGACCCTGCAGTGTTGCCCCAAATAAGACACAATGGCGAGGGCTGTTGTGACTGTTCCATTTCAGCTGTTGAATGATTAAGCATGAAGAGAATTTGTAAAATTGTCACGCAATTTCAGGGACGTCAAAAGGAAGTCTTCATGGCATATATGTTAGCCAAAGACGTGGAGTGAGGCTGTGGAGTCGGTGAAAAGAGATTGACAGCGGTCTGGGGAGATCGTGAGCTTGGGGAATATGAGGAAAGGGGGTCCTATCTCTGTGGCAGCTCTTACAGCACACTGAATTCTCAGAGAACCGATGACCCATGACCCAGAGATAAACCGGCTTTTCATGTAGAGGGGATGGAGTCCTTTGGATATGTTAAAATACACCCCTACCCCAAAAAACTTTAACAAGACATTAGGATTCCCTGGGGGGCTCCAAAACCAAGCTCTGTGGCGTCCTGAGCATGGACAGAGTTTAACAGCCCTCCTGGTGAGCAGAATGAATAGTCAGATTCAAAGCCCTAAGCATAGTGTGGCATTCACCTTCACTGCATGCGCTTGTATAGGAAGGACAGTATTTTCATTCATATGTTATGCTTATGTGGCTCTCTGAGGTGAGAAAACCTTTCTAAGGTTCCGGGATTTAAAACTACGTAGCCCTCCCCCCCACCAAAAAAAAAACTGCGTATCCTATTCATACCCCCCCCACGTCTCTGTCTAGCAAGCAACCATGAATAACTCTTTAAGTACAAATATAAAATTGAATATAAAATTGAATCTGACGTATCAGATTTGCTGTACTCTTAGGTAAAACTGTTTTTAATCTATGGACCACGGTCTTGCGTGTTTTTTTTTCTCTCCCTCTAAAACGAAAATACTGCATTTTATGTACCTAATAAAAATATATAACCTGAAATTTTAGCGGCCACACAAAAATACAATTGTGTGGATTTACTAGAATTTAATTCTGTTCTGCAAAGTACATTTTTAATCATAAGAAAGGACTCTCCGTAAATACCCCCAAAATTAGTCTTTCACACACCTGTACGTATTTCCTTTACTTAAATTCCTTGGCAGTGAAATGGTTCCATCAATAGTACATTAACAAACTTTTAATAATTCATCGATTTTACTGCCAGGGAAAAAATACCGTTTATCTGCCAAGGAAATTCATGGGCACGGAGAATAAAGCCAAAATCATCTTTCTGTAATCTGCCTCCCCTCCCCCATTCCTTTTCCTAGAGGTAACCAGTAAAAATTTTCTTGCACATCGTTCCAGAATCTTCGCCCACATTTCTATTTATTTTTAACAAAGAAACAAATGAGAGGAAAAAAGAGAAAACCACACTTACCGTTCCGTTTGTACAAACTTCAGCAATGCGTTTTATTTCCTTGAATCTATTACGATCTTGGTCCTTTATGGCAGCGATACCCCGTTATTTCTCCCGGTGACGAAATTTCTTCTATCAGGAGCAGGCTTGGTAATCTACGCACTCACCCCCCCCCTCTCGCAATTTCTCGCTAGTCTACGCAGTGGATTCGTGCAACGGTGGTGACAGCATGCGATTCAGCGCACTGCCATAAACCGCCTTCACCCGGTATCTCAGGTTGGCGTTTCGCTATGCCGAGTCAAGTCATGATTCTTCCAGCCATTTGTATTGTCCTGTGACTTGCGGTCTCTTTGCCCCCCCCCCTTTTTTTGGTTTGCCTTTGTCTGTCCCTTGATGGTTTCCAATATCTCTTCGTTTATTAAGGAAATTAGCTTAGTGCTTGGGTGTTGCAGGCAGAAAACTCCTTTCTTCCACCTTTATCGTTCGTGGTTAGACCTCAACGTATGTTTTTGCCTCGATTTTTCACGGCTTTTTTTTTTTTCCTTTTTCCCGTTTTTAGACAAATATACGCTTGTCCTTTTTCCCCCTTTATCTTCTCAGGTTTTGCATTGGGGCATCATTAGTAGGTATTTCTGTTTCATCTCGATTTCTTTTGGGGGGGCTGCATCCCTTCACACCCACATCCCATCCCCCTTTTCCAGACCCTGCTTCGGGGCCCCTACCACGGACTCCGTTGACGTCAACTCCCTGCCTTGGCGCCAAGCTGTTGCCTTGGCAACTGCAGTCTGATTGGCAAGGTGTGGGAGGCGTGGCGAGGGACCGAGGCGGGTGACAGGGTCTCGGATTGGTCAGAGAAGAAGCTCCGCCTCTGCAGAGGACCCTGACAAGGAGGTGTCCCGCAGCCCTTGCTGCAGACGCTGGGGAGTCAGGAGTCGCGGGAGGACGAGCATTGGAGGAGAAGCAGAGAGATGTCCACCCTGGGCTGGTGGCGCCGCTGGGCGCCCGGTTCAGTGTGGGCGCACTAGACTGCCGACCTCGGTCGGGGTGTGTGAACGGAGTGCGGTGCTCCGGAGGTAAGTCAGCCAGCTACCTGCCTGCCCAGTGGCATGCACCCTCTTGGATACCCGTCTGCAGAGTTCAGACAGTGTTCAGGGTGCGTTGCTGCGGGCCAGGAGCGGCAGAAAACATGTCACAGTTCCCCACGGGTGATTGACAAGGCTGCAAAAACTGCGCCTTCGGAAAGGTGGTTCGCCACGAGCGGCCGTGTTGCCGCGGGGATATCATTTCTGGGGCTAAGACCTGAGGGGTATTCCCTGTATCATCGAGGCCTCGGAGCCTCGGAGTCCCGGGATCTTAGGATCTTAGGATCTTTTTAGGGGCGAACCACCCAGGATCCCGGCAGAATCTAGGCTCCCTGTCTCGTCTGCACGGCAGACGATGATGCCCGAGTCCTGTCATAAGACCACCCAAGTGGACATCAGAGTGCGGTCTCTGAGTCACCTCTTCTGTGGTTTCATTTCCCTTGCTCAGAAGAGCTCAGAAGAGTCTACGGGCTCTGCGGTTAACCCGATCGCCGGGGCGCCTGGCGAGCAGGGTCTCCGCAATCCAACCATCTACCGCTATGTGCGTGCGGCACTGTCCTTGGGGGCGGGTCTTGTTTTGCCGCAGTGGCGGCGGGCGGGGCTAAGAGCGGCATGGGGGCGGGGCCAAGAGCGGCATGGGGGCGGGGCTAAGAGCGGAGGCCGTGAGATACTTTGGGGCTCCGCCCAGTTTGGCGCCATCTTGGAGGGTGGAGAGAGGTTGGTGGCGCAGGCTTATCTCGATTGGCTCCCTGTGGTAGGGGCGGGGCTAAGGCCGAGTGATGGGCAGAGGCGGAGGCAGCAGGCCCGGCCCACCCGGCGCCATCTTGAATGGGTAGCCGGACTGCCGCGCATGCGCAGCTCTGGTTTCTTGGCGCAGGAGACGCAAAGGCTAAAGTTAAAATTTAAGTGTTTTGGGGCGCGATCTCTATATTTCATCTGCTGACTGGCCGCAAAGATGCACCCCAGTTATTGTCCTGGCTGACTGGCGCAGTGGCTGAGTCCCCCCGGGCATCGTCTGGAGCTGCATGGCCACTAGGTTGCCGCGCCAATGCTGCCACCTCGCGGCCTTCGATCTGAAGGCTGGCGCGGCAGGTGGACGCGCCCTGGCCGTTTTCCCGCGGCTAGGTTTTTGGGGGGCACAGTCGTCCCCGTCTGATGTGTCCTTTGACCCTGGGATGTATCTGGCTCCATCTATGAGGAGCGCTGTAGGGGTTACAGTCAAGGATCGCGGTTCCCCACCATGTCCAGTGGGCGGGCCCGAGGGCGGGGCCAGCGTCCTGAGTGACAGAGACAGCCGCAGACACGTAACCGTGTGGGCTGCCATTCAAGATGCAGGGGGGCGGGCTTTCGGGGAGGGGCTATCATCCTGAGTGATAGGGCCCTGCGGCCCCGCCTACCCCGTTGGCGCCATTTTGTTGGCCAAGGGCAGGGCTTCGATGTCGTCAGCTGGTATCTTGAGTGACAGGCTTGGTGCAAAGAGGCGGGCTAGAGGGAGGGGCTTTCTGGGCCCGTGTCACCGCAGAGCCCCGCCTACCCTGACGCCGTCCTGCAGGCTGCAGGCAGGAAGGGGGCGTGGCTGGGAGGAGTTACGAAGAGGGAGCGCTGATACGATGCGGGCACCATCTTGAGTGACAGCCCATCCGGAGGCAGGGGGTGGACCTGAGGGAGGGGCTCTCGTCTTGATTGGTGGATGGGCGTGTGTGACGCTCTCTGTGGGTATCATCTTGAGTGACAGCCGGGCTTGCTTGCGGCAAGAGGCGGGCCGAGGGGGAGGGCCTCTCCGGCCCTGGGTACCCGCAGAGCCCCACCCAGCCGGGCGCCATCTTTGCTGGCCGTGGACAAGTATGGCGCAGACGCCATCTTGACTGACAGAGGGGCTAGCTGTCGGGGGGGGGGGGGGGGGCGGGTCTGAGGGAGGAGCTTCCCTGTCATGATTGATGGGGCCACACGGGATGGCATCATCTGTGTGCCATAGATGGACCGCGGGAAGGTGTCATCCTGAGTGATGGCTGAGCTGGACTGGCTAGGAGAGGCAGGCGCCAGAGGGAGAGGGTCCCGCGTGACCGGCCCCTGAGCCCCAGCCACCTTGGCGCCATCTTTACAGGCCACAAGGCAGCCGCTGGCGTTCACGTCGCGGGCGCCATCTTGCACGCGAGCTAATCTGGGTGCCAGGGCAAGCCGCAGGGCGGGGTTACCCTCCTGAGTGACGGGACGACATGCCCCGCCCACCCTGAGTTTAAACCAATGTTGGCTATGGGGGTGGGTCTGAGGTGCCTCGTGTCATCTTGAATGACAGCTGGCCTGGCTCGCTTCGAGAAACCACAGCCAGAGGGGCGTGGCCTCTTGCGGCCTTGAATGGCAAGGGAGCCCCGCCCACCTCGACGCCATCTTTGCTGACGTTAATGGTGCAGTAGCCACTTTGAGTGACAGCTGGGTTTGCCGCAGAAGGAGGTCCCGAGGGCGGAGCTATGGCCCGGACTCCAGAGTCCCGCCCACTTGGGCGCCATCTTCGCGTATCTTGGTTGGGGGGTGGCTGGCATTATTTGCGCAGCTGTCACATCGAGTAGCAGCTGAAGTGGCCACTAGGGGAAGGCCGGAGGGAAGGAGCAGCGAGAGCCCTGTTACCATGGCACCAATTTTGATGGCGCGTTTAGGGCGCGTGCGCCATCTTGAATGACAGCTGGGTTGGCTGCAGGGGGCGGGCCTGAGGGCGGGGCTTTCTCTTCTTGAGTGACTGGGCCACAGAAGCCCGCCCACCCTGGCGCCCTCTAGGTTGGTCACAAGGGGGCGCCTGGTGTTCTCTCTGCAGATGTCCTTCACATCTGGGCTTGCGGCAGGAGGCGGGCCAGAAGGCGGGGCTCTCTGGTACCGACGGCAGCGCCCTACTCCCTCCGGCTCCATCTTTGCTGAGCGCTAGGGGGCATCTGGTTTTTTCCTCTTTGCAGGTGTGGATCCAGATGACGTAGCCCTCACAGCCTCACCCACCCTCCCCGGCTCCATCTTTGTTGACCGCTAGGGGGCATCTGGTTTTTCGCTTTGCAGGTGTCGATCCAGATGACGTAGCCCTCACAGCCTCCCCCCACCCGCCCTGGCTGTGCATGTCACCTGTAGGCAGCAGGTCTGAGGGAGAGGCTGTCTTTTTTATAAGTAGCAGCTGCAGAGCCCCGTGTCGTCTTGGTGGGCTAAGGACTGGGACCTTAACAGGTTTTGTCCTGGGTGCTGCAGAGGGCAGGGGTCGCAGTGCCTCCATCTTATATCCACACATAGGTGACTGCGGACACTCTTTTCATACATAGGTACCAGAAAGTAAAGGGTGGAGTCAGATGCAGTGGGAAGGGAGAGGTTGTTGGGAGGGGGTATTAGGAGGGGGTGTAAGGGGGAGGGGGAGGGGTCACTGGCAACACCCAGAAGACTAGAGCGACTAGAAGGCTATTTTGGCTGTCAAACTATGGGTGAGCTCTCCCAACACTGTTTACTCGGAGATTTTAAATCCCTCCTTGACCATTTGTTTACCTCTAATTTTCACCTGCAACATGTTTCCTTGCACTTAGAGGATGGGAATGTCACATAGCTAATTAGTAACCAATTAGGCTCTCGAATTGATACCTTAATCCAGAGTCCCCTTGAAGATACCAAGAGACCTCAGGAATTACTTCAGTGCCCTTGACATAGGAAAAGGCTATAATTAAAGTCCAGGGCGCAACATGTGTCTTGGGGAGAATTGATTGCCCACGACCTTTCATTCTGGGTGGAGTCCTGAACTCATTTGATGTCTGCCTTTGTAGGGAAGGAAAAGGTGAAGCTGTTGTGGGGCTGCCTCCCACCCAAAGAACACTAATTGTAAAGTAAATGCAGTGCTTCATGATTGCTTTTTCTTCCACAGCTCGGCCTCCTTCATCTTCTGTCCTTCTTGAGACAACTGGCAAGAGGAAGACTAACTAGGTCCTCCAACAGCGAAGTGGCTGGTCCAGGTGAGTTTTACTCACACCTCAGAGTACCACACCCTTCCTCACACCGACATTTTCCTGATGTACATATATGCCACACAACCATAAGAATACCATGTGTACTCTCTGAGAACACACATACCTGTCTGGTGGGTCATGACATTGCTAGGATTTCCCCCTCTTAGCCTTACTCCTCCTTTCCAGTCTCCTGTCTTCCCCCTGACGCTCAGGCACTCCTTCAGGCTTCCTGTTTGCCTTTTGCTGGGTGATTTAAGGAGCAGAAGAAATTCTATTTACCTGCCACCACCCTAGAGTATTCTTTGTGCCATGTACTAGGAACACCATCTCAACTAGAAAAGGAAGTATTTTCATGGAGTATTTATTAATGGGGGAATTAGAAATGTATAAAACATGATTGTATAGTTTATGCCCTTGAAAGTACACATTTGTACAGAGAAATTAGCTTAATCAGGAAGAGGCCAGATGGGGCCTCCCTGAGATACTCAGGAACCTTAATGAGCTCTGAAGATTATAAATGGTATGTTTCGTGGGGAGAATAGACTGATCAGAGGGGTCAAAGATGTTCCTGAGGGATGCAGAGAAGAGCTGAAAACCCAGGATGTCTGGAGCAAGAGAAGAGACAATAACTGACCAAAAAGGTAAGAAAAGGTAAGTTGGGGGGCTTCATTATGAGAGGCCTTAAAAATCAGTGGTAAGTATTTGGGCTTAACCAGAAAAGCAATGGGAAGCCACTGAGGCGTCTGAACCACAAGAGTGACCTGCAGATCACATGGACACTTGTAGGGATCATCTGCTTGCAAGTTGCAGAGCGCAGGGTAGCCATACTTGGTTTGGGGAGAACACCTTGAGTTCGGGTGAGAGATGCTTGGCTTAGAGTCCCACCGCTGGAAGACGAGAAGGGGGCATGTCGGCGTGGTGCCAACAAGGGAGACCTTACAGAACTTGCTCCCTTTTTTACTAGTTTGCTGACTGATTCAGACCAGACATGATGAATCACATGATGAGGAGAAGTGAGCAGACTATCCAAAGGTTGTGCATTTGTTCAATCCATCCGCAAGTGTTGATACTCAGCCCATTTGGGACAGAATCATGCCAGGCTCTGGCACTCCAGAAGTGAGTGGTATACTCCCTACTGAATGAGAACTCCTTTTACCTGGAAAGTAAGGAACCGTGCTTAGCAAAAGAGCTGCCTATGCTTGCAGGGAAGCGCTGCCTGGGGAGGGGCTGAGCGGGCCCCCTGGAGCTGGGTTGGTGTTTTCCCCGGCCCACAGGAAGGCCCCAGGGATCCAGTGGGGCGGGTTCCAAGCCTGCAAAGAGCTAGAGATCTTCCTGTACTGAAGGATTTGTGTGCGTAGACCCACATTTTCAAAGCTCAGGGACTTTCCTTAAAACTATAGTGACGTGGGAACTGAAAACAAAAATGCTCCTGTCCCCTCAAATCCAGTTCAGAAATTCACGGTGGGAGAGGAAATAGCAGGGACCCAACTATAGGAAAGTGTGTGATCAGCAAATTCTCTCCCTGTAGGCAAACCTACATGGGAAATGAAAGCATAATGAGGAGGTTGATGGGTGAGTATGAAATCAGAACAAAAGGGGTAGAAGAACCTTGATAGCACTGGCCTTTAAGACAGCCGAGTGCGACCACCTGGTCATTGTGATGCCGGTTGCTATGGCGATCAGAAGACCAGACTCCTCATTTATTGCCCCTGTTCTCCACCATCTCCATTCAGGCTAGGTCTGATTAGAGAAGATCTCTTGCCTGTAGATGGTTGGATTTGCCATGCATTGTGACTTAAATTCCCATGCCCCTCTCCCCTAAAATAAATAAGATCAGCTGGCCATTCAGATAAGGTCAAACATGTCACGCTGGTCTAGAAGACATTTTGTGTCTTTGAAGTAGCCTTGTCTTAGTGCTGATCATGAAACTTGAACACTTAGCTATTATTTCCTCTCTTTCTGAACTTTGGGGAAACCCCTCAAGAATGGACAACAATAAGGAGATTTGGCTGGAGTGTGGTAAGTGCTAAGCTTATATTGGGTAGAAGAAGCCCAGGATGTTATAGAGATGACCTGAAAGAGCCACTAGACCAGAGGGTAGAGGTCATTCATTCCTTGCTCACTTTCCCATGTAAGATTACTGCCCCCTCCCCCCCTAAATCCCATATATACTCCTTTCTTATTTTTGATTGGACCAGACTGGACACTTAAGCTTAGAGAGGTAGGACCAGAGTCTAGTTCCTAGAGACCCAGTTCCAATGCCTATGCCCTAGGGAGTCATCCGCTTCTTAAGTCGTCCCACAACGAAGCTAGCTGCCCTTGTCCTAAGCATCCCAGCTGACCCTTGAGTGTATGTGAGTGGGAGACCCACTACCAGAAGAAAGCAGGCTGAAGCACACACTTTCCAAAGGGAGCCTTGGGGTGAAGGGACGCAGGCTGGTGACCCTGTTGGGGTTAGGGCACTGAACCTGAGAGGTGAGGTGAGGCCTGGGACTGGGACAGCACTGGACTCCATGAACACACTGAAGTAGAGAATGCCGGTCTGCAGAAAGAGGCAGGAGACTGGAGCAAACGAGAAGAGAGGAGGAGGAGGAGAGACTGCACACCATGCTGTCCCTGAGAGATGACAAGAGTAACCTCCTCGGTTCCTGACTTTAAAGTTCTCAATTCCAGCCCCCTTTAAATGAGGTAGGTAGAATGAGTTAGCGGGCTGAATGTAGGTGCGCCATGATGAGGGCCCAGAGTAAGTAAGTAGAAATGGGGTAGGAGGAGATGGGGTGGAGCTCATCTTTCCTCTGATGGGGATGTGGGAACACGAGACCAAAGACTGGGAAGTCGCACGATTTCTCTCATCACACACAGTCCCAGACACATTGAGCCCCTAATGTGTGTGTCCCTGTTCATCAGAATGCTCCCCACTCCCCACTTGGGATGAAATACCTAATAAATTCTATCTTTCTTACACATTGTGCTAATTGACATGCCCACTCTTCTAATTTTGAAGTGAGACAGAAGTAAAGTCTTATAAAATATTCAAAGATTGGCATTAGTGTTACCATACATACCACAATGGCAATGGCACTGACCTGTGGGTGTACGTATTCCAGGTCGTAAGTTGAACTTATTCTCCATACAAAAGACTATTTCATGCCTCTGTGTTTATGAACAACTCTTCAGAAGTGGGATAATAGCCAATCCTCCTCTGCCCAGCATGGGAAGGGCAGGTTCATTCCTAGCCCACATCACTTGGCTTTTCTCGTCAGCTTCCCTTGGTTCTAGCTCAGAGTCAGGCTAGTAAGTATCTGTGGGCTACTCGGGTGCCTTTGGCCAGAATCCACTTATGCATGAAGAGAAAGCAGAGGGGTATGGGAGAGTCAAGACATGAAGGAAAAAGGTTTGCCATGGGGCCAGGATTCAGTCTTGGTCTGTACAGAGGATGAAATAGGAGTCGGGGAGCGGGGAGTTCAGAGCCCCCCTTGAGCTGGAGTGCTCTTGACTGGGGAAGAAAAGCAAATGGCAGCAGGTGTCCCAGGCAGGCTTGGGGAGGTACAGGAGTCAGAGAGGAAGGGACCTTGTACTGGGGACCCCAGCAGAGCAGTGGGGAGGCTGGAAAGCCAGAACAAACTAGGGACAAGGGAAAAGAGAATCATTAGATTTATTTCTAATTTTTCAAATAGTTTTTTTAATTTTAAACTTTATTATAAGAAAGTTGCAAATTTAAAAAAAAAATCACACACATAGATAAACCGCACCCAAAGACTGACTGTGAATTTAAAATAACACCCTAAATAGACGTTGGGTTTTGGGTTTTTTTGTTTGTTTGTTTGTTTGTTTGTTTTATTTTTGGTCTCTCCATCTCATGAGTAGTAGACATGAATGTATTTGAACATTTTCTTCCAGCTTAGTTTATATTTACTTCCATAGATTTAGATAAACACACAGCTGTAGTTTTCGTGTGAGATCAGGTAATTCGCCAGCCATTTCAAACTCAAGCTCCTCGTCTATGATTGTGTTTCCTTAGGCAGCAGCATCCTTTTTTATTACACACAAATCGGTATTTTTCAGTAAGAGCAATACACGTTTAGGCTTAAAAGGCTTTAGTAGGGGTTGCAGAGTGGCTCAGGGGTATTGTACTGGCTGTGCAAGCCAGAGGACGTGGGTTCAGATCCCCAGTGCCCATGTAAAAGCTGGGTATGGTAGCCTATACATATAACCAGAACAATGAGGGCCTGGGAAGGGCGAGTCCATAGGGCTCAGTGGCCAGAGAGTCTTGCCAAAACAAAAGGGCCAGATCAACAAAAGACTGTCTCAAGCAATCAAGTGGAGAGTAATTAATAGAAGAAGAAACACAAAGCCCACCTCTGGCCTCTGTATGCATATGTATGAACATATATGCACACACTCATACAGGTACACACATACACATGTAATAATAAAATTTTAAAACTAAAATGTGTTAGTAATAATACTAAATTTGATCAGTGGGTGTGGCTTACAGTTCCTCCACTGACTATTTTAGAGTACATGAACGTATTGCTGTGTTTTACATTTATAGTAAGAAAATAAAGCCGTGGCATTCATCAATAATGTGAATCGCTGATTAGGTTACAACACATTAAAAGGCTTTGTTCTCACTTTCAGTTATTAATAAACTCAGGAGGCATGTTCTCTTCTGGGTACATTGACTTATTTTAGTTAGATCACAATATGTTTGTCACCAGGCTTTAGTGGCCTTCCAAAGAGGTATAATTAAAATACATCATTTTTTAGGGAGATTTGATTCAGCACTGGCTCTTGCTAAGGTCAAAGACTATCTAATCTTGGAAATAAGTGCTTGAATAACAGATCCAACACTATAAAGTGATGGTTCTTGTCTCTTTTGTTGAAATTGACCTTTCATTTACTCCTAAGAATAATTTACATGTATGTAACCCAACTATTTTTTCCTGATTTAAAAATCCTTCAATATCAGTCAATTAAGTCCCCATATGTGTATGTACTTCCACACAAGTGCATATCTGGACTTCCTTATATTCCTTGTGCCGGACAGAACATGTCTTCATACATCAGGGTCTCATACATACAGACAGTCTCCCACCTTTCCTACACCTGCTTTTGTAGACTGCTCATCATCTCTATACATTTATTCTCTAGAAGTTGCTTGTGACTTTGTCAAAACTCCTCACAAGAAAGGCTTGTGTGTGTGTGTGTGTGTGTGTGTGTGTGTGTGTGTGTGTGTGAGAGAGAGAGAGAGAGAGAGAGAGAGAGAGACAGACAGACAGACAGACACAGAGACAGAGATAGATAGATACACAGAATGTGTGGGTGTGTGTGAGAGAGAGACAGAGACACACACATAGAGACAGAGAGAGATAGATACACGGAGAATGTGTGAGTGTGAGTGTATGTGAGAGACACCCATACAGAGAGAATAAATATGTGTGAGTGTGAGAGTGTGTGTTTTATGCATGTCTTTATTTAGGATATAAATTTTGTGTCTTTCTATACATTTTTAAAAATTTACCCAGACTTGTAGGACTTTGCAAGCATACTTATGGGAATTTATTTATTTTGCTAATAATGGGATTTTCTATTGCTAAATTTACCATTTTTTCAGTTCAAGATAATACAATGTAATATACAGCATTATACAAAATAATTATATTTTGTATATTCAATAATAATCAAAATAATCCAGGATTTCCACCTTTTTCTTCCTTTAGTTACATTAGCCAGGGCCTCCAAAATAAGGTGGACTGGTATTTTTGGTAGAGGGAAAGCCTTCTTCCGCACTTCTAGAGGAACGCCTTCAATGTCTACTAATCTGTCTCCTTGCATTTATTTGGGGGAGATCTTTATTGTATGAAAGCTCCTTGAAATGTGGAATGGTGCTTCTGGGCTCCCTCTCTCCCCTTTAATTCTTTATAAAGTTTACCCCCAGAAGAGCACCATCCTTGGATTGGTAGGACAGTCTTTTTGTGGCCATGGATAATTTATTTTTTAAATTTTGCTAGGTTCAACTTATTAAATATTTTTGCATGTATGGGCAGGACAGATTTGCTATAAAACACAACAATGAAAAAGACAAATGAGTCCTTTCCTCAGGGTCCTATGGGAGGAGGGTACACATGTGGATACTTCAGTATTCTGTTGTGTCCATTCATCTTCAGGTGTATCTCTGAGCCAGTACCTTTTAAAAGAAGAATATCTTTTATTTATTCTTTGAAAATTTCATACATGCATATAATGAATCTTTATCTTATCATCCCACCTCCAATTACTCATGGGACCACAAAGTCAGACCTTTGTATTGGTGGGCTCTCTGGGCTATCCTGGGCTAGACTTCCTCCTCAGTCTTAGTGTTTCATCTGATGCTTTGACACATCAGTATATTAGAGACCATTTTGTACCCATTTACTTAGACTTGCCTTCTTCTTTGAAAGGCTACATAATAATTGACTGGTGACTAGGCTACGTCCTGTCTATTTCCAACACTGAACGATGACATTCTTGGCCATATTTCTTGACTATCTCAGGGGAAATTCATAGCAGTGGGGCTGATAGGAGTGAATATACACACTTCTCATTCTGATGAAATCTGGAATTCTGCAAGCAGCACACAAGTGTCCTCATTCTTTTGCAAGCACACAAACAGGAATAGTGTCCAACTTTTGATATTTTTTTTTGTTTCTAAGCCCCTCCCTCCCCTTTTTTTAAATTCACAAATGAGTTTTTGTATTATCATAGGAAAGGGTACTTCTGGTGTGGCTTTGATTGTTTTCTTCTCTCTCTCTCCCCCCTCCCTCTCTTTTTAAAATATTATTTGTTTTGGGCTGGAGAGATGGCTCCATCAGGAAAGTGCTTGCCTTGCAAGCATGAGGGCTGAGAGGATCCCCAGAACCCATATCAAAAATTAAATTCAGGGAGGGCATCGTGGCACACGCCTTTAATCCCAGCACTCGGGATGCACAGGCAAGCAGATCTCTGTGAGTTCAAGGCCAGCCTGGTCTACAGCGCTAGTTCCTAGACAGCCAAGGCTAGGAACCCTGTATCAAAAAAAAATTGTTTTAATTGAGGTGTGAAGCTGGGCATGGTGACACATACCTTTAGTTTCGACACTTGGGAGGGCAAGTATATCTCTATGACTTCAAGGTTAACTGATCCACCTACTGAGTTCCAGACCTTATCTCACACAGAAAAAAGAATCTGCGGTGTTGATATTTATAATCTAGTATTGGTAAGGTGAGGATAGGTGTACCAGTCTATGTGGTGAGTTTCAGGCCAGTGAAAGACTCTATTTCAAAAGAAAAGACAGTTGGCAACTGGGCAACAGCGAGACTAAGCGTACATATTTGGACACGTCTTAGACGGTACCTGAGGAAATGATGCTAACTTCAGCCCCAAAAGGACCAACCAAGTTTGGGGACTGACACCCCTTAGAAGGTTATGTAACAGGGAAGGAAGAGGCTTGGCCTCCCTTAGGTGAGCTGATAGAAATAATGGAACAGCCCCTCACTGTGTAGTTGGGAGCTCCCAGCAACTAGTACCTGCTTGGCACCTGAAATGTACTGGTACACATGGGAGAGTGGCTTCCCTGCCTTGAAGTGGGGACAGCACACACAGCCAATGGGGATGTGGTAGTCTCCAAGGCCTAAAGACACTAACAAAGAGAAAACGTAATCATTTGTCACCACAGTGCTCATCCTTGAGCACCATTAACATCTCTGTATGGTCGTCCATTCCTCTGCAGAAGTGGCAGGGTCAGGTCCATTTCTGGTGTTTCCCCTTTAACACTTTGGCTAAAGAGGAACACTGACATCCAATCTTAGTCATGGCTGGGGGCCTTGAGAACATTCCCCATGCTGTGCATTGGCAAGTTACACTTCTTAGGAATCTTAGCTCTTTCAAGATAAGGTATAAAGGAATGTAGGTGCTGCTCCCATTTCACAGATGACAGAGTCCAAGGTACTAGATGGACTGCCCACTGTCACGCAGCCTGAGAGCTCCTCAGATGTAGTTCTGGGGCAATTCTTATTCCTGTGCCCTGGGCAGCGCATGCTGGTGCCTAGCCTTTGACTTCTGCTACACGCACACAGCTCCTTCCGGTGTCCAGGTCCATGCGTGCCACCACAGGCTTCCTGTTGATTTGTGGGTTTGGTTCCTCCAAATAAGACCTCTGAGAAACACTGGCTCCAAATCACTCACCTACCACCAAACCCGAGACATTCTGTGTGAGCTAGAGAGCAACATGACTACAGAGCTAGATGCCATCCCAGGAGAAGCCCCAGCTGGTCTGAAGTTTATCGGCAGAGGTTTTGGAACTCACTGTATGTAGAGTCTGTTGGGCCTCGGAAAACCCTGCTTAGGCTCTGAAAATTCTGCCTCGATTGGTTACAGGCAGACCCTCAGAGCAAGAGGAGATCAGCCGGCCATCCCTGAAAAGCTCAAGCCCTTCGGTGTGAGCAAGACAGACGACTGTGAAAAAGTCACCACTCCACTGGAGAATTACAGGATGTACCACCAGGAAGGTGAGACACTGCAGAGGTCCAAGGTAGCTGGCCTGGACAGCATTCCCTAGGCCTGGGGCTGGGCACTACCGATGGCTGTTCTGGTCCAGTCATTCTCTCTCGAGGGGCAAGGAAATGGGGCCACCCACTAGATTTGGCCGCTTAATGTCTCCATATGTGGCCAAATGATTCCTGGAAAACCAACTGTCCCCAGCTAAGAACTACCACTGAGCCAGCAGAAGAAACGTAGACCACCCTAAGGGAGGAAGCCCATTAGGTAGAGAACTTCCACTACTGTCATGGTGGGCTACCTTAAGAAGTGGCCTGATGGCTGCTTTTGTGTGGGAGTGAAGTAGAGATGGTTGCAGCCATGTTCCCTACCCAGTATTCAGTAGCAGGAGTAGAGAGATGCCACTAAAGGCGGGGGCTGAGGTGAAGACGGAAGCTCTGACCACTGGAACTGCTGGGGAGGGGGTGGCTGTATGCGAGAACACAGGCCAGCTATGCAAAAGCATTAAGTCACTGTCTGGTGTCTTCTCAGACGACACCAACAGTGACATGACCAGTGACGACGACATGAGCCGTTGTGGGAGGGAAACCCCACCACCTCGATCATCCCATTCTTTGAGCAGTGAGTACCCCACCCCACCAGGGGCCCCATTATAAAGGGGCACAGAGGTGTCGAGGCCTCTGTGAAGGCCACAGAGGATGCCAGAGTGTTGAGCATCACTCCGAGAGCTGAGGAGAGCAGTTTCATTGAGGCATTTTTATATTGAAACAGACACCTACAACAGAATGACATGCAGGGATCTTAAAACAATGAAATATTGATACTATTTAGCATCTACTTAAGGCTGTGCTAGCAGAATTGCTCCTAGGGTAGACACGTGTTCCACTTTCTCAGGTTATTTCCAGTGGAATGTTGTATAATTTAAAGTCAGCTAGCCTGTGCTAGACATAGAAGAAGGTCTATGGTCCGTTTCCTGGATTTGGACTTGACCACTTAGAAACCGAGAGAACAGTTGGGAGGTCTGAAGTGGAGCTAGCTTGCAGGCTTAACTTCAGTCCTTGCTGTGAAGCAAGCCCCACTTGAGAAAAGTATGTAGGATAGCTACTGAGCCTATGAGTCTGGAACCTTCTATGTTGGATCCATCTCCTCGAAGGAGGCATGTGTGTACACATGAAGGAAACACAAAAATTTCAAAGCACTTCTGACCCCTCAAATACCTGACCTGCCTAGGTGACCGAGACCAGGAGCGCAGGGGCAGAAGCAGAGAAGTGGAGCCTCGAGACCGCTGGCCATACATCAGGAGTCCCAGAAGCAGTAAGTTGTCTGCTGGCCAGAGGTTCAGGACAGAGGCTGTGGGCACAGGGGCCTCAGAGGGCCCTAGCACTCAATTTGGGTTGTATTCCTGTTAGTAAAATGTTTAGTCCCAAGCTCTACTTCCTGCACTTCCTCTCACCAGAGCCGTTTCATGCTGCATACCTATGTCAGCCTATGCTGTTGTTCACTCAGCATTTTTCCTAAGCAGATATATATATATATATATATATATATATATATATATATATATATATATATATATATATATAAAAACCTAGATGTTTCTATATAAAATGAAAACCTGTATTGTTACAAAAAATGAAAAAATATAAAGTACTACAGACAGATATGATCATGAAAAGTGAACACATTTTCAGTACAGCAATGTTGTAATGAAACCATGCCTGTTATGGTTTCAGGCAAGGGTGGGGAGACACTGCATCAAGTGCCCCGCCCCGCCAAATTAGCATGCCATGACTAAACACCATGTCGATGTATTCTTGGTATTCCTGCCACCAGAAACTATCTCTTGCTCCTCCTGGACTTGAAAGATGCTGCATTTTAGCAGCAGTGCATCCTAAAATTGTAATCAGGAAGAGATTTGCAAGTCCACCACACTTACCAATAGTTTGGGGGTACCTTTGACGACCCTCTAGGCTTTATCTCTGGTCTCGGATGAGGGAACCCAAGAGAGTCAGTGACTGACAGCAAGAATGCAGACACCATGCCCGGACCTACACAACTGTGGCGTGAGTCTGACTCTAAGATAGGAAGGAAGGAGGAGGCAGGGGTGCTGGAATTTTGCAAGGCCCTTCCACAGAAAGCAGAGAAAACATACACATTTTTTTTTGCACACACTCACATCCCAGGTGGGTTCTGAGGTTGGCAGGGATGCCTGAACCCTGCCCCGTCGGAACAGGTCTTACACCCCTCTGATGCCCCTCTTCCTTCTAGGGCTGCCTCATCGGGATCTTTCCCTCCCTGTGATGTCAAGACCACATTTTGGACTGGAAAGAGATGATGACAGACGTTCCATGGATTATGAGTCTCGATCCCAGGTATGCTCAGGTTTCCTTTCTTTCCAGAAAAAAAACCTATCTTCATTTCACACCAAAGATGCCCGCCTTTTCCCTGACGATGTCTTCATCTGCCCCTAGATGCCCGCTCGTGGCTGAGAGCCCTCAGTCACTCTAAAGAGGAGGCAGGGACCATCCCAACAGGTGACCAGTGGCCAGGGTCACTGCTGCCTGTCTTTTAATTGATCTGCACAACCAGAGGAGTGCTTGCCTCCTCAGTGTGTGTGTCACGTGACAAGTTCAGCAGCAGCAGAAACTCCAAACATCTTCCTGGGCCCCAGGAAGTCAGGGGCATTCAAAGTTGTGAGTCTAGAAAGTGGACTGGGCAGGGAGAACACAGGCTCTGGAGCTGACGAGAATGGGGCCCCAAACCTGGCTCTGCCACCTACTGCTGTGTGAGATTGGGCTACTGGACCAAGCTGAACCTCAGTTTCCTCATCAGTGAAAATGGACGTAGGGATTGTCCCCCAGCTCCATTGTGAGGAGTCAGTGAGTCACACACCCATGTGTGCCGTGAGTTCCTAGTATATCGTCTGGCACGTGGTAGATACATCGTGTTAGCAGTCACGGCAGTCATTGGTTCAGGGGCAGTAAGTGGTAGGGCGGTTGGCAAAGGGGGAGAGGACATGGGCCTTGCGCTGGCTCTTGACACAGGAAGAGGAGGAGGAGACCCTTGGCATCAATTAGGCCTCCGAAGAGAGGGAGGAGCCAGGGCCGTCATCTCCTTTGCCATTAAGCATCTAAGCCCTGGGACACATAGCCATGGCCAAGACAGACAGGATCCCTGCTCTGAGATGCTGTTGCCCGTGTCAGTGTTCACCAAAATGACAGCACGAGTCTGGACTTGGATCAAAGGAAAATGCCTTCAGGGCAGCAACACCTGACCTCTGAGGGGCTGGGAGGCGTGGACCAGGCTGGAGGCCAGGCTCTCCCAGCCTTTAGGGAGAGTACAAGCAAAGGCTTTGTGATCAGAAGCAAGTGAAAGCCAGGCATCTGGCAACCAAAGAAGGGCTGCACTGCTGGTGTCTGATAGCTGAGCTTCGTCTAGTTTCGCTGCTTATATTCCTTTCCGTGTGCGAAGAGTTGCTGACCAAGGGCCACGTCTGCAGAACGCACAGGTCTGGATGCCGCAGATCCCCAGTGACTCAGAGTAGACACAGGGGCTAGATGGGGCAGATCACGTTTTGAGGATGTGCAAAACAGGAAGTTCTCTTCCTATCTTTTTAATCGCATGTGGATCCCTTAATAGCTCATATGTATAGCTCATGTTGTGAAAACCCCAACTGTGCCATGTTAGCATTGCCCTCAGGCTACCTCTTGCACTCAGACTTGTTTGCAGCTCATGAACATTGAGGTACCATAGTTGATGGCAAACAAAAAGCCAGCAACTACTTCAAGGCTACTTAAATTAACCTCTCTTTGTACAAAAGCACCATTTTGTTTTATTGAAGCAGTGTAGTTCAGACTTTGATTTATACAAATTGGACAGATAAGTAGATATTAAAAATAATACATCTGCCATCGCCCTTGGGCTCTGGGTGTCCCAGGGATGGTGACCCTTTTGTCTTCCACACTCCCAAACTCTTGACCCCTTCCTTTGCCTCTGGCAGCCTCCCTATTGTGGGCTCTGGCTTCCTGTGTCATCACAGGTACATCCGTGTACCTGCTTGCCCTGTCTGTCATTGTAAGTGAATTCCAATGCCCCCACCAAACCTGGGTAGCACAGAGCACTTACCTCCAAGGAACTGACCATATGGAAAGAGGAGAGAGACCCCCAAAAAGACTTTCTTCAGCTTTCTGGGGTGGTAGTTCTGTGAAGTTTGTAGTGCTTCCTGAAATTTTCTTTGTAGTGTGGTTTTGGTCCTCATTTTCAGCCCTAACCTAGAAAGACTGAAGCTTTCTGAAGCTCTACTTCATTTCTTTGCCCTAATTTTTGTGGTTCTCTGCTGATTAATGACTAGACATGGGCATTTGCATAGATAAAGCTTCTTCAAGTCTGATGCTTGTTTTGTTTTCTTTTTGCTGTATTTCCCATGTCTCTGTTAAAGTCCCAGCCTCTTTCTAATAACAGAACAATAATAATTTAACATCAAAACACTGATTTTTTTTGCATAATTTCTCTTAATATTTAAACAATAACCACATTGTGGAATCTTCACTCACAACGTTGCAATATTGCAAGCTCTCACCATTTTACTATGAAGAACCCGAGGCTCTGAAAGTTTTCCATATCTAAGGTCGCACAGCTCATACATGGTGCAGTCTGCTTTTGACCCGCCAGTTCTCTCCAGCTCCAAAGCCTGTAGACTCCCGCAGCACCCTCTCCATACTCCAGGATCCCCTTCTGGCCTCAGTCCATCACCCCTGACATTGCCGCTCACCAAGGCAGTGAAACTCCAGTACTGCCTTCGGGTGACAAGCAAAGGTCCTTTAGAATCCTGCAGAGAAGACTCTCCTGAGTATGGCAGGAAGTTTTGTATCTCTTTTTGAGAGAAATATTTATTAAGATAAAAAGATAGCTCTAAGCCAAGAGCTTCGGATGCATTGAGTTACTTGGAAACCACACACACTGGAAACTCTACTCTGTAGCCATGCTATGCAGTAGAGAGACAGGGAGGGAGCTTAAAACCACACGTCTGACCAATGTCTGCTAGAGCACATTTTCTTTCTGTTCCCATGAGTGCACCATGCATGCCGATTATTTAGCCTGCATGGGCTTTCCCAACAGCCCCCTTTTTACATATTGTAATTTCACCTACCACTTCCAGGCCCCACTGGAGGCCCTTTGCAAGACCTTTGCTCACTGTTCAGGCCCACCCTGAACTGTCCCTCCAATAAACCCATGTAGCATTTATTATCTGTATCCCAATTTACTGTTTATTGTTCTCTAATTGTTTCATGAGTCTTTTCTCTCCAACCAAATTATAAGCTGCATGAGGGCAAGGAATATGTGTCATGCGTCTTTGGGATCTGCCTCAGAGTGTAGCACAAGGTAGGTACGATGTAGGCCCCTAGTAACACTTGCCTGGGATCGCTCAGAACCCCAAATACCGTGAGCACTTCCTATATAACTCCATATACGTAGCTCCCATGTCGCCAACATTATTCTCGTTTTGAGCATCCATGGGGACAGATTCCATTGAGAGGCCTATGTTTGATGTTTTAGGATGCTGAATCATACCAGAATGTTGTGGAACTCAAAGAGGACAAGAAGCCTCAGAATCCAATTCAGGACAACCTGGAGAACTACAGAAAGCTGCTCTCACTGGGTAAGCACGCCCTTCCTTCGGCCACTTCCAATCCCGTGACTGGAGCCTTTTGTTACCTTTGTTTCAAGTTATTTGAGTCCATGCCTAGTATATTTGGACCTTGAGGATCACAGGAAGTCTTTGGTGACCTTGCCCATCTGTGGAGAAATGAGATTTGAGTATTATAGAAATCCGTCTAGCTTTGGTTGAAAAATATATTGTATAGACTGCGGCTGAGCAGGGAGATGGCTTTTGTCACAGACTTTTTCTATCCGATCCCAGGTCCCCATGTGGACTCCTTCAGGAGCCTAAGCTAAACGGGCAGTAGGCAGTTGCTGTGACAACCCATAAATCTGGGGGATTTGTTGAAGTTAGAGGCCTGGAGATGTAGGGGAGGAGCATCATACCACGAGCCTGAAATCACAGCGCTGTGTGCCGAAGCTGAGCATCACACATTGAGGCGAGCCTTGGCTACCTACCTAATGAGACCCTCTAAGAATGGAGGCTCTCAAAAAAGTGATCCAAAGGCAGCGACTACATGAGGGTACCGAGTTCATGCGCCTATGGAGTCTTTGTGTAGTTTTCTAGGTACGAATGCACTTAGGGGAGTCAAAATGTGGATTGCACCCCATTAGAAAATGAATACAAAGAAAATGAAAGGCGTTCAAAGATTTGAATATGAGACAGTTGGTCTTTCCTGCGGGTGGTTGGGGGAAAAGATCCGTTTATGACGCCGAGTCTGCGTCTTCCACATAAATTTGAGCCGCCCTTTTGTTCTTGTAACAGGAGTACAGCTTGCCGAAGATGACCGACACTCTCACATGACACAAGGCCACTCATCGAGGTCCAAGAGAAGTGCCTACCCAAGCACCAGCCGAGGTGAGTGACAGGCCACCCCCACATGGAGACACTTCCACATTTCACATTCGCAACCACCACAGGCAACACACACACACTGTCCTGAGCTTAGGCACAAGGGAAGAATTACATGTGGGGGTTTCTTTGCAGGTCTGAAACCCATGCCTGAAGCCAAAAAGCCGGCCCACCGACGCGGAATCTGTGAGGATGAATCTTCTCATGGAGTGATAATGGAAAAATTCATCAAGGATGTGTCACGCAAATCCGCAAGAGCGAGGGAGCTGCACGAGCGTCCTCCTCCTCCTCCTCCACCCCCGAGGTTCCCCAGGCCCAGTGACAACTGGAAGGACGGTGCGTCCAACAGAAGAGAGTCAGTGATCCAGGAGAGGGGTCCTGAGGGGAGAGCGTACAGGGGTGGCTTCCGGTTCAATGCAGACCTGCTTTCCAGAAACCGAGTGCTGGAAAGGAAGCGGCGTTATCACTTTGATTCTGATGAGAGGGGTCACGAGCATAAGAGCTGTGTGAGGAAGAAGCCTTTTGAGTGTGGCAGTGAGATGAGGCAGGCTATGAGCATGGGTAACCTGAGCTGCCCTCCCGTCCCCGAGTCGCAGCCGATCGATTTTCCGGCAGATCCGTATGTGTGTGATGAGTGCGGGAGGTCGTTCAGTGTCATCTCTGAGTTTGTCGAGCACCAGATCATGCACACTAGGGAGAATCTCTATGAGTATGGAGAGTCCTTTATCCACAGTGTGGCTGTCAATGAGGTACAGAAAGGTCAGGGCGGGGGGCGACGCTTTGAGTGTAAGGAGTGTGGAGAAACCTTCAGTAGGAGCGCAGCCCTGGCAGAGCATCGCCAAATCCATGCTAGGGAGTACCTTGCCGAATGCAATGACCAGGAGAACGAGGACACCATCATGCCTAGCCCGACCTTCAGCGAGCTGCAGAAGATATATGGCAAAGACAAGTTCTACGAGTGCAAGGTGTGCAAGGAGACCTTTCTGCACAGCTCGGCCCTGATTGAGCACCAGAAAACCCACGGCAGAGGCAACTCAGACGACAGAGAGAATGAGCGTGAGCGAGAACGCCAGCGCATGCGTGCGCGTGCACGGGAGCTGCGCGAACGCGAGCGCGAGCGCGGGGAACCCTTTCTGACCTGTCCAAACTTCAATGAGTTTCGGAAGATGTACAGGAAAGACAAGATCTATGAATGCAAGGTGTGTGGGGAGAGCTTCCTTCACCTCTCGTCCCTGAGGGAGCATCAGAAAATCCACACTCGAGGAAACCCATTCGAAAATAAGAGCAGGATGTGCGAGGAGACCTTTGTCCCAAGTCAGTCCCTCAGAAGGCGCCAGAAAACCTACAGGGAGAAGCTGTTCGACTTTAACAATGCCAGAGATGCACTGATGGAAAGCTCAGACCCCGGTGACCACCAGAAAAATCGTTCTCGAAAGAATTTCTTTGAGGGCAGGGGATATGAGAAGCCCTTTGCCGAATCTCAGAAGAGTCATACTATAACAAGACCACCTACAAACGAAGATGACAAGCCATTCACCATCAGTGTCAACCCCAATGACAAGCCGAAGTCCCCAACCATGGAAAACGGCTCCCAGGGGAGACCCTACGAGAGGCCTGTCATTCACAGCTTGGGTCCTGCACTACCTCTGAAGAGTCGCGGCGCATTCGGGTTCCCTAAACCAAGATCAGTGACAGAGTCTAGCACCCAGACCACGGGAGGCATTCTCCCCAGAATCCTCTCTAGAGGGAGCATCTTTGAAGGAAAGGAATTCAAGAGATCCATCATCCACAGCTTGCCTGCCCCCCGACCTCTGAAACGTCATAGGGCAAATGACCTGCTTGGATGCGATGAGGAGGGCGAGTCCTCCATTTACATCCCAGAGCTGAGCAATAAGCGTCGGAAGATTCCTACCGGAGAAGACACTTATGAAGGAAGCAACAGCAGCAACCACACGGATTCCATCCCCCCGGGTGTACCCCGTGCTGAGCCTCCAAGCCTTTCTGGAGAGCCCCGTGAATCTAATCAAGATGTCACATTTTCAGTGCCCAGCTCAAGTGTTCGCGAACACCAGAAGGCTCGTGCCAAAAAGAAGTACATTGAGACCAGGAGCAGTGAGGCCTCTCTAATCCACTCCCTGCCTTTTGGTGACCTGCAGGCATTCCGCCGTAGAGCGAAGTTCTTTGAGTGTCAGGAATGTGGGGAGGCCTTTGCTCATGGGTCTGACCTCATCGAGCACCAGAAGATTCACGACAGAGAAAGACCCTCCGGGAGCCGACATTTCGAGCGATCTGTCATCCGCAGCCTGGCCCCTAGCGACCCTCAGACCAGTTATGCCCAAGAACGCTTCATTCAAGAGCAAGTGCGCAAATTCAGAGAATTTGGACAACGCTCTGCTACCAGCAACAACCTCAGTGTACAGAAAACCCACACCCAAGAAAAATATGCCGAGGAGCCCCATGATAAACAAACTCATGGTCAAAAAATTCATGACAAAGAGCCCAATGGCCAAGAACCCCATGGCCAGGAGCCCCATGGTGATGAGCCCCAGGACAAGGAGCCCCTTGATCAGGAGATGCGCAACGAAGAGCCCCTTGATCAGGAGATGCGCAACGAAGAGCCCCTTGATCAGGAGATGCGCAACGAAGAGCCCCATGGTGATAAGCCCAATGGCCAGGAGCCCCATGGTGATGAGCCCCATGACAATGGGCCCCTTGATCAGGAGATGGGTGGTGAGGAGCCCCATGGTGAAGAGTCCCACGGCCAGAACAAAGCAGAAGACGCTACCATTCAGGCCTCAGGTTCTGAAGACCACAAGAAAGATGACGCCGGCGACATGATCTATGAATGCCAGGACTGCGGACTGGGCTTCACTGACCTCACAGACCTCACAAGCCATCAGGATGTCCACAGCAGAAAGGATCTGGTTGACAGTCGCGAATATGCACCCTCCGAAGTTCATGCCCACCCCGTCAGCGAATTTGAGAATAAGTGCTCTGGAGAGAAGCTGTACGAATGTCCAAAATGCGGGGAGTCGTTTACTCACAGCTCACTGCTTCTCGAGCATCAGAGAGTCCATGAACAAGACCAGCTGTATTCTGTCAAGGCCTGCGATGATGGCTTCATCGCTCTCCTGCCCGTCACGAGGCCAAGGAGGAATCGCGCCGCCGAGAGGAATCCCGCCGCCGTCACTGGGTCAGCCATTCGATGCCGTCAGTGCGGGCAAGGCTTCATTCACAGCTCCGCCCTCAACGAGCACATGAGGCAGCACAGGGATGACGAAATGCTGGAGCAGAACGAGTTGACGGAGGAGATTTTCATCCAAGGCCTGGCCCTCACCGAGTACCAGGGCAGCGAGACCGAAGAGAAGCTTTTTGAGTGCACGATCTGTGGGGAGTGCTTCTTCACTGCCAAACAGCTCGGGGACCACCACACCAAAGTCCACAAGGACGAGCCCTACGAGTACGGGCCCTCCTACACCCACGCCTCCTTTCTCACCGAGCCCCTCAGGAAGCACATCCCACTGTACGAGTGCAAAGACTGCGGGCAGCCCTTCCTGGACGACACGGTCATCGCCGAGCGCATGGTGTTCCACCCGGAGCGAGAAGGCGGGTCGGACATAGTAGCCGCCACTGCCCAAGAGGTCGAAGCCAATGTCCTCATCCCACAAGAAGTCCTGAGGATCCAGGGGTCAAACGCGGAAGCGGCCGAGCCCGAAGTGGAGGCCGCCGAGCCGGAAGTGGAGGCTGCAGAGCCCGAGCTGGAGGCCGCAGAGCCCAATGGAGAGGCCGAAGGGCCGGATGGAGAAGCTGCCGAGCCGGACGGAGAGGCGGAGCAGCCCAACGCAGAGGCGGAGCAGCCCAATGGTGACGCCGATGAGCCAGATGGAGCCGGCATCGAAGACCCAGAAGAGAGGGCTGACGAGCCAGAGGAAGATGTCGAAGAGCCGGAGGGAGACGCCGACGAGCCTGACGGTGCAGACATCGAAGACCCCGAAGAGGAAGGAGAAGATGAAGAGATTGAGGTCGAAGAACCGTACTACAACTGCCACGAGTGCACGGAAACCTTCGCCTCCAGCGCGGCCTTCGGCGAGCACCTGAAAAGCCACGCCAGCGTGATCATCTTCGAGCCCGCCAACGCCCTCGGAGAGTCCCCCGGCTACCCTGAACGCGCCAGCACCAGCGCCGGCGGGGCCGAGCAGGCGGATGATGACAAGTATTTCAAGTGCGACGTGTGCGGGCAGCTCTTCCAAGACCGCCTCTCCCTCGCCAGACACCAGAATTCTCACACTGGCTGAGGAAACACAGGACACAACCAAACCTTCCTCCCAGAACCAGACCCTTAAAATACTCACAGCGAGAGCCTAAACCAACCCAAAATGTTAATAGAAATTCATCTTGCTTATTCTCATACCGGACTTCTCATCTCATCGGAAAACTCAGACTGAAAAATAGAGATTGAGAGCAGAGACTTCTTCCAGTCTTAGCTCTTCCCTATGGGACATCAGTGTACATTCAGGAAAGATAGAGCACACATCTCATTTTTCATCTCAGTAACTAACTAGATTGAGGGAAAACCCGGTGAATATTCAAGACCACAGAGGTTACCCCAATCGACTGTAAATGGCATCCCTTTCATACCCCATACATGATTCATGCCGTGTATATAAATGAGCAAATCACAGCGAATCATTGATACATATATTTGGATTTAGTGTGCTATATATAGAATTTACAGTTTACTATATACAGAGCTACCTAGCCTGGGGCTCTGATTTTTTTTTTTTTCCTGAGGAGGAAGAGAGCAACAATTTAGCATATATTTGTAAGTGTTGTCCATCCTGCGGAAGCTTTACTGTGCATCATTTGACCCCCATTAGTATCCTTCCCAGTAATGGACTATTTTGTCCCCTACCTCTTAGATAGTCCTGTGAAGGTGTGAGTGTGAAAGATCATGTGTCTTTGAATCCTGGCTGTGTGTGGACAAAAAAAAGACATTTTAGCTTCCACAGCCATTTGGTGTGCACCCAACACCCCTTGAGACTGACTGTGTAACCCTTTACAGTATGTGGATTTGTCTCTGTGACCCGACCCGTCACCACATTTTATAGACCTTACCGTGGTTTTCATGCAAAAACAAAAACAAACAAAAAAAAATACGTTACATTTCAGGTGTTCTTTAAGGTTTGGGTTTTTGTTTTCTAACCCTTTCATCGTGTGTTCGATTGTGAATTCCTGAGACCTGAAGCTTTGCCCTGTAAATCTTAATGTCTTTGCCTTTAAAGAGTGGGTGACAACCGTCGCTAGATCACGGCAGTGCCTAAGGAAGGTTGGAGACCACAGGAGAGGCTCTTACGTTGTAAATAAGGAAGCGGACTGGCAACCTTTCATTAACTCCGCTGTGTGCTTCCTGCCTTAAGTGACAAGTGGCAGCGTCGCTTGAGTCACCTGTGTGGTGGTGTGTGTGCTTGCCACAAGTCAGTGTGCTCCCTGGGCGCCCAGGAGCTAGTATCCTTAGACCTTTGTATCTCCAGACTTAATCCCCCTGTTCTTTATGTGTCCGTCAACCCCAAGTCAAACTTGCATTTTACAAAAGCAAAAACACACACACAAAAAGCTTTCTTTATAGTTAATCCTAGCTTAACATGGACTCAGGTTCCCCAGCAGCCTTAATTTTTTTTGTTCCCATTGTTCTTTCTCATTGAGCCCTCCTAAGTATTTCCGAGCTTTCCATAGAGTGTCACGTCTGTCTTGATGTCATTGGTTGTCCTCTTGAACACAAAATGACTTCCCAGCTTGAGATTTCCTGCGTCCTATACATGGACTGCCTGCGCTCCTTTGCTTCCCCTCCCCTCGCATAATGGCTATATAAAAGACAATTTTTTGGCCTTCTGTTGGCTGGGGAAAAAAAAATTTAAAAATTTTAAAAAACTTTAAAAAAAAAAAAGCAGATCTGTAGCTGAAAGATCGAAAGCCGTGTACAGATCTTCAGAGAAAGTGAAGTGAGATAACCTGCTGAGGAAATGGGTCTGACTCTTAGGCTCCTAGATCTGTAGAACCGGGGCTCACAGGGAGTGTGTCCAAGACTCAAGGGATGCCCAAGTCTTCGGAGGTTGATGAGTAAAGAGCAAGAACTAGAACCCAGTGAGCCAAAGAAGGGAGTCCCAAGATAACAGCAGATCTAGGCAGGGAGTGAGACAGGCCGAAGAAAACACCATCAGCAGGACTGGAAGGTCAGGGTGGTAAGAACAAATGGAATGAAGTGTCCTGGGTAGTTGGAAGAAAGGCTTTTATGATGGCATGGCACAGGTGAAGGCCAGCTGCATAGTGAGACCCCAGGTTGGAACTGACATCCAGGGAAATGGAGGGGTAATGACGCGTTGGGGGAAGCACCCTTGAAAGAGAAGTCAGTGTTGACGTCATCGGGGTAAATTTGGGGGTTCGTTATCGTTGACAGTGTTACCCCGCCCCCACTAGACCCCTTTTAGAAAGCAACTTGCCAAGAAGTCTGAGTGTCCATTCTAACCGTAACTGAGTGAGTAGAAGATTAGGAATAACTGAAATGCCAGACTGTAGAAGAATAATTAAGTCAAAGTGCCCTGGATTCTTATGCAGTTGTTTAGAAGCAATCATCACGGAGAGTTGTGTAGTAGACATTCACAGAATATGGAGTGGAGAAAGCAGGACACAAAATTATATTTATACTACAATTATAACTGTTTAAAAAAATGTACGCTTATAGTCAAAAGCTATTGTGTTGTTGTAGGCTTATAGTCGAGCATTATTTTCTTAAATTTCTAGAATGTTCTTTATGGTAGTGTTACTCAAAAGTTAAGGATCACATTTCCATCGTGAACATAATTGGAACTCATTATGAAACAGTTGGAAAATAGCAGAAAAGTGGAGGAAAGATAATCCATGTCCCCACCATCCAAAGATAGATATACTCTTTAATATCTTGTTTTCTTGTTGCTGTGCACAGGTTTATATATTATAACTGTGTCAAAACGTGTATTCAAGATAGTTGTTCTAGTACTCCTGTGTAATTACAGTAAAATACTTTGATCTGAAGTTCTCCCTATGCTCCTTGTAACAGTATCCTGATAATAAGGCTTAGTATGCAGTGTCACCATTATAAGCATACTATGTACCCAGTGAAAAATTGGAAAATACAGTTGAAAATTGAAAAGAAATATCTGCCCATATTCCCCATATCCAACAACTGTTAAGATCTTCATCTGTGTTCTCCATCTTGTGTCATCGCACAAACTTGTGATTAAAACAGTGTTAAATAGATTTGCATAATGTCTAAAACAAAAACGTGGGAAACAATTAAAAATAGTGTTGGGGGTGGGGGGGTCATGGTTAAATATTTTGTTCCAAATTTCTTGAATAATCTTTGGTGTTTGGGTAAAAAAAAAAAAAAACTTTATGTATGTATTCTGTATCACAAATATAAGACATACTCAAAGAAAACTGGGAAACTGTTGTGAAGTAGAAAAAGCAGTTATATTTCCAACAAGTTCCTAGTAACATCTGGATCTGCGCACCACGTATGTGATTATTAGGACATCCTCGATAAGTATGTAGTGTCATCAGATGGAAGAAGTGTGGAGAGGTGTGGAACAGCGGGGTAGCTGTGTGGGATTACAGTGAAGTGCGTTTTCTCAGTTTCTTGGAGGGGTCTTTATCATAGTGTTCTAGTAGGCTGCCCTTATTGCTTATATTTCTATTATATATGCAGTATGTGTCCATCCTAGTAGCCTCAAAGATGTGGAAATGTAGAAGAGACACTCACCCATATTCTCATCGCCCAAAGACTGTGTTTAACATCTCAATATATTTTCTTTTCTTGTTTCTGTGCACAGGCTTTTGGTTTGTTAATATGGTTGTAGTTGTTCTATCTTGTAATAGTGTCAACAATAAAAATAAAGTTAAAAATAAGATCATCCTCAGTCTCTTCTTTTTCCAGTTTATGTGTTTGGGGGTTGGTAACTTTGTGGGGACTCGTTTCTGTTGATAAAGTTAAAAATTCAAAACGTTAGTGGCCCCGTAGCCTTACAAAGTTTGGCTTACAAATCTGGCTCTTCGACAACAGCTGTGTGTACATGCGTGAATGGATATTTGTGAGAGAGGATAGGCACATACACTCATGCCCCAGGGTGGGTGTGAAAGTCCCACGACAGCCTCTGGGGTCAATCCCCACCTTCCCATTATTTGAGAAAAGATCTCTTTTTGTCCCTCACAATGTACCCCAGAGCAGATACCTTACGAGCTTCTGGGGATACTGTCCCAGCCTCCAAGATTGCTGTAAAAGTGCTGAGGTCACAGATACAGGCTCTATGCACGTTCTGGAAATATAAACTCAGGTTTTAATGCTTTTGTTACACGTGCTTTGTCTTATTTTTTTTTTAAGGATTGTATATTTCAATAATGACTTCTCAGGGATTCTATGGATTCTACTTGGGTCCATGTGTTTAACTGCACCCCGAAGACTAAATCATATTTTGATCACAGTAAATCATAATCACCCAGTAGTGGTTTTAGATTTTATTATAACTGTAAATATATTTTGATTAGTTGATGGAATATTTTTAATTGGAAATATGAGGTTCTAAAAACAAAGGTTCATGAATCCTTGGTGTAAGAATAGTAATATTAGGGTTTAGTGCCGCAATGAGGCATTTATTCCTAACTTTTGCAGAAGATTAAAAAGTGTTTATTTCAGTTCATTATACTTTAGCCCAGATTCACCAACAGGAACATAACAGTTTAGTTGGTTATTCTAGCTATCATTGGAGAGGGTGTGTGTGTGTGTGTGTGTGTGGTACATGGAGGCCAGAGTTTAACCTTGGGGGTGCCATTCCTTGGGTACCCATCTTGTGAGGCTCCCTAATAAAGCCAGGCTGGCTGGCCAGTGGTCTCCAGGGTTCCTCCCCCACCCCACTGACCAACAATAGCAAAGTTCCGGGATTACAAGTGTGTGTCACCACACGTGGCTTTTTATATGAGTTCTGGGGATTAAACCCAGGTCCTTATATTTGAATGGAAAGTACTATTCCAACTGAGCTATTCCCCAACTCCTCTGAGAGTTCATCATTAAGCATGCTTGCAGCTTCATAATGACCAGAGATTTAAAGTCCATTAGCTAACCGGAGCCCTATAGGTGACCATGATGGGAAGACCATACACAATCCATGGCTCCTGCATCTCTGATTCCATAACTCAAAGGTGATGGCCAATGCACTTCACTTCCTCTGGATTAAAAGTGTGTGTCATCCAGCCTCAAGGTCTGAATCAAAGACAAGTTGTCTTCTCGCCTCAAGGTCCGGATCACAAGTTTACCCTCCATTTCTGGAGTATAGCTCATTCCAGATATAATCAAGTTGACAACCAAGAATAGCCATCACAATCCACCCTTTGTCAACTTGACACACAATCACATCTCATGTCATGATTAATTTCCAAATGTAAAACAATAACCAGGTCATAATTATGCTTAAACATTATAACTATTCCACATAGAATTGCAAATGCATTACATATTTAACTAGGTCATAATTATACCTAATATGATATAACTATCCCTCATACAACTGCAAACACATCATAAATTTAGAATAGTGGCAATGATTCATCCAGTAACTGATGGAAGCAGATGCACAGCTCCATAGCCAAGCACTGGGCCGAGCCCCAGGAGTCCTGTTGAAGAGAGAGGGGTCGGGGAGGAAGGATTGTACCACCTGAGGAGGAGTGAGATGGTCATGGTCATGATGGGGAACCCACAGAGATAGCTGATCTGAGCTCATAGAAGCTCACCAACTCTGGACTGACAGCTAGGGAGCCTGCACGGGACTGACCTAGGCCCTTTGCATATGTGTGACAGTTGTGTAGCTTGGTCTGTTTGTGGGGCTCCTAGCAGTGGGATCAGGACCTGTCCCTGGCACTTGAGCTGGCTTTTGGGAACCCATTCCCCATGCTGGATTGCCTCACCCAACCCTGATGCAGGGGGAGGAGCTTGGTCCTGCCTCAACTTGATGTGCCATGCTTTGTTGACTCCTATGGGAGGTCTGCCCCTTTCTGAAAGGAGATGGAGGAGGAGTGGATGGGGGGTGAGGTAGAAAGGAGGTGGGGGCAGGGAATGGAGGAGAGGAGGGAGGGGAAACTGTGGTCAGAATGTAAAACAAATGAAAAAAATTTAATTAAAAAATAATGGCAATGTCCCTTGGGAGACATCCTTCTACACTTACACTTACATACGATAACCATTGATATTTCCTTAATTGATGTTACAACATATGATAAAAAAATTGAAAGAAAAACACAAATATCTATACAAATACATTCTTAACAAAATACAACAGAAGTACTCATGTCAGTTACAATCCTCATTTCTGCAACTGGTCCTGTGGCCTTAGATGGTATTTATCTAGAACTACCTTCCTCTACTACCCATTCTGTATTTTCTTCACACTCTGCAAGCACTTCAGCAGGTCTTGGCTCATTTCCTGGAGGATTCTATTGCTGTGTAGAGACACCATGACCACAGCAACTCTTATAAAGGGAAAACATTTAATAGGGGTGGCTCACAGTTTCAGAGGTTCAGTCCATTATTATCATGGTGGAGAGCATGGCAGTGTGCAGGCAGACATGGTGCTGGAGAAGTAGCTGAGAGTCCTACATCTTGCAGGCAACAGGAAGTCAACTGAGACACTCGGCAGTATCCTGAGCATAGGAAACCTCAAAGCCCATCCCCACAGTGACACACTTCTTCCAACAAAGCTATACCTCTTAATAGTGCCATTCCCTATGAACTTATGGAGCCTATTACATTCAAACTACCACAGAGCCATTCTTGAATAGTCATATGTTGTTGTTGTTGTTTTTGGTTTTGGTTTTTCGAGACAGGGTTTCTCTGTGTACTTTTGGTGCCTATCCTGGATCTCGCTCTTGTAGACCAGGCTGGCCTCGAACTCATAGAGATCCACCTGACTCTGCCTCCCAAGTGCTGGGATTAACGGTGTGTGCCATCACCGCCTGGCTCGAATAGTCATCTTAACAAGGGACTTCAGCATAGGTCAAGGCAAGAGATTTTTCCTTTTTCAAGATTCTTCTACCCTGATAGAAGGTAATAGAGAAAAGAAATAAAATGCATGTCCATTGAGATTGCATGACCAACCCTTATGCTCTTAAGGAATTCTTTCTCCCCACCACACACACCTCATTCGAAAGCATAATTAACTCCCTACCACCATATTTAGTGCATGAGATTGGACATCTCTCTAGCATCAGCCGGTATGTGCTCATTGGTTCCCAATATCCAGTCATAATCAAAAGAAACTAGTAGCTAACTAGGTAAGTGATCATATAGATCAGAGTTGGATATAACAAAGAGATATGTGGCCAGGGTAAGCTTGGTTCCTAGTGCCCCATTCTCTTTTAGAGTCTGACTGAAAGGCCTACCCTTCTCACTGTTATAGTGAACTACCCGAGGCAATTAACTTGTGAACAAATAAGGTTTATTTTTGGCTTAAGATTGCTGCCCAAGATCAAAGGGTTCCATTACTTTGAGATGCTGGCAAGGGTGGCTGAGGTGGGAGTGTGCTTGCGGGATAAACTACTCTGCTCACAAACCAGGAAGCAAAAAGTGTAACTCAGGAAGCAGAATCCCACAGGTCCCTTCAAGGGCATACCCTAGTGACCTAAGAACTGTCAATTAGGCCCTGCTTCTCAAAGATTTGTCACTTCCCTAAAGAGCCAGGCGGGGGACCCACACCCTTAACCGACAAGCCCTACAAGACTCTCATCCCAAACCACAGCACACAAATAATCCATTCATTGGCCAAAAGAAACAAGCTTTCCAAGAATGGCTGAATGTTGAGTGTAAACTAGTATTAATTCAAGGAGGGAATGTTGTAAAGTGGGAAATAATTACAATGTTATCAGCAATGGCAAGCAAACCAGTTCCCTCCCCATGAAGGCAAGAAAGAAGCCAAGATTGGTGCTCTACCTACCTCCAGTCAGACATCTGATAGCACAATGGTTAGTCACATTAAAGTTACTTTTCCTACAGAGAGGGCAATACTGCATCCTCAATCAAGCAGAGACTTCTACATCTGGAGTTATCCTCCTCCACCCTGGCACATGCCAGCTTCACATTAATATTCGTGAACTTATTGCATACCTCATAAACCACTCATATCTCCTGTAGCAATTAACTATGGTCATGATAATAAGGCATGGGATGACTCACAACCACCTAACTCCAGTTCTAGGGGATTCAACTCCCTCTTCTGGCCTCCACAGGTGCCCATACACGTGGTGCATATGCATACACTCAAGCACACACAGACACATAAACACAAAGGAACCTTAAACCATAGATCTTCCTAGCTAGGTGTGGTAGCACACACCTCTAATTTCAGCATTCAAGAGGCAGGTAGATCTCTGGATTTTGAGGCCAGTCTGGGCTACACAGAGAGACCTTGTCTCAAAACAACAACAAAACTTTCATTGGTACACAAGTGCTTCTTGTTCACACCCCCGGGATAAGCCCAAGATGGACTAGGTGACACCATTTATCTTAATCGGGTCGCTTTTATGTCTGGTGCTGTGTGTCATCTAACCTAGGCCCTAGGTACAGCATTTCCATCTTATTTCCTTTTCCTGTTGCTGTGATAAAATACTCTGACCGAAGCAACTTAAGGGAGAAAGGGCTTAATTTTATTTCATAATTCAAATATCGTCCACCATGGGACATGGAGGTGGAGAGTAAAGGAAACCTCAAAGCCCACCTCCAGTTGACGCACTTCCTCCAACAAGGCCATACCTCCCGATAGCACCTCTCCTGAGGAGGCTTTGAGGGCCATTTTCATTCACATCACCACATCTCGGGGCATCCGACTTGGTGATTGTCACCTTTTACCCACTGAGCTCATGATCATTACCCATGATTATTCATTCATTCTGGCAGAAGGGCAACAGAATTGGTGAACCGGCCCGTTGCCACATGGAGTTAGCGCTACCCACTTCATTGTGTTGGCTACAGCAAGCTTCCTGGGATGAGGAAATTATACTCCGCCCTCAAGAGAGAAATGCCATACCCTGCGACACAGAGCTTGAATATGAAGAGACGTTAACACCCATAGCTGCAGCAATAACTCATGCATTTTCCTCTGCCTGACATATATCCTCTATGCGCTGTAAATCTAGACAACAGTGGGGGAGACTCAGTTGTGATCGGCCATGAGGAGAAACCACTTGTAGAAGCTGAGGAGTTTTCCTAGCAGCTGGGAACGATGCCCCAAACCTATTCTGTGGCCGTGATGGTAACGTAGGTTCAGAAGCAAAGAAGTGAAAACCGAGTAGATGGGTGACTCGCTTCAGTAATCCCAGCACTTGGGAAGCTAAGGCAAGAGGCTCATGAAGTTGAGGTCAGCCTGGTCTACAAAGTGAAACTCTGTCCCAAACAAAACCAAACCCCTTTTCCCCCAGTGTATCATTACGTAGTCTGAAAAACATCTTTCCTTTTCCTGCCATGGGCCTCTGTCAGTTTAGAAATTTTGCAACCGAAGGCAAGTTTTCCACCAGGAGACGCAGGAGCGCAACAGCACCAGAAGTGGAGCCACAGAGGGGCAGCGCCCGTACAGCGCTTACAACGCCCTTATCTTGCTGAGGACTACATTTCCCACAGGGCCTTAGCGCGCTGTGGTCGGGCTCTGGGCGCTTCATGGAGAAGAAGCCGCGGGCTGGGCGGCGCGCGAGCTTCTGGGACGTGTAGTCCGGTGGGTGGTGCCCTCGAGCAAGGGGACTTGGGTTTGAAAGTCTTCCCGCGGCATTCCACTCCGGGTGACCGCGGGCTGCGGTGCCTGGAGGAGAGTGCGGCTGGAGAACCGAGCGCGGGGATGAGAGGCAAGGACACGGGAGAGGACTGAGAGGCCAGGGTGTCTGCATGAGGCCTGGGACCCCCACCTTGTCCCAGCTCCGTCGAGGACAGTGGTCTGGGTAGGGGGTGTGCGAGGGAAAAGTGTGGCATAGCTCTCAGAAACTTTTGTTACTTTATGGAATTTCGTGTAACTTCAATTTGGAGAGTCTGGACCCTACAATGTATCTGTTTTCCCCTCCAACAACCTTAAAGTCCATGGGCGGCTTAGTTTGCCTCGCCTGTGTGGTTGTAGCTGGTGCTAACTGGGGTATTTGAACTCTGTAGACTCACATTCTCTCCTTGTGAGGGTGTGTGTGTGAGCTTGTGTTAGACTTTCTAACCGTGTTTGCTTTTGTGTACGTGTGAGCTGCCGGTTGTGAGTTGTGCCCAACCGCCCAACTGTGCCAGTGTGGCTGAGTGTGAGTGTACAAGCTTGGATTTGTACATGGGGTGACGTGTCTGTAGTTGAGCCTGACTCCATGTCTCATTCTGTGGGTCTACTACTGTGTCACATGGTGAGTGTGAAATTTTTATTACATTTATTTATTTGTGCGTTTGCATGTGTGTGTGTGTGTGTGTGTGTGTGTGTGTGTGTGTGTGTGTGTAGGTATTTGGACAACTTTCAGGAGTCGATCATCTCCTACCCCGTGAGTCCCCGCGACGGAACTCAGGTTGTAAGGCTTGGCAGCAACCGCCTTTATAGCTGAGCCACCTAGCTGATTCCAGATTGTGAGTTCATACTGTGCCTCTCAGAGGGTGTTTGTGTGGATTTCAGGTCTCTTTGTATCTGGTATGGCGGGAATGTGTTGGTGTGGTTGACGCAGTTGGGGCTCAACTCAGCTGTGGGAATTTGAGTGGTCTGGGTTTGTGTATAGTTAGTGAGTTGCATTTCACCGATTTGTATGCAACGGATTCTGTACTCTTGGGTGTGTTTTATGTGTATTTGAGTGTGTCTGCTTATATGTAGGTAAGGGTGATATTTTGTACATACAGGAGCCGGTTTGTGTGATCAAGAAGATTGGTCACCAGCACATTGATACGCTACCTGGATATCTATTAGCTAAACCTGTGGGTACCCAAGGGAAAGTTGCACCAGGCAAATCATTTTGCCCCTACCCAGTGGCCTGTGGCATGAAACCCTGGATAATTTCAACCCAAGCCCAGAAGACGCCTCCGCAGTCCCAGTTCAGGCAGAATATACTGTTCTAGGACTGAGGCGCTCATGGAGACAGATGACTTCAGAGTGGCTACAGGGCAGTGGCATGGGACCAGGCAGAGGTGTCTTTCCTACTTACTAGAATGTGCCTGCTGGTGTCGGGGCCCGGGGCCGACTAGGGGGTCTGGTGAAGGGTGGGCAGGGATCCAGATTGGGAACTGAGGGGTTTCTGAACCACAGAGCCACCAAGTGCCTGGATGTCTCTAGACACCAGGAGAAGAGGAGAGAAGACAGGAAATGAAGGAAACTAGAGTTTGCTCAGAGGAGGGGGTTGTGGTGGGCTCTTCAGGACACACAGCCAGGCATTGCAAAGAGGGATCTGGGAGCCCCTGCGGCATATTATTCTAATGAGCCAGGAGGAAATGGGAGGAGTCTTCCCAGACTTTAAACCGCTCGGTGGGGAACCAGAAGAACCAGTTAGTCGCTTGCTTTGATGGGTCTTAGAGGGATATTTTAGAGAGAGACCCTTTAGGGAGTTAGACTATGTCCGGAACCGTGGGGAGTTCAGGGAGTATTTGGGGCTCCACACAGGACACGTATGAAGATTCCTGGATGAGAAGGGTGCTTAGGAGAAAGTTTTGAACATCTGCAGCAAGTAAGTATGCATTAGTGCTCAGTTGTGGGTGAGGGCAGGATGCATCACTGGATGGGACTTGGTACATTGGAACCCAAATGAGGCTGAAGTCGGCCTTAGAGTCAACCAGAGAGCAGTCTTCCATCAGGAGGGTGACTGGGAATTTTAGAATGTACTTCTGTCGATGACATGTCCACACCTGAATACGCTCGGAGGGGATCTCAGCGTTTGTAGATAGAGGCCAGGCTGAGTGGGCAGATTCCTCAATTTTCTTGGCATATAACTGTGTGTCTGTGTGCTAGGGTGGCCTCGGTTTTTCTCTGAAAGATGTGTTCCTGGCACCTCAAGTGTGGCTGGATTTTTCCCAAGTCTGAAGGTGTATCAGCGTGTATGTGTGAGAATCTACCACGGGTCTCAGTGTCTTAAAAAAAAAAAAAAGCCTGCAAAGTTGAGGGTGTGTTCAACAATTCCATTACTATTGTTGTTGTTGTTGCTATTATTTTTGTTGGTGGTCGTATTTCTCTTTGATAATTTCACATGCGTGTATAGTGCATTTGCTAACAACCCTTACTCCCTGCCCTTTTTACATCTCTCCCAGCTCCCCCGACCCCTCCACCCCATAACAGGTTCCTTTCTCACCTTTATGCCTTTTTGTTTTGTGATCCACTGACTTTAACCAGGGCCGGCTGTGTGGCTGCAGGTTTGGAACGATCCGCGGGAGCCTGGTGGGCTCACCATTTGGTATACAACTGAGGGCAGTGACTCTTTCTTCCCCAGAATCCATTAGGTGCCATAGTTCAGTGGGGAACCTCTCTCTAATTCGCGATGGCTGCTGGTCACCCCAGTCTGTAACCTCAGTCTTGTGTGGTGGCTACGAATTCTTGAAAGTACAACATTGTAAAAATAACGAAGTGTGTCTTTGTGAGTAGCAAAGTTCGGGCCAGTCTGTAAAGGGGGTCACCACATGTTGGAGGGCATTTTATGTCTGCTGAACCTGCCAAGATCCAGTCTCTGCTGCCTAACCACCATTCCTGGGTACTGAGCCCTGATGCTTCTTCGGGGCAGAAGCATAAAACTCGGTGATCCACGGATCCTTTTTTTTTTTCAACAGCAGTTTGCTTCTTCCAGGAGGTCGCACTCACAGGGAAGGAGGGGAGGGGGGAGGGGGGAGAGCATGGCCACGTGTGGCCTAGCTGAAGACCTCGACGATAGGGACACGGTGCGGGGGTGGGGTGGGGTAGGGTGTGGGGGGGAGTAGGGGGGATGGGGTGGGGTAGGGTGAGGTGGGGAGGGATGGGGGTGGGGTGGGAAGCTGAGGTCAGAGTGGAGAAAGAAACCCCCCAGGACCCTGACGCTCGAGAAGCACTAAAATTCAAACCAGTGCACAAAAAGCGTATCCTCCATCTTGGGCATTGTTCAATTACTTGAAACACTGGGCCTTCATATTTTTAAAAACCTTTTTTTTTTTTTTAAACTTTTTAAGTAGGTATATGTGTGTGTCACGGGGAGCTCTGTCTGTGCATGCGTGAGCACAAGTGCTCACGGATGTCAGATCCCCCCTAGAACTGGCTGTTGTGGGCAGTTGCCAGCCACCCTCTGTGCTTGCTGGGAGCCGGACTCCAGGACCTCTGCAAGAGCGACTGGTGCCCTTAACCACGGAGCCATCTTCCCAGTCCTTGAATCCCCATGTTTAATAATTTAAGAAATATTTTTATTTATTTATTTATGTGTTGGTTGGTGTGCGTGTGTGCGCACATTCTGTAGCCCTCAAGTGTCATCCTCACTTTTCATCTTCTTTCTGAGGCCGGCCGTCTCTAGCTCGCCACTGTGCTGTGTGTAGCCTAGGCTGGCGGGCCTGTGAGCTTCTTGGGCGTTGCCCGACTGTGTCTTATTTCGCTGGGGAAACAGACTAGGACAGCCGTGCCAGCCCTTTTACCTCCCTTGTGGGAATCTGAACTCCAGTTATCAGGCTTGCATACGTGGCAAGCGCTTTGACCCACCTCGCTGTCTCCCTGACCCTCTCCACCCATTTTTGTTCTCGTTTTGTTTGTTCGTTTGTTTTGTCTTTGGGTGGAAAATATAAAAAGGTCAAACAACCAGCCTAGTGTTCAAATTAAATACAGGACAGTTAAAATACAGGACACCATTTACATTTGATTGCAAATAATTTTTAAAATAATTTTCAAGTATTATATGGGGTATATCTATAATTTTTAAGCTAGTTATTAAATACATTTTTAAAAAAATAGTTCCTTGGGGCTGGGACGTGACAGCGTCCATAAAATCCCTGACGTGCAAGTCTGAGGAACCCGGGTTCTACCCACACAAAACATCAGGCATGTAATCCCAGCACTGGAAAAGAGGAGCTAGGAGGCACCCAGGGAGTCCTTGGCCAGCACATCCAGCTCAGTAAGTGGATTCTAGATTGCAGTGTGAGGCCGTTGTTCCAAAAACAAGATGGATGGCTCCTGAGGAATGACGCGATGTAGATAGACCTCTGGCTTCTACATGTACACGCATACACACGCACCCCCCCCCACATATGAACATACACACACACATACACAACACACACAATACACATACACACAACACACACATATTCTTTTCCATAGGCATGCCCCAAGTACTATTTGGGATGTTTCTATAATTGAAAATTGTTCTTTGCTTATCTGAAAGTTAGTTTTACTGTATTCCATGAGTTTTTATTTACCAAATCTGCCGACCTGGTTCCCTAAGGTCTCACAGCTAAGAGTGGTCAACCGGGAATCACCCTCCCTTCATCCCCAGAAAAACTGACTCCATTACACACCTCTCCACTGTGTCCTCGGGCTTGTAGTAATACCTAGAGAGACCGGGAACTTGAGCACAGCGGAGTTTGATTGACATCCTTACTACAGAGCAGGCTTCTCCTGGTGCCTTGTGTTGAGGGGTACCGGGAACCAGCCATCTCCACAGGTATCCTGTAAAGGAGTTGTATAACACCCTCATTTCAGAGTCCGTGGAACCTGAGGAGAAGAGTCATTTACTCAAGGTCCAGGTGAGGAGTATAAGTATTTTTGTTTCTTTACTATTATCACATACAACGCTGGGATGTAACTCAGTTGGGAGAGCGCTTTAGCCTAGCATGCAGGGAGCCCTGGGTTTTATCCTTAGGACTGAAGAAAGTAGGCAAGGTGACGCATGTCCGTGTTCCCAGCTCGTGGGAGGCGAAGGCAAGAGAATCAGAAATCCAAGGTCAGCCTTGGCTATATATCTAGTTCAAAGCCAAGCTGGGATACCTGAGATTTTTGTCTTAAAGAAAAAGAAAAGTAGGAGGGGGTGGTCTGTGGATAGCATGGGGAGTGAGTAGAAAATTTCTTAATAAAGGGGAAAAAATTGGCACCCCCCCAAAAAAAAGAAAGAAAGAAAGAAAAAGAAAAGTAGTGGGGGCGCGGGGTGAGGGGAGCCATCAGAGAGTTAGTTACTAGGGAAATAGCCAAGCAGGTTAATCACATAAAAGCCAGGTAGGGTGGGGTGGCCTACGTGTAATCCCAGTGCGTGGGAAGAGGAGACAACCCCCAGAGAAAGCTGGCCAGCCTGACTAACTGAAAACGGAGGGTTTAGTGAAAGTCCCTGCCTCAGCATATAAGATGGGGAAGAATCAAGGATGATGCCTGATGTCTTGTGAAACCTTGGGGCTCCACGGCACATAGACACAATGTGCACACGCACTCCCTCCATGTGCACCTCCCGACCACACGAGAGCATTCATGCACACACACATACACACACACACACACACACACACACACACACACACACGTGCTTGTGCGCAAAAAGAAATACCTAAGAGGGGTTACCCCATAAAGATGTGAGCATTTAACTCACAAGTTTGGGGTCTAAAAGCACACACACACACACACACACACACACACGCTTGTGTGCAAAAAGAAATACCTAAGAGGGGTTACCCCATAAAGATGTGAGCATTTAACTCACAAGTTTGGGGTCTAAAAGCACACACACACACACACACACACACACACACACACGTAGTCAGGCACTCAGCCAAAAAAAAAAAAAAAGAAAGAAAGAAAGAATTATAGAGGATTGCATGATGGGGCTCCACCCAAAGCTAATCATTCCCGGTGGAGGCCCCATCTCTAAACACTGTGGTCAGATTAAGTTTCTACTCTGTGAATACCGTTAACCCAACACATTGGGTTTAAAGCTCCTGCGTGAGTCCAGGGAGGGCTGGGGACAGAGCTGGGATTTGGACCTGGGCGTTTAAATTTATCACTTTAGAACGGGATGAAAACAACGTGGGCATCTGGATGCTTACTAAGAGCTGTCTTTACTGAGTACTGGCTGTATTCCAGGCACTAGAAGTAGATATGATTTACAGTTGAGAGTTTCCCTCATCGCTTTTACGTCCATAGTGATCAATCTCAGAAGCGATCCAAGAGAGAATCCCCAAGGAGTTACGGTATTTCTTTGAGAATGCAATGTGCCGAGGTAAATTATGGGCATATTCAAGGCTGAGGCAAAGGGAAAAGATTTATTAGGAGAAAATGGAGAGACTGGGGACTGAGAGATGGCTCAGCAGTTAAGAGTGTGCTTTCTTCTCTTGTGGGGGATCTTTCCCTGTACCCACAAATAGGAGTATCACAAATGCCTGTAACTCCAGCACCCTCGGTGGGCACTGCGTGCACATGAATACACACACACAAATAAATAAATAGTAAATAAATAGAAAGTAAGAAAGAAAGAAAGAAAGAAAGAAAGAAAGAAAGAAAGAAAGAAAGAAAGAGAAATTGATGAATGCTGCTTAGATACAAAGCTCATTGGTTTTGAGACCTGAAGGATCAATTGGCACCAGCTCATTGGTAGAGAAGCCATCATAGAAAAGTGTCCTGCCAGAGCATGTCAAAATGCTGAAGGTAGAATTTGTTACACAAATATGTGCACTCATGCAAAGTGTGTAGGTCCTGGGTGTGTGTGTAAGAAGGAATTTCTCATGAAGGTCCAGAAAAATCATCTAGAAAGTGCTTGTCTCAGCCAGCAGTCATAAATTCTTGCTGTAATTTTTTAAAATGTGCTCGCTCTTTGTGTATATGTACATGTGCCTCCTGCTTGTGTGAATGTGTGACACACCCATGCAGTGCCTGTGGTGACCAGAAGAGGTCATCAGATCTCTGGCGCTGGAGTTACTGGCGGTTGTGAGCCCTTCTGTGGGCTGTGGGAACTGAATCCAGTTCTTCTGGATGAGCAGTAATTACATTTAACTGCTAAGCCATCTCTCCAGCCTTGAGTTCTCTCTTTTTATATAACTTCCTGGCTCTCACGTTGGCTACGTGGGATGAAAGATTTTGTGTAGGTAGCAGCAAATTTCACAGTTTTCCTGCCCTTTCTTTTCTGTAGGCTGGGCAGGCTTTGAACTTGGGATCCTCTTCAGCCTCCCGACCAGCTAAGATTAGAGGCGTGAGCCGATCCGCCAGGCTTCTTCGACCTTTCTCTGGCTCTTTTTCTTTTTCGCCTTTATTTGCTCATTTGTTTGTTTTGTGTGTGTGTGTGTATGTGTGTGTGTGTGTGTGTGTGTGTGAATAGGTCGGAGTACACCTTGCAGGAATCAATTCTCTTCCATCATGTGGGCTCACCAGTATCGAGTTTATGTCCCCAGGCTTGATGGCAGGAATTTTTACCTCATCCATCCACTTCCACCTTCTCTTCAAAAGGACCCTCCTAGGGCCATCAGGATGGCGTGGTGGGTAGGGCATTTGCTACCTAGCCTGGCGACCCCAGGACCTTCACATGTGGGAAGAAAACACTGATGCCACACAAATGATCTGGCACTCCTCAAAAAAAAAAGTTAAAAAATACTTTAAAAAGAAGTAGGGCCCCTGGCTACCCTTGCCAAGCATGGCACACACCAGACGCTCTCCACTGATCACCTCTTTGACCTTCTAGGGGAGAGGCCTCGTTGACATTGCTTTCCTATTAGGGACATGGAGCCTGAAGACATTCCGTCCCCCACCTGAGGCCGCCGAGCTACAGAGTTAAGGATTTAAACCCAGACCGTCCGGCTTCCCTAACCCTCACCTAGTAGTCCTACCTGTATTTCATACCATGCGGTACTTCATTCTCTCGTCATGAAGAGGAAGAAGGACACAGAGGTGAAGAGTAAAACCTCAGGTACTAAAGGTAAGAGACCCGTGAATGCTTTCAGAAAATGCAGGTTCGTATAGGATGGACCTTCTAGGCCTGACCACGGATGGCGAGGGTTTAGACACGAGACCCTCCCTTGCCCCCAGCATCTGCTCTCAGAATTCTCTCCGGGTAGTATGTCGGTTATTTGTCTATTGCTGCGATAAAACACCATGGCCAGGGCAACTAAGAGATTTAGGTGAATGAGTGCTCCCTGGGTAATTCTTCAGCGTTCTCTCTGTGTTGGTAGGACACTTTCAGAGTCAAATGTTGGGATCGAGCAGTACAACCTTTCTTAAAATTTTGAATTACAGTTTTTTTGTTTATCCACCCCCCACCCCACCCTGTGGATGTATGATGGTAGTCAGAGGCTGACTTTCTGAATTAGTTCAGTCTTTTTACCGTGGGGGTCCCAGGGATCAAACTCGGGTCCTCGGGCTTAGGAGCCGGTGCCTGTTACCCACTAAGCCATCTTGTTGGCCTGGCACAATGATGTCTAATGTGCAGAAGACGTTACAACTAAAAGTAATATTACTTCTCGTTCCTCAGCAACCTAGATCTTCCCCTGGAGGGAGTGCTTTCTGGCTTCTTATGCTGCCCAGAAAGTGCCACATTCATAACCAACTCTTTGTGTATCCATTACAGGTGTGAACTATCCATTTGTGTATCCCATTGCATGTGTGAACTATCCATTTGTGTATTTACCCATTGCATGTGTGAACTCTCCATTTGTGTATCCATTCCACGTGTATCCACATGTGTGGAAAAGTATGCATAGATGCTTTTAGTATCTATAGTATCTATAGTATCTATGCATAGTTTTTCACACATGTGGTCGCCTCTACTATGGGTACCACGCAGGGGTTTGGTTCACTTTTGCTAGAATTGCTCTGAAGACTCACATACCCGCCCAGAATGTAGGGTAGTGCACAGTACACATCAGCGTTTGTCAATTGCATCCCCATTGAGGGTTTATTGTGAATGGGTTTTCCTACTCTTAGAAGCCAGAGTGGCCTCATGAATCCTTCCTCCTCCACCAGCCACACCTTCACCGAATCCTGATCGGACACCAAACCAGCCCCCTGAAAAGAAGCGAAAGATTCCAACCACCTTGCTGCCAACCTGGTACAAGGTAAGCTGTGGGTTTCTCCCTTTGACCGGAAGTTAGCTTGGTCTGGAAAAGGCAAGGACATTCCCACCTTCCTGCTCAGCTCAGGGGTCTGCCCTGGTTGTACATACATCGTACCTGCAAAGGACCACCTCATGGAGGAAGGTTTTTCTAAGAGGTGCGCCCCTCTTTCCTAATTTCTGCTCCTGATAGGATGACACCAACGTCGTAATTTTCTTCCTTCTCTTTCCTTAAGATTTATTTTTAATCCTGTGTATGTGTGTATATATGTGCATATGAGTGCAGTGCCCTGGAAGCCAGAAGAAGGCATCAGACCCCCTAGAGCTTGAGTCACAGGTGGTTGTGAGCTGCTAGGCACGAGTGTTGGGAACTGAACTCTGGTCCTCAGCAAGAGCAGTTGAGCACTCTTAACCACCTGGTTATCTCTCGGGCCCTTGCTTCATTTTCTCTATAGCAGGTATCGCCACCTGGCAATACATTCTATTTTTAACTTGTTCATCACCCCTCTGCTCTTTCCCATCTGTGAGGGCAGGGGCCTTGTCTTCTGTGGACTGGCTGACACATTCCCCTATGCCCAGGAACAGATGTGATGAGTGGTGGAGACAGAAAGGTCTTGATGGTGGGGCGGGGGGTACACTTTCAAGGGCAACGCTAATGCAGATTGTCCTTTGGGGGTGAGAAGTGTATTAGTTCTGTAGATAGATAGCAGCATGGCAGGTCCCCTGAGAAGAGTTCAGACCCAAGAGTAAGGGCGGGGGGCTTCTTATAGGTCTCAGAGGAAAAAGGAAGTTTTACAGCTTGAGCCCACATCCAGGTAGCAGGGGGAGAGGAGGGAATTCTGCAACAGGAATGTGGGGGTACTAGAACGTCAGGGAAGAGGGGCCCATCTCCTTAATTTGTGCCCGTTACACTCGTGGCTCTCTGGTGTCTCTTAGTCTGGCAGCCTGAGGTCTGTGAACCTCCTTGGGGAAGTGAGAATGATGCCCACCATTCTCCTGGAATCGGGGTACCTTGGGAGTTGGTTAGAGGCTGGCAGACAGGCTCTCCCTCAGGAGGGGGCTTGCTCTTTCCTTTACAGAAGAAAGAGGCCTCTGCAAGCGGACCTGGCCTGAGCAGCCCTCTGGTCTGGGTTTTTAACAAACACTTTATATGTCTGGGCTGAATGGGTGATGGACAACGCATGAGTGCATGAATGAAGGGGGAATTAGCGAATGGTTCTTCTGAGGCAGTCAGCCTTGGCATAGTCCACCTGGAGTCCACATCTCCTTCTTATGCTGGCGCTTCTGATTTTTCTTTGGGGATGCCTTGTCTTCCAACCACTTCAGACGAAGCTGATATTTTCTTTAAATTCTTTTAAGTTAATGACCTTCATTATGTTGTCCAAGCATTTAATTTAACATCCTTTTCTTTGGCAGTTTCACACATGTATACTCTATCATGGCTCTATCCATACACACACACCCACTGTCATCTCTTGCCCCCCCCCCAACCCTCCTATGTCCCATCTAGCACCCCCCTCCTATTTTCATATCTTTTTTTTTTTTTTCTGCCCAGGAGTGGAATTAAGGTTGGTAGCATTAGCACGGGTGTGGGGTTGTCTACTGGAGTATGGGAAATTTAGCAGGGGTTATACCACTGAAGAAAATGACACTCCCCTGGCAAACACTGACCCCTCCCCCTGTAATTATGGGATGTTGATGGGCCTACTCTTGTGCAGGTATCCACAGCTGCTGTGCGTTCATGAGTACAACGGCCATGCCATAACCAGAAGACAGCATTTCCCAGCATTCCTCTTCATCTTCCAGTTCTTACCTTCTTTCCACCTCTTCTTCTACAGTGTTCCCGGGGCCTTGGATGGGGTGATGTAGGGAGAGGTTGGTCTGAACCTCACCCCACTTCCAGGCTTGCTCGGGCGATAGTGATTGCTTCACGGCTGGGCATGTGACTCCGTCCTGACCAGTGAGAACTGGTCTGGAGACTTGCTTTGACCTCAGGGTTGCTTAAACTCCTGGGACAGAATCCTGGAGGGGCACTGTGGCAAATGAGAGTTCCAGAGGAGAGATGGGGAGAGATGGGCAGCCATCAGCAAGTCTGAAGTACCCGGAGGCTCACATGGGCTTCTGCTCAGCAACTGGAGGACTGGACCGTCTTTCCTATTAGCAGCAACAACACACACACACATATACATACACAATGCATTTACAGAGATACGCACACATGTACACACATACATATATACATACATACATATACACACCCACATATATATACACACCATACATATACACATACACACTACATACATATACATACACAGAGACATACCCACTATACACATACATATACACATATACCACATACACAGAGACATACCCACTGTACACATATATATACACATATACCACATACACAGAGACATACCCACTGTACACGTACATATACACATACACCATATACACAGAGACATACCCACTGTACACGTACATATACACATACACCACGTACACAGAGATTACATACATATACACATATACATACACAGAGACATACACATACACCACATACACAGAGACATACCCACTGTATACATACATATACACATACACCACATACACAGAGATTACATACATATACACATACACATACACATACACATACACACTATACACATACACAGATACACTATACACATACCCAAATACACATATACCCACATACTACACATACATATACGAATATACATACTACACATACACGCATACATACACATATACAGACTACACTCATACATATACATACACATACACATTGGACACATACATCAACACATACACATACATAACCACTGTGTATACATACACATATACTACACACATGGACATACCTACATATATATACACCACATATACATATCCACTGTACACATACACCACACAGACATACTACACAGATACACATATGCACACATACACCACACAGACATACTACACAGACACGCACACATACACCACATACACGTACACAGAAATCATAATGTAAAGGTCATGGGGAGGGTGTAAGGACGGCACAAAGGTCACCCGATGTCTGGAACTTGCTGACATTTCTCCTATTGCCCCTCGCCATCTGCATACTTGCCTTCAAAGCCATCGAGCGTAGAGTACACGCATTGTAGCACGCGCCTCTCCATACCTCCATCCGTGTTTCCTAAGAATGACGATTGTTTTCGGTACTGGAGACTGACCGGTGCTGCCGGTGACTCTTCCCATCTCACAGACGTGGAAACAGAGGCACGGGAAGCCACTCACCCAAGGACCCCCAGCTCTCTTATGGCGCTGTCCCTGACTCCACACGCCCCACGCCTGTAGCCTTAGAATGCTCACTCTCACACAGCGTTAACCTCTCTTTCCTCCTGTGTTCTTTCCTCTTGAAGCTCTTTCCCTTCGGTCTTCACCTTCTGCGTGACCTCCGCTCTGCTCCGCTCCGCTCTGCCTCCCGCCTCCTGGAGCTTCACCTGTCATCTGCTCTTTCAAGCGTGTGGAGAGGACTCCTGGGCATGTTCTCCTAGCACCCACCATGCCACACTGGGATGCCCTGAGGCCGTGTCCAGATCCCTCCTCCCTGCCCTGCCCTGTGTGCTCTAGAAGGACATACATTTAGCTGTGGCCATGTGAGGTGGTTGACTAGACCGGCGCCGCTGTCCTTATGGGATAGCCTGTGTGTGAGCACTTGGGGCTGGCCAAACCCGGGGTCTTTGATCCTCTTCTTCCTTAGGAAGTTGAGGAGGGTTCACCCCAGTTCGCCCTACAATCTGAACCAAAAAAAAATTGGGATGTAGGAAAGGAAGTTCCTTTTCTTTGGTCCTTCTGAGAGCAAATACGGGACCAGCGAGATGGGGCCAGCGAGATGGGGCCAGCGGGGAAGGGTGCTTACGGTACCCAGTCTTTCCCAACGAGCCATCTCTCTAGCCCCCGATTATGAAACATTTCAAAAGCTTCTGCTTCTGTCACAGGTTTCCAATATCCCATCTGCCAGACCTGGTTTCAGAATGGGAAGGCCGTGCCTGGTCACACACCCCTAGTTCCATTTCTATTGCTGTGATAAAAACACCACGACAAAAAGCAGATGAAGGGGAGGCTTTATTTGGCCTGTAGTTCCAGGTCACCATCCATTGTTGTGGGGAAGTCGAGGCAGGGACAAGCATCCTGTCCACAGTCAGGAGCAGAGAAAGGACCGCACCTACGCTGCCTGCTTGCTTAGCACCCAGATGGATTTCTCTGCTCTTCCACTGTCCAGAGCCAAGACTATAAAATGGTGCACCCACATTCAGGGTGGGTCCTCCCCACCTCAATGAACTCAATGAAGACAACCCTTCCCCCTCTAGACCAACTTGATCTGGACAGTTCCTGGCTGACACTCTCTTCCCGGGTGATTCTATGTTGTGTCAAGTTAATAACTGAAACCAGTGAGCACGCTGAGGGCCACAGAGATGGCCAGCAGTTAAGACCACTTGCTGCTCTTGCAGAGGATCTGAGTTTGGTTCCCGGCACCTATATTAGACAGCTCGCAATGACCTGTGACTCCAGTTCTGGGGGATTGGACATCCTCTTCTGGCCTTCACAGGCACCTGCACACATGTGACATAAACCATGTAGACACACACACACACACACACACACGTACACACACACACACACACACACACGTACACACACACACACACACGTACACATTAACACACACACACGTGTACACACACACAGACACATTAATACACACATACACACGCGCGTGCGCACACACACGTACACATTAACACACATACACGCGCGCGCTCGCACACACGTACACACACACATTAACACATACATACACGCGCGTGTGCACACACGCGCACACACACGCGCACGCATACACGTACACATTAACACACACATACACACGCGAGCACGCACACACACACATGGTATGGACTTAGTGCGAAGTGAGGAGGTACCAGGCCCATCTTCGCAGTCTGCAACGGTGTAGAATGTTGAATACGTTGAATACAGCTCAAACGCCCACCTCTTTGCATCTCCTCTCCTGGGCCAAGGGAAAGACGAGGCCTCGTATGAGCGGTAGTGGGACTTTGGTGTTATAGGAACCAGTGATCTTCAAAGATGTAGCTGTGTACTTCAGCCAGAAAGAGTGGCAGCTACTGGAGCCTGCTCAGAAGGACCTGTACAGGGATGTGATGCTGGAGAACTACGAGAACCTGATCTCTGTGGGTAAGGATCATCTTGCGGTTTGTTCTGGGTTCAGGAGAGCCTGTGGGTCTCAATTCTGAGAGGCTGTGGTTCCTACGGGTGAACTCCGCCGTCGGACTAAATTCAGATATTGCAAATTGGATGCTCTTGGCACCATCTGAAGATGGGTGATTTTCAACAATCCTCCACTTCAGAGGTTCAGTGTGTAACTCATCTGCAGAGAGAGAGGAAAAAGACCAGGTGGAATGTGTTGGGAGTCAATACCGCTCCTCTCACCCCCGACTCTTCACCAGTCTTAAGATGATTGGTCTGGCTTAAGTCACAGGAGCACAGTTAAGCCAATCCTGATGGCCAGTGGGTCCAAGCATGGGCGGATTGGCTAATATGGAAGTGCGCTCAGTTTCCTGGATTAACAGAAATTTGAGCTGCTGTGATGGGGAGATGGGGCAGGACAAGTCGAAGGAGGCGATTGCCTCCATGTTCCCACTGGCTGTTCTTTGCGTAAAATCTCTTAGCTCTCCCCTTTCTGTGCAGACATTTGTCTAGAAAGGAATTCCTGAGAGGCGTGCAACAGTTGTTTTGTTTTGTTTTGTTCTGTTTTGTTTCGTTTTGTTTTCTTCTCCTGTGGAACAGAGTATTACATTTTCAAACCACGGTTGATCACCAGGTTGGAACATGGTGTTGACCTTTTTGCTGAAGAGAACAGTGTTCCCAGAGAACGCCAGCAGCAGCGCGAGGCAGGAGGCAGCAGAAGCGACACCTCTGCAGGTGAGTCAAAAATACACAGAGACGGTTTTCATGAAGGCAGTATCTTAGCATACACAAGTGGGGTGAGGGGGAGACGCTGTCTTGCTATATAGCCTAGCCTGGACTTGTTCTTAGAATCCCCCTGCCTCAGCTCGGAAGTGCTGGCGTCGTAGGTACACTGTGTCACACTCAGCTATTATATGCAGTGAAGAAGAATTCCAAGTGACAGTAAGTAGTGTTGGTTGAAAAGAACGATCTTGGGATGGTGAGATGGCTCGGGGGTAGGGTAAAGATGCTTGTCCCCAAGGCTGATGGCCTGGGTGCAATCCCCCAGCTCCACGTTGTGAAAGGAAGAAACTATCAACAAGTTGTCCTTTGACCTCCACAGGCATGTGGTGGCATCCACACGCCCACATCCACACTCAAAGACAACAGTCCTGGTGCACACCTTTAATCCCAGCACCCGGGAGGCAGAGGCAGGCAGATGACCTCTATGAGTTGGGGGCCAGCCGGGTCTACATTGTGAGTTGGAGGATAGCCAGGGCTACATAGTGAGATCCTGTCTTAAAACGAAACGAACTGCCAATACTCTTCTTAGTCTAGCTTCTTTTCCCTTATCCTGGTCTTTTCATTTGTTTTTAAATTTTGCATACGCAGGTACAGGCTTCAGGATGACATTTTCTCACATACTTGTTCTTGTCCATTGTCCGACCCTCTCCCCATCTCCCCATGTTCCCCCCAGTAGCTCCCTTTCTGCATTTACAGGCATGTTTTCTATCACCCTCCTTTTCTCTCTCCCATCCTCTTCCTTATAGTTTTTTCCCTCTCTGTGGTCCCCTTTCTAGTTGCATGACCTACACTCACCCCCTCCTAAATATGTGTACACACAAACAGGAAGACTGAAATATAGGCTCTCCATATGGAAGAAAATCTGCAAGTTTTGTCTTCCTGAGTCTGCCTTATTTCTCTTAACATAATAGTTTCCAGTCTTTTGAAATTCATTATCCAACCTGCTTGATACTAAACAGTGCATATTGTAGTGCATATTGTAGCCGTACTTCAGTTGTCCAAGAGCAGACAAAGCTAATTCGCCATGTTAGAAACCAGGGCTGGGGCCATGGGACGGCTCAGCAGGTAAGAGCACTTGCCACAAAGCCTGACAACCTGTGTTGGATAGATCCCAGAACCCATGCAGGGAAAGGAAAGAACCAGTTACTGCAAGGTGGCCTCTGACTTCCACGTGCAAACTGTGGCACACCCCGTACCTCCACCGTCACATGAATTCCAAGAATGTGAAGACAAAGACTAGAAAGAAAATGAGAAAGGGTGGGACGGAAGCTTACCTGCTTCTGGTCGTAATCTTGGTGCTACAGGCATGACTGTACCCAGTCTGTGAACACCAAACAAACAAATATTTTATATTTTATACTTTTATACGTATGTTATATTCTAATTATTAGTAAACCTATTTCATTAAAACAAAACCAGACATGAAACAGATGTTTCTGTTCTAAATCTCCTTCATGGAGCTGGAGAGATGGCTCAGTGATTAAAAGTGTTTACTGTTCTTGCAAGGACCAGAATTCAGTTCCCAGAACCTGTGTCAAGCAACTCACAACTGCCTGTAACTCTAGGTCCAGGGCATTTGATGCCCTCTTGTGGCCTACACAAGCACCTGCACTCGCATGTATATACTCACATATAGACACACACACACACACACACACACACACACACACACACTTCTCTCTCTCTCTCTCTCTGTTTTTATTTAAACTTTTAAATCTCCTTCAGGAAGGAAGACAGTAAATAACTCAAAGACAGAAATCCCAAAGCCAGACACTTCTAAGACAACATCACGGGAGAAGCTGAAGAAAGCAGATCGAGGGGGTGGTTCCAAGAGTTTGAGGGCAGAAAAGCCTTCCAAACGTGATGACAGGCCATCTCAGAACAAGGAGAAGCCATTTCAGAACAAGGAGAAGCCATCTCAGATTAAGGAGAAGCCATCTCAGAACAAGGAGAAGCCATCTCAGAACAAGGAGAAGCCATCTCAGAACCGGGAGAAGCCATCTCAGAACCGGGGGAAGCCATCTCAGAACCGGGAGAAGCCATCTCAGAACAAGGAGAAGCCATCTCCGAACAAGGAGAAGCCGTCTCAGAACAAGGAGAAATGTGGTTCATTTTTGACAAGAGAAGCAGGCAAAGCAGTCACTCCTGGGAATAAAGCGCGTGAATCTGTGACCCCTGGAACATCTTCGAGTCAAACATCAGCAACTACAACACCAAGGAGCGCCCCTCAAGAAAAGTCAACTTTGGGGAAAGCCTCTCATGGAAAAACACAGACGGCCAGCAACTTCACACAGCCCAAGCTTAAGCCTGCGCGACAAGGTAAGAACCACTTTAAATGTAAGGAATGTGGGAAAACCTTCAACCAGACGCTCCACCTCGTGGAGCACGAGAGGATTCACACCGGCGAGAAACCCCACAAGTGTGACACCTGCGGTAAGTCTTTCAGGCACCTCTCGTACTTCCTCACACACTATCGAATTCACACGGGGGTGAGACCTTACAAGTGTAAGGAGTGTGGCAAGGCCTTCAACAGCAGCTCCACGCTCAACAATCACCGCAGGATCCACTCGGGAGAGAAACCCTTCAAATGTGACGAGTGTGGGAAAACCTTCAAGCAGAGCACCAAGCTCACTCGTCACCAACGGATCCACACGGGGGAGAAACCCTACAAGTGTGGCGAGTGTGACAAGTGCTTTGGCCGCAGCTCATCCCTGAGGGAGCACAAGAGGATCCACACAGGAGAGAAGCCGTACCGCTGTCAGGTGTGTGGGAAAAGCTTCCGGGTCAACTCGCACCTTTCGGAGCATCAGCGGCTCCATCTGAAGGTGAAGCCCTACAGGTGTGATAAGTGTGGCAGGCACTTCCGAAACAGCACTTACTTATCAGAACATAAGCAGTCCCATGTGCCCGGGGCCCGAGTGGACTGCCTAGAATGCGGGAAAGTCTTCGCTTGCAAGGTAGCCCTTATCAAGCACCAGAAAAGACATGACGCGGACTCCAGATATCGGTGCAAGGGATGTGGAAAGAGTTTTAGGTGTAAGTCAAGCATCCAACGGCATGAGAGGCTTCATGCTGGGGAGAAGCCTTTTGTGTGCACCAAGTGTGACAAAGCTTTCACTGATAAAACCACATTGAATAATCACTTGAAAATCCACTCTGGAGACAGGCCAGATCCATGTGCCCATTGTGGGAGAACCTTTAAAAAACTGGCTACCCTGCTGCTTCACCAGAAAAAGCATGTTAAAAATAAACCCACCGACAATGTATAAAAGACCTTTAGCCAGAGCTCCCCTCTCTGGGTCTTTGGAACAGAATCGAAATGAGAGAAACTATGTACGTGAACAGTTTCTTCATTTCTTAGTAGTTGTTTTCTTGTAAGCCAGTAGTTGAACGCAAAAGACTGATTTTAACCCTTCCCCTCCTTGGAGCATTTGTGCAATATAAAGAGACTCTGTTGTTGTTATTATTATTCCAACAGACAGGTGCCACTATAAACTGGCACCTATGGACAGAGGCAAAGGACGCTATCAAATATCCTACAATGTACCAAACAGACTGCCTTGCCTTCCAGTAACTAAGAATGACTTGGCCTCTCTCAAGCAAAAGCCATATGGGCATTTGAATTTGAGAAGGAGTCCAGGTAGAGTGTTTTCTGCCAGCCACTACAGTAACCACTAACTAGGTATGGCTGTTCAAATGTCAAGGGATCAACATGAAATAAACATTTAAATGCAATCTCTTGGTTGCAGCATCAACATTTCAAGTCCCCAGTGGGCTGGTAGCTTCTCTGGCCCCTGATGTCATGGTCAGCTAACATTGTCAACACCACAGAAGATTCTATTCAGAACTGGTTTAGATCCCAGTGATCAATAATTATCTCATGGGATGACTCTGAGAAACTAGCTTCGTGATATTGAATTTGTGCCTTTTACAGCGGAATGTAGCATTTTGTACGTTTTGTGAATGTGTTGGAGCCTGTGACGTTTGGAGCACTTTCAGATCTCCAGTGGGTCAGTGCCCCACCCACAGGACTCCTACCTCTGTGTGTTCAGTGGGTTACTGATAACATCACTGATAACTGTGAGCATTTGTGGATCACTATCTACCTATCAAGTATGGTGCTGAACTCTATGTGAATTAGCAGACCTAATTCTCATCAGAGTCCTCTGAGATAAGAACTGTTGTGTACCTAATTTTCTGTTGAGAAAACCAAGGCTTTCCTAAAAGAGTGTTTATCTCTCCTCTCTTCTCTCCAACCCCTCTTTTTTTTAAGTTACAGGACGCCTACCTCCATTGTGCCTCCGGCAGAAGGATCGGTAGGTTGCTAACAGTATTACTGATACATTTGAGTGTTTATTAATGTCTTTCTACCTATCAAGTATGGTGCTGAAATCTTTTCATGAACTATATCAGTTAATCAATCCTATCAGTCATAGGAGATAAGAAGTGTTATGTATATTATGTACCTTATTTTCTTTTTTATCTTTGTTTTTGTTTTTGTTTTTGTTTTTGAGGCAGAGTCTCACTGTATAGCCTAGACTGGTCTCAAACTTGTGACAGTTGTCTTGCCTCGGTCTTTCCAGGGCTGGGATGGCAAGTGTGAGCCACCGAACCTGGCTGAGCTGCTTTGTAAAGATGTGTTGTTTCCAATTTTGCACTTAAAGCAAGACTGCATTGCTAATTTTATATTGCACTCTTTCAAATAGATAAGATTTATTAGAGATTTGCATAAAATATGCCTTTAAAATGTGTGTGTGTGTGTGTGTGTGTGTGTGTGTGTGTGTGTGTGTGCTTACATTTCTGTGTAAACAGCTCCTGACAGCAGAAAGCAGGAGCTGGGACAGAGGTCAGTAAACATGAAGTGTACAGATGTAGGTGGATCTAGCCACAGTCATGTGGAAGGTTTGGTACATGCCACACGGACTCATTTATGAATTTTCTGTCCAATGGTTGCTTGGAGGCATATAAAGATGACATCGAGTATTGGAACAGAGACCCAACATCTCATGAAGCTGAAAATATTTTCTCTGCGATCTTTGATGGAGAAAGCATTGGCTGGCCACCTCTGAATGGCGGATGAGCTGGAATAGATTAAGACTCCTACCTCCAATGTGCCTAGGGCAGAATGCTTAATAACATCACTGATAACTGTGAGCATCTGTTGATCATATTCTACTTGTCAAGTGTGGTGCTGAACTCTATGTGAATTAGCAGACCTAATTCTCATCAGAGTCCTCTGAGATAAGAACTGTTGTGTACCTAATTTTCTGTTGAGAAAACCAAGGCTTTTCCTTAAGAGTGTCTATCTCTCCTCTCTTCTCTCCAACCCCTCTTTTTTTTTAAGTTACAGGACGCCTACCTCCATTGTGCCTCCGGCAGAAGGATCGGTAGGTTGCTAACAGTATTACTGATACATTTGAGTGTTTATTAATGTCTTTCTACCTATCAAGTATGGTGCTGAAATCTTTTCATGAACTATATCAGTTAATCAATCCTATCAGTCATAGGAGATAAGAAGTGTTATGTATATTATGTACCTTATTTTCTTTTTTATCCTTTTTTTTTTTTTTTTTTTTTTTGAGGCAGAGTCTCACTGTATAGCCTAGACTGGTCTCAAACTTGTGACAGTTGTCTTTCCAGAGCTGGGATGGCAGGTGTGAGCCACCAAACCTGGCTGAGCTGCTTTGTAAAGATGTGTTGTTTCCAATTTTGCACTTAAAGCATGATTGCGTTGCTAATTTTATATTGCACTCTTTCAAATAGATAAGATTTATTAGAGATTTGCATAAAATATGCCTTAAATTTTTGTATATTGTGTGTGTGTGTGTGCGTGTGTGTGTGCGTGTGCGTGCGTGCATGAGAGCACACACTTGCATTTCTGTATAGATAGCTCCTGATAGCAGAAAGCAGGGGCTGAGACAGAGATCAGTAAATCCAGGAGTGTACAGACCTTGGTGGATCCAGCCCCAGCCTGCTGGAAAAGGAGTTTTAGTATACACCATGTAGACTCATTTATGAATTGCCTATCCAATGGTTGCTTTGAGGCTTACAAGGACAGCATCAATTTATTAGACCAGAGACCCAGCATCTCACGAGGCTGAAAAGACTCTATGGCCAATGGAAAGTTGGCTAGCCACCTGTGAATGGCTGGTGAACTGGAGTGAATTAGGGAGGAAGTGATTCAGAAGAAGCAAAGGCCGACTATGTGGCAGCCTCGCTGGAACTCTGGTGCCTCATCCTTCAGTGTTGAAAATATACAGTATTGCAATCCAATACAGACCACCTCCGTGTGTTCGTCTGCATGGCCATGTGTCCCTGCATATTAGAAGACATGTTTTAGGAGCCGTGGAGATTGGTTCAGTGGTGAAAGCCCTTGCCACGAAAATGTGAAGACCCAAGTTCAGGTCCCCAGAATCCATGTAAATGCCAGAATGGGGGTGACAGCCCTCCTGTAATTCCAGACTCAGAAGGTGGAGACGGAATCTCCAGAGCAAGCTAGCTAGAGAGACTAGCCACATGGGAGAGCTCTGGGTTTGATTGTGAGAGTCTGCTTCAACGAACAAGGTGGAAGAGTGATAGAGGACGGTTCCTGACATCAACCTTGGACCTCCACACATGTGCATGAAAACGGAAAAAGCAAAAACTAAGTTGAGATGACAAGTTCCACGAATAGCAGCTACCAGCATTAAATGTAGGTCCTAACCTGCTGTCACTTAAAAGTGCCAGTGACAACACTCTCAACGGATCTTGTTCAGGTCAAAGAACCGTGTCGCCCACAGTTTGCAAAGCTCTGGCAGGTAACAGGGCAGCAAGTAATGTGACCATCCTCTGCTGCCTCCTTTACCAGACCCTCAGCAATGCCGGAAGGACTTGTCCGAAGACAGATAGATGGTGGCTGGTCCCAGGACACCCACCGAGCCTGTGATCTTTAGTGTGCTCCAGATGCCACCGATGGAGTGGGGAGTAAGGGTCTAGTGATGATCCCAGGCTCTGTGGACTGTCTTTTTATCTTATTCGGAACACTGTCTTTCCACACTTTGCTCTAAGAGGGTAAGAGTGGGCAGATATCTTATGGTGAGAGTAAGGAAGCCACAGATGAAGAAATCCCAGGACTCTGGTTGGAACTATCTCTGGGGATGTGGCTGCCTCACTCTTGAGAGGATCACACAGTGGGACTAAGATGTGTTTTGTGGGGGAAGTGACTACATGTGGCCAAGTATTTGTACAGAGATTGTTTTCTGACTGTGAGACATTTGCATGTGTATGGGATCGGCTATGTGAGGGAGCTTCCCCTAGTAAGAGAAAAGGGGGACTTTATATTTCCTGTGATCCCTTTGGTTGCAAACAAGAAGCCAACAGGCACGGAAAACGGCAACTGGGACAGCTCCTCGCATGAAGGGTTTGTGATGCTGTGAACCTTGATTGGAATCAAGAACTTGATACAGCCGAGACATCTCTTACCTCTGGGTATTTCCTTGCATGGCACTTCTCTCAATAGACTGAAGCATTCTCCAGCAATGGCTTCCAGTGTGGGATGCTTTTCAAGCTTAGAGGAAGAGAGTTTCTCTCACCCAGAGGAAGATCCCAGCGAGGCTGCTGCAGTTTTTGCGAAGCGGTCTAAGGACGGATTGGTCCTTTCTTATCCTTGGGCAAATGCAATAAGAACTTAGCACTTCTGTAAATATGTTTGAAGATGTTCTCTACAGGGGGATGCCAGAGAAACAGGACCCATTTCTCTGCAATAGCATGGACAGTGACAGAGCAGTCAGAGGACAGCCTGATTGAAGCATGGTCAGCAATAACAATGACTCAAACATGCTCTATCCTGCTCTGTCTCAAAGCATGTTGATTTGTGTTTTGTTTTGTTTTGTTTTTGTTTTTCATGATAAAAGTAGTATATTCATAGACTGGCAAGAAGACCAAGCCAGTAAAGGTGCTGATTACTAAGCCTGACAATGTGAGTTCAATCCCAGGGTCCCACACGATGGACTGAGAGAACAGACTCTGGTAGGCTGTCCTCCCAACTCCACAAGGGTACCCTGGGGTAGAACCCAAGCACATGCATATACACACAATAAATAAATGTAATAAAAATGTATTCTTTGATTTGTAATGCATCTATGGATATTGTTCAAAGTATAGTCAGAAGGTATATATGAAGGTTTATTCTGACATTTATATCAACAAAAATGTATACACAGCAAATATTCAACAATGAAATGTATGTTGTACATAGTTTTCTTTCTTTCTTTCTTTCTCTCCCTCTCTTTTTTCCTTTCTTTTATGAGACAGAGTGTCTCTGTAGTCCTGGCTGTCCTGGAATTTAAACCAGGTTGGCCTTGAACTCACAGAGATCAAGCAATCTCTGTCTCCTAAGTGGCCGGGATTAGTGCATGATTTCCATACCCATTTGTATATATATATGTATTATAATGCATGTACAAGAAAATAAAAGTAGACTATTAGTCTTATTTTTGTGTTTGTTTTCTTGGACTATAAGCAATCTTTTAAATAATAGTTTTCATTTATGCTTTGAAAATTTCATACATGTGTACAGTGTATTTTGATCATACCTACTCTGTCTTCCAAATCCCCCTGACCTCCCCCACTTCATGCACACACAATACATCTCTCTCCCGACTAAATATCCTTATTTAGTTTTAACGCCAGTGAGTCCAATTAGTGTTGCCCGTGTGCTCCTGGGTGTGGGGCCATTTACTGGGGCACAGACAGTCTTCTAGTGGCCATACTTCTAAAGAACAGTGACTCTACCTCCTCCAGTAGCCACCAACTGCCAGTAGCTCCCATGCCTAATAATTGAACTGGTTTTCCCTTCTGCGGGTCATGTATATATATAATGACCACAGCTGCTGAGAGTTCTAACGGGCATACCATGTCCACAGGATAGCATTTCTCAGCACCCCTCCTCATGTTCTGGTGCTTACATTCTTTCCACTCCCAGTCTCCCACACTCTTCCCTTAGCCTACAGGGGTCAGGTTGACACAGATGACCCATCCATGGCTGAGCGCCCACAGTGAGCAGTTATGAATCAACCACCCCCCCACCACAAAAAGGAGCGTCTGACCTAGGGGAGAGCTGTACAGGATCTGATGCAGGAGACCACATGAGTGGGCCAGCAGCCTGGCGTAAGCTTCTTAGGCTCAGGCATGTTTTCCTCCCTTAAGCTGTGGAAGTAGGGTGGGAAGGGCCATTCCGTGGGCTTCTCTGAGGCCCCTTTCACCCACTTGAGCTTTTCCATCGTGACCCTGGGATGTTTACTGAGCCTGGCCCAGCTACCAGCAGCACAGAGTTACTTAGAGCAAGTCACTTGCCTCGGCAAGGCCTTGGTTAGGGGTGTTCAGCTGGAATCTCCACTCCTGATGGATCCAGCCACTCCTCCCTCTCCAAACCCCGCCCTGTCAGAAAAACCACCAAAAGTCCACTCCTCCCCCAAAGCCCCTAGCTGCTCAAGACCCCACCTAAAAAGCATACCATACTTGGGTACAAACCCAGCCTGTGGCAGTCACATGGCCATCCCTCGACGACAGGGTATTTAAACCCTATCCGCCCTTCCCCCACCTCCATCTCCGTGGACCGGAGGGTCACCCGGAGTGCTTTGCCCAAATAAATCTGGCCTTTGACTTTTTAAGTCGGCTTGATCTGGCTTACTGCGTCGGCGGAGAAACCTATTAGCGGGCTACAGAAAACTCTCAGGGGGCACAGTGCAAAGCTTTGGCCTGTGTTCAGGGGTGGGGCGGTAATGGAGGCGGGTAACAGAGGAGCCACGCGGTGGAGCTGTCAGAGCCGGCTGAAACCAGCAATGCCTGGTAGATGCCAGTAAGGCTGGACTAAAGCCCAGGAAGACCAACTCGGACAACAGCATCCACAGGATAGCCGATCAGTCCTAGGGGTGTCTCTGGGTTGTGCGGGGGAGGGGTGGTCATGTCACGTGGACATTCTAACAAAACAGATTAGTAGGAACCCCGGAAGTCGGGGCTTAACACTGTGAGAGAGGCTTTCCCCCAGCAGGGCCAATGTCATATTTCCTTTTCCTGTTACTGTGATACACTACTTCCGGCAAAAGCCTCTTTTGGGAGGGCGGGTTCATTTGGCTCACAACTGCAGATTACAGTCTTATCATTTCGGGAAGTCTAAGTGCGGGAGCCTCCAACAGCAGCCAGTCACATCCACCCACAGTCAAGAGCAGGGAGAAATGAATTAATGCACGCCAGTGCTCAGCTCGCTTTCTCTTTTTCATTCAGTCCAGAGGCCGGCTTATAAAACCACGGTGCCCATAGTCAGGGTGGGTCTTCTTCCCACCTCCGTTAAATCAGCTTAGAATCCTCTGGGACTGGAAAGACGGCTCAGCAGTGAAGAGTGCTTGATGCTCTTGCAGAAGATCAAAATTAGGTCCCCAACACCACCACATCAGGCAGCTCACAACATCCTGTGACTCCAGCTCCAGAAGATTCAACACCCGCCCTCTTCTAGGCTGTACAGGCATGAGAAGACACACACACACACACACACACACACACACACACACACACGCGCGCGCGCGCGCGCGCACGCGCACACACACATTAAAAACAAAACAAAACAGCCCTCACGGGCTTGACCTCAGGCTGACCTAGTCTAGAGAATTCCTCATTAAGACTCCATATCCAGCAGAGTTTGGGAAATCAGAGCCAGAGGGGTCAAGAACACAGCAGGAAAACTCACAGCATCAACTAACCTGGGTGTTAGTCTCCTGTACATGTGCAGCGTCTTACATCATCAGCGGGTGCTGGCGACTACGTGGTCATACAATCCCCGCCTTAAAAAGCCAGATGCAGACCCCCCCCCCCCACGCTCTCTCTCTTTCCTCTCTGCTCTCTGCTCCACTCCCTCCTCCATCTCTCTCACCAGGCCTGGTCCCCTTCCCCACACCCATTTTCCCCTCCTAATTAAGCTCTAAAAACTAACATCGGGTTCTGCCGTGGCCCAAGACTTTTCTGTCAGTAACCAGCATCACCAACCAGCGACATTTTACTATCACTGGGCTCACAGAGATTGAACTGACAACCAGGGAGGCTGCACGGGACTGACCTAGGCCCTCTGAACATATGTTACAGTTGTGTGGCTTGGCCTTCTTGTGGGACTCCTAGCAGTGGAAACAGGGGCTGTCCTTGATTCTCTCACTGGCTTTTGGGACTCTACTCCCCACATTGGGTCACCTTGCTCAGCCTTAATACATGGGGAGGTGCTTAGTCTTACTGCAACTTGATATGCCATGTTTTGTTGATGGTCATGGGAGACCTGCCCTTTCCTGAACAGAAACAGAGGAGGAGTGGATTAGGAGGTGGGAACAGAGGTGGAGTGGAGGTGAGACTTGGAGGAGAGGAGGGAAGGGAAACTGCCAAAGGGATGTAAAATAAACAACAAACAAACGAATGAATGAATGAATGAATGAATTTTTTAAAAAAAGACTCCCTTCCAGGGGGAAAATTTCACAGGGTTCCACCTCCTAGACAAAAACCTACAGGCAAGGGCTGGAGAGATGGCTCCGTGGTTTAGATCATGTACTGCTCTTCCACAGGGCCCCAAATCATTTCCCAGCACTCACCTCAGGCATTTCCACCTGTAGCTCCAATTCCAGCTTTATCACCCTGCCTGTGGCCCCTGAAGGAACATACATAACTCGCCTCCCCCACAGACACATACACAATGCACAATTAAAAACAAAACAAAACAAAAAAACCACAGGCAACTATAACTAGGGTTTTCCTGGCCCTGCCTGGCCCAGGTCAGGACAAAGCTCTCTCACCCGCCAGTCCCACAGCTGCTCAGACCCAACCGAGTAAACACAGAGACTCATACTACTTACAAACTGTATGGCCGTGGCAGGCTTCTTGCTATCTAGTTCTTTTATCTTAAGTTAACCCATTTCTATTAATCTATAAGTTGCCATGTGGCTCGTGGCTTACCAGTACCTTACATCTCGCTTTTCATGGTGGTGGCTGCAGCGTCTCTCTGACTCAGCCTTCCACTTCCCAGAATTCTTCTCTCTCCTTGTCCCGCCTATACTTCCTGCCTGGCTACTGGCCAATCAGTGTTTTATTTATTAACCAATCAGAGCAACACATTTAACATACAGAACATCCCACAGCAGGCAACTAATGGACAGCAGGAGAGGGATATTACCTTCTCCCAGGCATGAACCCTGGACTGATTATGCAATACATAGTGCTCATCCCTGAAACCATACACACACACACACACACACACACACACACACACACACACACAAAATAGACTCAGCAGGTTGTATATATTTGTGCATACTTATACACACTCACACATACACATGATGATGTATATATGTGCCAATAATAATAATAAAAGGCTATCAGCTTGAGAGGAAGGGAGGAAATGGAGGGGCTGGAGGGAGGCAAGGGAAAGGGAAAGTGAAGTAATTCTATTTTAAATTAAAAATGTATAAAATTTAAAAAAAATATTTTTTAATCTCTCACCAATGTGACAGAGATCTTTTATCCCTGTCTCACCTCAAAGAAATAAACTTAGGGCTCACAAATTTTAAAATGAAAGATTCATTTCCATATGATTCAATAATACGTCAACAATCAAAACTCACCATCACAGCCAGAGACAAATCCCAGTGAATGTAAGAGGCCCCAGGAACCATGGTGGGAAATGTTGTGGGCCCTGGCCCCCCACTGTGAGTGGCTGCCGCCTTGCTTGCCGACCTTGACCAGATATCCTCCCTATTCAGATTCCCTGACGGTTTCCTTCTCACCTAAAGATCACCAGAGAGATCACTGGAGGTTCTTTGTTCCTTTATCCTGCATTTGGTGTAAACAGCTCAGATGCAAGAATGTAGAACATTCGGTAGCAAACTTCTGCCCTCCGGGGATCCTCTATTGTGCTGTAAGCCTGTATTTAAGGTTTCCTCCCTCTTTCAATAAACGGCATTTGGCATTCAGTCGTGGCGAATGACTCGCTGTCTTTTGTCTCTATTTTTAATCCGCAGCCCCTCACTCAGACATGGTGAACGGGTATCGGTAACGCAGGCATTACCACAACATATGTACATGAAGTCTCCTGTAAGACTCAAAAGTCCAGGAAGCATACGAATGGGTCTTAAGGCTGTGTGAGTGACAATGTGGTGGTTTGAAAGATTGGCTCCCATAGGCTCACAGATTTGAATGCTTGGTCATTAGCTACTGGATGGGGACTTGGAGGTGTGGCCTTGTGGGAGCAGGTGTGGCCTTGTTGGAGGAAGTGTGTCACTAGGGGCGGGCTTTGGGGTTTCAAATGCTCAAGTCAGGCCCAGTGTTTCTCTCTTCCTGCTGCCTTCAGGTCCTGATGTAGAACTCTCAAAAAAAGTGAATTGAGCTACTTCTCTATCACAATGTCTGCCTGCACACCACCATGCTTCCCATCATGATAACAATGGACTAAACCTCTGAACTATAAGCCACCCCAATTAAATGCCTTCCTTCATAAGAGTTGCCATGATCATGGTTTCTCTTCACAGCAATAGAACATCCACTAAAACACCATGTGACCCCTTTTGTGAGTGTCTCCTATTGGGGACTAGGGGGATCCAGCCCCTCGAGAGTCTCCTCCCAGGGTCTGGGAAGAATCTACAACCAGCTGATAATTTAATCTTTGATGATTTGAAATGAATCTACGTACATGAAACTCTTTACTCCATAAGCTTTATACTTCTGAGTCAGTTTTTTTCTCTGCACTGCTTCGGTTCTGCTCTCATGTCTAGCTTCTTTCTTACCTGATTCCTCTCTACATTTATCTGCTGTTCTCTAAGTTCTATCTTAATTCTCTCATCTTAGTTTTGCCCTGTCTAGGTTCTTATCCATCTAGTTCCTCCCCATCTTAGCTCCTCTCCCATCACCTTCTTTCTCATCTTGTTCTTCCTCATCTTATTCTTCCCCACCTGGCTCTTCCTCATCTTCCATCTCGTTCCTCTAGTACTCTCCTCTAGTCCATCAATCTAGTTCTTCTCCATCTCAGTTCATTCCTCTCCAGTTCTTACCCGTCTTGTTCTTCCATTCTCTTTTCTCTTCTCTGAAAATAAAACTGCCCTTTTATCCCTTTAACCCTTATCTTTCCAAACTATCTCTGCTCCTGCCTGCTGTGGGATGGTCTGTATGTCAAATTGCTCTGATTGATCAATAAATAAAACACTGATTGGCCAGTGGCCAGGCAGGAAGTATAGACAGGACTAACAGAGAGGAGAATTCTGGGAAGTGGAAGGTGGAGAGAGACACTGCCAGCCGCCGCCATGACAAGCAGCATGTGAAGATGCCAGTAAGCCACAAGCCACATGGCAAGGTATAGATTTATAGAAATGGATTAATTTAAGATATAAGAACAGTTAGCAAGAAGCCTGTCACGGCCATACAGTTTGTAAGCAATATAAGTCTCTGTGTTTACTTGGTTGGGTCTGAGTGGCCTTCGGACTGGCAGGTGACAGAGATTTGTCCTGACTGTGGGCCAGGCAGGAAAACTCTAGCTACACCTGCCATTTCTGGCAAGAATGCTCGGTTGCTAGGCAACTTGGCTAGGCAACTTCCATCACAGGTAGATGAACCTATAAGTTGGAATACTTTAGTTCTGAGTTAATTGGTAAGGGTGGATCTAAAACTAGAGACAAGACTTTGGAAAGGAGAAAGTTAAGCTTAATTAGCACATCCATCAGGCCTTCTCAAACAGATAGTCTAGATGCTTAAGTCTGTCCTTAGAGAATACAGAGGTATCTCTGATGAGATACTTTTGTCCCTCCAGGGATGGTCCTAGCCAGATGCTGCTAATGACAATAAAAGCCTGAAATTAGGGATCCTAGCTGTATTACTGCACAGAAGGTTATCTAAATTTTCCTTAGTAGAGGGGAAATGGTGCCCAATAAATGATGGAAAAGCTATAACAGCACACAAGAAATTCATAGTAGGAAACAGCTAATAATCAAAAGCCAATATCACCAAGACTCCTTGAGCCTCAGCTTGACCTCTGGAAGGCCCTTGGCTTCTTCTTCCAGGCATTAGCTTTGTCATAATCAGCTGAAATCCTACTTCGTGTATTTTTGCAGCTTGCAGCAGCCTCCTAACCTTTGAAGAACAAGAACTGCAAACAGAGAATCCTGAGGTTGAGACTGTCATTTAATGCATAAGGCCCTAAATTAGCTGGGTATGGTGGTGCACACCTTTAATCCCAGCACTCAAGAGGCAGAGGCAGGCGGATCTCTGTGAGTTTGAGGTCTGCCTGGTCTACACAGTGAGCTCCAGGATTAGCCAGGACTACATAGAGAGACCCTGTCCCAACAAACAAACAAATAATCAAACAAGGCCCTAAATTCAGACCCTAGACCACAAAATAAATAAATAAAATGAGTTTTGCAAAATCTTGACATGTAACTATTTACATTGAAATTATATGTTAAATAAGGATTTCCCTCCTTTTAATGAAACCCTAGAGTTTAAATAACGTAATTGTTGTCTGCTGGTTAAAAGATGCTGAGTAAGTGCTTTGTGGGGTCACACAGCTGATTTGACTCTTCAGGTGTGTGTTTGTGTCTCTGTGTATGTGTACCTATGTGAATGTATACCTCTCTGTATGTATGTATATTCATGTGTCTCTGTGTATCTCTCTCTCTGTGCGTGTGGTGGTTTGAAAGAAAATGGCCCCCATAGGCCCATAGGGAGTGGTACTCTTAGGAAGTGTGGCTTTGTTGGAGGAAGTGTGTCACTAGGGGGTTGGCTTTGAGGTCTCAGAAGCTCAAGCCAATTCTCTTCCCGTTACCTGATGTCTTAGTCAAGCTTTCTATTGCTGTGAAGATATACCATGACCAAGGCAACTCTTATAAGGACAACATTTAATTGGGGCATCTTACAGTTTCAGAGGTCTAATCTATTATCATCATGACAGGGAGCATGACAGCATGCAGGCAGATGTGGTGCTGAAGCTGAGAGTCCTACATCTTGCAGGCAACAGGAAGTTGACTGAGTCACTTGGTTGATCATCCCGAGCATAGGAAACCTCAAAGCCCATTCCCACAGTGACACACTTCCTCCAACAAGGCCAAACCCACTCCAACAAAGCCACACCTTCTAATAGGGCCACTCCGTATGAGATTATGGGGCCAGTTACATTCAGACTACCACACTTGCTGATCTGGATGCAGAACTCTCTGCTCCTTCTCCAGCACCATGTCTGCCTGCATGCTGCCATGCTTCTTGCCATGACAATAATGCACTGAACCTCTGAAGCTGTAAGCCAGCCCCAGTTAAATGTTTTTCCTTTATGAGAGTTGCTCTCTCAGCCCAGGTTTCCCATGTCTAATTTGATTTAGGGCACAGATAGAGTCAAACCAGGAACAGAGAGTTGTAGGAGTCCTTTCTGTCTGTGCCTTTGAGCCGCTTCTCTTAGCTCAAGTTTCATTATCCAGAAACCAGACTTCCTGTGAGCAAATAATTCGCCTCACAAACTTGTGTCAGCACAGCAACTGACAGCAAGCGACACACAAGCCACACTAACCATTATGCCATCGCTGCCATCATCAGCGTTGTGCATAAAATAATTACTGTATAATTTTAGTATGCCCTGTGCCTGGATCTTGACCCTTTGGTAAATCCCCTTAGTGAAAATAAATGGGGAGTGGGAAGGATGGCTCAGGGTTGGACAGTGCTAACTGTTCTTGCAGAGGACCCAGGTTTGATTCCCAGTTCCTACACGGTGGCTCTCAGTGATCTGTAACTCCAGTTCTAGGGGATCCAATGCCCTCTTTTCACCTCCTTAGGCACTGTGTGCATGTGGCACACAGACATACAGGCAGACAAAATACCCATACATATAAAATAAGAATAAATAAATCTAAAAAGCAGGGAGAAAAGAAGCAGGGCACTGTGTCACATGCCTTTAATCCCAGCACTCAGGAAACAGAGGCAGGCAGATCTCTGTGAGTCTGAGGACAGCCTGGTCTACAGAGTGAGATCCAGGACAGCCAGAGCTATATAGTGAGACCCTATCTCAAACTTAAAAAAAAATACATACACACACACACACACACACACACACACACATATATACATATATATATATACATATACATATACATATATATGAAACAAGTGAGGCCAGGGAGATGCCCAAGGACCTCAATTCTGATCTCCAGAACCTTTATAAATGTCCAGCGATGGTGGCTTGTGAATGTGCCTATAATCTCAAAACTGAGGGACAAACACAGGAGGATTCTGGAGACTCACATGCCAGCCAGTCTAACCAAGACAAAGCTCCAGAGTCAGTGATAGATCCTCCCTCGAAAAAGTAAGTCGGCGAAGCCATTGAGGGAGACACCCAATGTACAGTGCTGGCCTCCTTACACACCCATACTAGCAAGCACACACACACACACACACATACTAGCAAGCACACACACACACACACTCACACAGACATACACACACATACATACACACACATGCACACCCTTACAAGCAAGCACACATACAGAGACATACATACACATACACACACATACACACACATACACACACAGACATACACAGACACACACAAACACACATACAGACATACACACACACACACACCGAGACGTATACACACAGACATAAATACACACACACATACACACACATATACACACAGAGAGACATACACATACATGTGTGTGCCTACATGTTCATACAGGAATACATTATACACAATAAATTTAAAAAAATAATAAACATATGAATTATAAGATGGCCCCTAAAAAGCTGGAAAACAGTCTTTATTTTATTCATAAAAAGAAAAATGTGCAAGCTAGAATGATTCTAGGTAATTATTTCCCAAATCTGATTTTTAGAAAACTCCAGCAACTGAACAGGACAGTGTGGATGATGGCTCTCTCACCTAATCTCGTGACTCCCTAGGTTTGCTGCTGGAGGGCAGTTGTGAAATCACGCTCAGAGAGCCACACACAGTGACTCACACCTGCAATCCCAGCATGAGGGAGGTTGCAGCTGAAAGATTATTTTAAATTCCAAGCTAGCTTGGGCTACACTATGAGTTTCAGGTCAGCCTGGGCTAGAAACTGAGATTCTGTCTAAAAAAAATTTTTATTTTTTAAAGAGAAGAAATAAAAGACAAGACATCTTTGCCAGAAAGCCAACCCCTTGTCTCAGCAAGTCTACTCCAAAGGGATTTGCTGTAGTGTGATCCTAATTAGTCTTATTAAACACAAACCCGTAGTCAGATATCAGGGTGAAAGCTGAAAGACAGAGAAGCAAAGCAGCCAGCCACCAGAGACTTCTTACCTCTACAAAATCTTAGACCAAAAGGGGGGCAATCCTGTCTCTCTGAATCCTCAGACTGAATAGGTGAGATCCTGTCTCTACCTATTTTATATTCCTGTCTCTACCTCTCTAGTGCTGGGATCAAAGGTATGAGCCACCACCACCTGGCTCTGTTTCTCTTTTAGACTGGATCCATCTCTTGTAACCCAGGGTGGCCTTGAACTCCTGATCTTCCTGCTTCCTCCTCCTAAGTGCTGGGATTAAAGATGTGTGCCACCACTGCCTGGCCTCTATGATTATCTAGTGGCTAGCTCTGCCCTCTGATCTCCAGGCAAGCTTTATTAGTCAGAACACAAACAAAATATCATACACAACTTACCTTCAGTGATTTTTCACACGAGTTGAGTTTCTGAAGGACCAAGCTGTGCATTCCACCTTGGCTGAAGCAAAACAGCTTAGTCAAGCATCAGTCAAAACCCAAGTAAACAAAGTAAGCCATAGGCGCATCACTAAATCCAATTAGCAATCACAAACAGGGAGCAAATGGTCTGTAGGCATGTGGCATGCAGACATGTGCAGGCAAACACCCATACACATAAGTCAGTAAAAAAAAAGGAGGGGGGTTGGGGATTTAGCTCAGTGGTAGAGCACTTGCCTAGCAAGCGCAAGGTCCTGGGTTTGATCCTCAGCTCAAAACAAACAAACAAAAAAAAACCAACAACAACAAAAAAAAAAAAACAGGAAGCTGAGCGGTGTGGTGCAAGATATGAAGATAATGGGAACAAAGAAGGTACAAGTGCACTATCTTTTGTAAATACATAAGAAATAAACAAATATTTTTAAAAAGGAGGAAAGGAAGGAAAAGAAAGGAAGGAATTGGGACAAGGTGGCTGCTCTAGAATGTTATTTTAAAGTGTGTTACTTTTGTTTATGTTGCATTTATTTAACTCTGTGTTGCTGTGTCTGTCTAAAACACCTAATGGTCTAATAAAGAACTGAATGGCCAATAGCAAGGCAGGAGAAAGGCTAGGCAGGGCTGGCAGGTAGAGAGAATATATAAAAGGAGGAATCTGGGAGGAAAAAAAGAAGGAGCCAGAGAAGGAGGAGGACATCAGGGGCCAGCCACCCAGCTACACAGCAAGCCACGGAGTAAGAGTAAGATTTACAGAAGTAAGAGAACAGGACAATTTAAAGTTAAGGAAAGCTGACAAGAAACAAGCCAAGCTAAGGACAGGCATTTATAAGTAAGAATAAAGCCTCTGTGTGTAACTTATTTGAGAGCTGGTTAGTGGGTCCCCCAAAGAGTTAAACAACCAACACCATGGCTCAGCTGGTAAAATCACTTGCCATTAAGCCTGACGATAAGAGTTTGATTCCTGGAACCCGCATGGTGGAGGGTGAGAACTGACACCCACAACTTGTCCTCTAGGCTCCACCAGTGCAACATGGTGCCCCACACCCACTCATGCATGCCCCACACCCACTCATGCATGCACACATAAAGCATAACTAGAATAGAATAAAGAAAGAAATGTTAAAGTAATAATAGCAAAGAGAGGGAAGCAAAGACAATGATGTAAACATGTAACTATATGTAGTAGATTTCTATAATTATTTAATTATTGATAGTAATAAATTTATTTCACTATAAGTATAAAATGTATTTCAAAAATGGGTTATAGTTTGAATGTTCCCCCAGGCCCATGTGTTGAAGGTGTGGTTGTAAGCCTGTGGCACTCATGGGGGATAAGGGTATCTTTAGACCCCAATTTCTAGTGGAAGGAAGTGAGATCATTAGAGGTATGCCCTTGAAGGAGAGAGTGAGACCTCAGCCTCCTCCTCTTCATGTTTCTGTTTCCCAACTGGCACAAAGCAAGAAGATTTGCTTCACCACACCTCCCCTGCCTTGATATTCTGTTTGCCATTGGCCCAGGAGCAAACAACTGGGACCTTGGAAGCCGAGAGCCACAATATGTTTTTCCTACTTGTAAGTTTATCTCAGACATCTTGTCACAGCAACTGAAACTGAACACAGAGGCCTGGAGAGACGGCTCAGTGGTTCAGAGCACTGGCTGCTCTTTCAGAGGACCTGGGTTCAGTTCCCAGCACCCACTCTGTGGTTCACAGCTATCCATAACTCCAATTCCAGTGGATCTGGTGCATTCTTCTGGCTTTCTCAGGTCCTGCACACACATGGTGCACAGACAACAAGTAGGCAAACATTCATGCACATAAAATAAAAGTAAATAAATAATTAAAAAAAATTAACACAATACATATTATGTAACATTACACTCTGTGTTTCATTATACATCATACTATGCTATTCACATGTGAAATGTTGTGAAATAATCTTTTTGTACACTGTGAAGATATGTCACTTGGATGGGTTTCATAAGAAGCTGAATGACCAATAGCTAGGCAGGATTTTCAGGACAGAGAGAATGCTGGGTAGAAGAAGGTAGAGTTGCCAGCCAGACACAGAACAAACAAGATGTACAGGAGGAAAGGTAATAGTCATGAGCCATGTGGCAACACATAGATTAATAGAAATGGGTTAATTTAAGTTATGAGCTAGTTTGAAACAAGCCTAAGCTTTTGGCCAAGATTTCATAATTAATAATAAGTCTCTACTGTGATTTGGGAGCTGGCTGGTGGGACAGAAAAATCTGCCTACACACGTGTATCTGTCAAAACATAACAGAACATATTTAACATTTATGTTTTAAATTATGAATACAAACATTAATTTATATAATGTATATATACAGATATCACATTCATGTTCATAAATATATATGTACATAAACATATGAGTATGTACATCTGTGACTATACATATACATATTCAAACTTTCTACATGTTACTCAAACAGGCCAGTTTTCCCTGTCACACAGTAGGCTGTCACTAAAAAAATGAGTTTTGAAAAAAAAGAAAATTTATTCATGAAACGAGCAAGCATGAAGAACTGAAAGAGCACATTTCAAAATCACAACATCTAACATAGTTTGGAGGGTATTTGTGGGAAAGAGAAGCAGAATTGTACATAGTGAGTTTGAAGTCAGTCTGGGTTACCTAGCAAGGCCCTGTTGATAATAATAAGGAAAGAGGAGAGGGGGAAGGGTGTAACTGTCACAGCTCTGTCCTGGAGGGACAGATTTCTCCAACGCAAGTGTTGCCGCTCTGAGGGAAAAGGTATCCTGGCAATCTGGAGCCAAGGAATACCACAAAGTCACACCACACAACAAAATTCAGGAGGGATTTCTTGGGAGGGAAAAACCTAGGGGGGTGGCTGCCTCTGCTCGGGGGAGAAGCCGCAGGGAACGCCCGCACATGACAGGCTTTATATAGGGTTCCTTTGGGGGCAGGGGAGGGCTTTCCAAGGTGGCCTGGGATCGGTGGGGTTTTTGTGACCTGATCTTGAGGCAAGCTCAGGGATTGGAGGGATTCTGTTTCTTGGCCCTGGTCTTAGTGTCAAGTCAGGGTTAGGGTGTTCTTTCCTTGGCCCTTTTACCCTACAAAGGGGAAAGAAGAAGGAACAGTTAAAACATTGAGAAAAAGGTGATTAGAAGTGTGCTGTTCATCCCCCCCGCCCCCCACCATAGGGTTTCTCTGTGTAGTTTTGGTGCCTGTCCTGTATCTCGCTCTGCAGACCAGGCTGGCCTCGAACTCACAGAGGTCCACCTGGCTCTGCCTCCCAAGTGCTGGGATTAAAAGTGTGCGCCACCACCGTCCGGCTATGCTATTCATTCTTAAACAAACAAACAAAACCATTAATTTATTTATTGTGTGTATATGCCACAGCACACACGTGGAGTTAGAATAATTTGAGGGATCCAGTTCTCTCCTTCCACCATGTGGGTCCTGGGATCAAGCCAGGCTGCCAGCTACTCTCCCATAGCGCATTCTCCCAGCCCAGGGAACTTTGGTTCTTCTGGTCTGTGATCCAACATCATAGAGCTTCACAGGATGCATGTTCAGAAAAGGCCAGGGTTGCCTGATCCAAGGGTGGAATTTTGGCCTCCCTCTAACCTCTAAAGTCACCCACTCTTACAGGCCTAAGTGAACGATGGGCGATTCTAACAAAAGCAGAAGTTTGTTTTCTAAAAAGTAGTCTGGTGGGTACCACAGTTCAGAGGATGCACCGGGACTGTAAAAGCCCGCCAGAGACGACAATACATTGTTCGGCTGGCTGACCTGCAAAATTACAGATTTTTAAAGTCATTGAAAGCACGGTTGGTTGAATTTTTCCTTGTTTCCTGTAAGGGATGGAGGGGACCCTGGAAGATCATTTCAAAGCCGCTCAGACGGTCACCTGTGTAATTGTGTGGGGATGGGGTGCGACAACTTGAGCGCGGCGACAGAAGAGGATTTCACCATTAACTGGTTGTTTTCAAAGTTTTGAAATTATGTAGCAACGCGTCAGCAAGCGGAGGCATTCACTCGATGGCCACAGCAGGCTGCTTGCGGGACATTGGCTTTGTCCTTCGCACCTCACCTACCCTGCGACCCCACCCACCACGTGACCCTTCTCACTCCGAGGCCCCACCCACTCCCACGGACTTCCGTTTTCTGCTCTATGCGGCAGAGTTGCCCCAGTGCTCGTGCCTGAACCTGCCCCTGCGCCTGCGCTCTCCTGGAGTGCAGCCTAGCCCAGAACCTTCCGAGAGATGAGTGAGTGTGTGTGTGTGTGTGTGAGGGGGAGATTGAGATTCCATCCTGGGGACCCGAGGCCGAGGGAGGCGGTAAGCACAAGACAGCCTGGGGGTCCTGAAATGGGTTAAGAAGCCATGGTGGGCTTTGCTGCGGAAAAATGACTGCGTTGTCAACAAAGAGTTGGCCAGACCTCTAGGGAAGGACCTGAGGTTGGAAGCTGGCTTTGGAGAGAGTCGTGACCCGGCCAGGGTTGGGAGCCCAAGAAAGCTGGCGTGTGTAGGTGGCCTTCCTGCCTCGCCATGGCCTTGTGCATCCCCGGACCACCATTCCCTCCCCACAGCCTGCATCCACAGCCTCCCCAGCCCTGGAACTTGGTCTGTATCGTCGATCATCACCTACAGCCGTCTCGATCCTGCCCCTCCTCTACCTCAGCCTCTCCCGATGGACACCTCCTCCTTCCACCTGTCCATCCTCACCTAACCCCGCCTTCTCCCTCGTTCCTGTTCTTCCTTCTCAACTCTACCCCATTTCTTCTCTCAGTCCCGTCCCTCCTGAGCTATGCTCCACCTCCTCCCTCAGACCTGGACCTCCTCCTCAGCTACACCACCCTCTTCCTTTAGCCTGTCACCACTCTTCAGATAGACCCAGCCCACTACCTTATCCAGGTTCCTTCTTCTCTGTTATACCGGAACTCCTACCTCAGCTCCAGCCCTCCTCAGCGATACTCCACCTCCTTCCTCATTTATGCCTTACCCCATCTCTTTCAGCAGCCCTGGTCCTCCTCCTCAGCGTTACTCGACCTCCTCCCTCATCCATGTTCCTCCTCCTCGGCTTTCCTCCACCTCCTCCCTCATCCATGGTCCTTCTCCTTGTCTTTCCTCCACCTCCTCCCTCATCCATGTTCCTCCTCCTTGGCTTTCCTCCACCTCCTCCCTCATCCATGGTCCTCCTCCTCAGCTATACTCCACCTCCTCCCTCATCCATGGTCCTCCTCCTTGGCTTTCCTCCACCTCCTCCCTCATCCATGGTCCTCCTCCTGGGCTTTCCTTCACCTCCTCCCTCATCCATGGTCCTTCTCCTTGTCTTTCCTCCACCTCCTCCCTCATCCATGGTCCTCCTCCCTCATCCATGGTCCTCCTCCTTGGCTTTCCTCCACCTCCTCCCTCATCCATGGTCCTTCTTGTCTTTCCTCCACCTCCTCCCTCATCCATGTTCCTCCTCCCTCATCCATGGTCCTCCTCCTTGGCTTTCCTCCATCTCCTCCCTTATCCATGGTCCTCCTCCTGGGCTTTCCTTCACCTCCTCCCTCATCCATGGTCCTTCTCCTTGTCTTTCCTCCACCTCCTCCCTCATCCATGTTCCTCCTCCCTCATCCATGGTCCTCCTCCTTGGCTTTCCTCCACCTCCTCCCTTATCCATGGTCCTCCTCCTTGGCTTTCCTCCACCTCCTCCCTCATCCATGGTCCTCCTCCTTGGCTTTTCTCCACCTCCTCCCTCATCCATGGTCCTCCTCCTTGGCTTTCCTCCACCTCCTCCCTCATCCATGGTCTTCCTCCTCAGCTATACCCCACCTCCTCCCTCATCCATGTACCTCTTCTACCTCAGTCTCATAGCATTCAGTGCCCCTCACCATCTCGGCTCTTCCCTCCTTCCCTTCACTCCCGTTTTTTCCTCTGCCCTGTCCATCCCCCTCTACCTCAGTCACTTTGTCAGTGCTGACCTCCCTCACCCAGACCTCCTCTCTAAGCCCTGTTGGTATTTGACCAACTACTTTCATATTTTATGCTTTTTGTGTGTGTGTGTGTGTGTAAGTGGACTACACTCCTTTCATTTAATAGCAAGATGCCTATTTTCTCATTTTATGTTTAGAGGTCCAATATATTTTCTGTGGCTCCATATCCTTCACAAGACTTACTATAGCCTCATCTCTTCGTTTTGGACATCCTAAAAGGTCCATAGTACTATCTCATTCTGGCTTTAAGTTGCACATCACTGACAACTAGTCAAGTTGTGTCCCAATTTATAGGTCATTTGGCTGTCTTTTCTCAGTGTATATAATAGTTTTTTTTTTTAAAGATTTTATTTATTTATTTATTATATGTACAGTGTTCTGCCTGCATGCCAGAAGAGGGCATCAGATCTCATTACAGATGGTTGTGAGCTACCATGTGGTTGCTGGGAACTGAACTCAGGACCTCTGGAAGAGCAGCCAGTGCTCTTAACCTCTGAGCCATCTCTCCAGCCATGTAATAGTTGTTTTAACTCAAGATTTTATTTATTTATTTATTTATTTATTTATTTATTTATTTATTTACAAAGAGTCTAATGTATCCCAGGCTGGTCCTCAGTTCTCTGTGTAGCAGAAGATGACCTTAAACTCAGGATCCTCTTGCCTCTGCTTCCTGAGGACTGGGATTATAGGTGTAAACCACTGTGTGTGGCTTATTTAGTGCTGAGGATTGAACTCAAGGCTCCCTGAGTGCTAGGCAAGCACTCTACTGGCCAAGGTATATACAGCTTACCTTGTGGCTTTAAAATGAAAATGTTTACTTGTCAGATGAGTTCAGGGCAGCTTGACACGACTGTCTTTCCCCTTCAGTACCATTTCCTGGTGGACATACGTCTGTCCTTCTGTGCATTTCCAACTCGGAGACAACATCTCTGTATGTGCGCAATCTCTGTGAGGGTCTGTTTAGACATTAGTGAGAAGTAAGCTGCTTCCCTTTGCTTGAGGGCACCTCTGCCATTTTGTGCAATTCTAAGTATACATTTGCACCTGGAATTTTTTTTTTTTAATGTTTAGGCTGGGCCTCGAACTCAGGTCCTAATGCTTGTGTGGCGAATGCTTTACTGACTGAGCCATCTCCTCAGTCCTAGGTATACATTTGTAAGCCTCTCTGTAATAGCTGCAGGTCCTGTGATCTTGGTATCCTTTTTGTCCCATGTAACTCTACTCCCTGTCTTCCACAGTAGGACATTCTGGAACAGCCTGCCTTCCACAGTATCTCCATCCTGTAAAGGCCAAGCTGTAGAGGCTACACGTGAAAGAAGTTGGGGATCTCAGGAAGAATGCCTACATCTTTCATCAGCACGGTCAAGAAAAGAATCCCAAACCCATGCAGGTAAAAAGCCCAGAGGCTACGGAAGCTTTCCTTCAAATGAGTAAGCATTGGTGTTTCCTGGTGACCGGGCCTCACCAAGCTTTGAGCCACATTTAGCAGCTCTGCCAGCAATGGCTGCATCCAGGGATCCTAACTGAGGAGCAAATGAGAGAACAACTAATGCTGGAGCATTTCCAGACCACCCTGCCGAAGATGCTGGTGGGTTCAGAGCACCCGAGGAAAGGCAAGGAGGCAGCCACTCTCCGGGCAGAGTTGCTTCTGGTGTCTGGAGAGACAGGGAGGGAGCAGACAGACAGACAGGGAGGGAGCAGACAGACAGGGAGGGAGCAGACAGACAGACAGGGAGGGAGCAGACTGTTGTTCTGTTTATTGCACATCTGCTGTATGTTTGGCTTGCTGGTAGGGGAGGAATAGAAATATGTTGAATGAAAAAGAATTTTGCGCACACCCAAGCTAAACCTGTCTAACCTCATGTGAGGTGGAAGAAAATTCAGTGTGATTCCTGCTGCAATGGTTTCTGTTTCTCAGAGTACCAATTTTGTCCCCTGTGCCCATCCATATTTCTTAACCCAGTGAAAACTTTATCAAAACAACACTCCTCAGTGGGTGGAGGAGAGTTAAAAACATGTATTGTTCTTACAGAGGACCTGAGTTTGATTCCCAACACTCATATCAGGCAACTTACAGTCTTCTACCCTAATTACAAATATGTATATACATGGGACACATGCTCTCATGAACACATACCCACATATATACACACTTTTAATCATAAACAAAAAAATCAGAACTACTGAAGAATTTGACTTGATATGTTAAGTATAAATGTCATATTGATTTTTATGTTGATTCCTTAATCTTTTCATTTGAGGGTGAGAATGAACTTTTAAGTGAATGGCTAAATGTCCAGTTCAAGAGGTTCTAAAAAAATGAGAGATTAATGTGAGGATTGGAAGTTCAGCTTTTCCCAGTATCTGTTAGTCTCATAGGAATTCAGGTCATTCGGTTGGCACTAAAGAGGACATTTCAAAAATAAGAGAAAGCCTCTAGTCCTTTGAATAAAAATAATGGCAACTACAAATAAAATATATTAAATATATACTACATAAATATATAATAAGAGGACACTAGTACATACATACCAAGAGGGAAAAAATCCAGAATCACAGGTTATTTCTAGATGAAGGGGGTAAGACATGGACAGGAAAGAGCGTGGGGCTAGATTCAGACATACTGTACCTTTTGACATGGAAACATGACAAGGTCCAGAACCATGCAATCAAGTTACAAAAAATAACAGAACAATATCAAAGTTTCCAGATAATTTACAGTTTTGTGTTTGAGCTGCCTCAGCTGCTCAGAGCCTGTGGGCTGTGGGCTGGATGTGCCTCGTTGAGAATACCCAAGCTTGGGGGGGAATAGTAAGCTCACAGGCCTTAATTATACTTATATGTATAAATGAACGAACTACAACAAATATGAGTATTTTGCATAGCTCAGTAACGTTAGCATATCATGAACTAAGTGCTAAGGTTAGTATACATTATATCTTGATCATATCCACATCTCATTATAGTCTCCCCAGGACCCCCTATCACACCTCCCTCCCAACTTCCTGTTCTGTCATTATTTATTTATTTGCTTGTTTGTTTTTAACTGAATCCAGTTAGCACTGCCCACATGTACAAGGGTGTGGGGTGGTCCACTGTGACGTGAGGAACTTGTCAGTGGCCACACTCCTGCAGAAGTGACTCCCTCCTTCACTAGAGTTGGTGTATAAATTCATTTGATTCTGGTAAGCAGCAGCTTTTGCAAGAGGTATTGCTTTTTGTTTTATAGACACAAAATCAAGCAATTTCCCTATGCTTATGATTCCACCATTTTTGTTTGTTTGTTTGTTTTAAGAGTTTTACTGTGTGGCTCAAGCTGACCTTGAACTCACAGCAATCCTCCTGCCTCACTTTCTGAGTGCTGGGATTACAGGGGCCACTACATAGCAGTTCCACAGTGTTTATTTAACTGGTCATTGGGTTCTGGACCCATGGAGACTGCTTCCTGGTTTGTATTATTCTTTTTTTTTTCTCCCTTCATTTTCCTTTTTAATTTGTACAATGTATTTTGGTCAAATTCTCCCCTGTTCTCCAATATTTAACTGGTTGTCGGGTTCTGGACCCATGGAGACTGCTTCCTGGTTTGTATTCTTCTTTTTTTTTCTTCAGTCTTTTATGTGATTTTATTTTCTCCCTTCAACCATAGTAATATGATATCCAAATTTTGTCTTAACAGGTGGGTCTGTAAACATAGGTTTATCCATCCCACTTACAGGCAGGGCAAATGCAGCTTCTTGAAACGGTCCTACCATGGACCCTCTGGTCATCCCTCCCAAGTCACCCCCTTGCCTGGCTTTATCTTCACTGTATTGTGTAGCCACTTGGCTGAATCTCATTCCAGATTCTAACTTTTCCGTGGCTTCCATGATTTTGCCGTGTTTTCCACACAGAATGTGTCTGACCTTCACTGCATGGCCTCCGCCTTTAGGGCCCTGAGCCTTCTTGTCAGCACCGACACTCCCGGAGGCGGCACCTCCTTCCCCCCTTTTCCAGAACCACTTTTCCCTTCCGCGGCATCTCCTAAGCTTGCCGTTGAACTCTCCGTGTTATTCCCCCCCCCCCATTTTTCTTTTTAATTTGTACAATGTATTTTGGTCAAATTCTCCCCTGTCCTCCAACTCCTCCAAGATCTGTCCCTTTTCCCTTACCCAACTCTCTTTTTAAAAAAACCCCGACAACTCTGCCCTGGGTCTCCTCTGTTCTTAACCATGGTGTCACACTGCCTCTCGTGGGCATAGTGGGTATTGCCCTAGTGGTTAGAAACAACCCAGGGCCGGAGAGCAGAGCTGAGGCTGGAGGGGAATGAGGGGAAGTCGCATAGGGCCTGAGAAAGCACCAGGAGATGGCTGGAAAGCTCACCAGGAAAAGGCCATGGGATGATGCCAGGTCCAGGCTTTTGGGGTAGGGTGGCCTTTTCTTCTAGATTGGTGAGTGAAGAAGATGTAGGAAGGGGTTGATAAAAACTGCCTACTGTGTTGTACATCAGCAACATTTAGCCCTCACAAGCCCTTAGAGTGGAGACATTGTTGCTTCTAATGTGCTGTTTAGAAGTTGAAGCTTTCTGGGAATTTAAGTTTTAATTGTGTGTGTGTGTGTGTGTGTGTGTGTGTGTGTGTGTGTCTGTGTGTGTGTTTGAGAGAGAGAGAGAGAGCTTCCTCAATATATGTAGTGTATCACATGCATGCGGTAGCCTATGGAGATTAGAAAATGTTTTGGACCCCCTAGAACTGGAATTTTAGATGGTTGTGAGCAGTCACGTGGGTGCTGGGAACCAAACCCCAGTCCTATGTAAGATCATCCAGCTCTCTGAAGGGCTGAGCCATCTCTCTAGGTCCCTCCCTGGTGATTTTGATTGACAGATGAGAAATCACTGACCCCAGAGAACTTGCACTTTATTTAGAAAGCCGTGGGAAAGCCCATTCAGAGATTTACAGATGGGAGGTGCCTGGAGTGTGACTTTTGGTAAGAAAGAAGTGGTTTCTCATATCTTTTCCTTTACCATGGGAAGCCTGGGGCCACTGCTGACTTCCACATTAGGATGGGGTGATATGAAGGTGGCTGGCCATGGCTGCAGCCAGAAAGGACTCAGTGCTGTGGTTATTTTCCTCTAGGCTCCCCTGCTCAGGGCTCATACAGAGAAACCAGTGGTCAGCAGAGGCAAGATGCAAAGGTGTTAGTCTTCCATCTCCTGTGCCCCCGGTGAGTTAAGCTCTCTTTTGTCATGGCTTCCTTCCTGGTGGCTGGGTCTTCCCTATTCATCACAGCTTGGTTTCCATTGAGTCTGTCTATAAACATGTTAGGGTCCTTCCCCCATCCAGCTTGCCTAAAATGATCTTCTCTCTTCCCTGCTTTACTTTGTATGTTGCGCTGTCCAACATTTTTCTTCCTTTCTCCCCATCCTGAATTGTTTGTGTTTTCACATCCCATTTTATTCAGAACAAGCGTCTAGTCTGAGCTTTATGCTCTTTTTTAGGTGTGTGGGAATGGAGGCACAAAGACATGGTAAGCTGCTTCAGGCCATGCCGGAGGGCAGCCAGCTGGGGGTGTGAGCCTGGCAGTCTGTGTTCACTATCTGTCTCGGCCTCCTGCAGTGAGCGCCTTTGTTCCAACTTAGGCTCTTTCCTTTCTTAATTGAGGTTCCCTCCTCTCAGATGACTTTGGCTTGTGTCAAGTTGACATAAAACTATCCAGCACACTGCTCTCTAGAACAATGCTAAACTACTACTTAATGCTGCTCCAAATATTACCAATATACGCGGCAGTGTATGCCTCTCGTTAATCTGTCAGCGAGGTGGCACCATGCTGGGGCTTGGTGCAGCTTTGGGGCTCCAGACTAAATGAGAACTCGCGTTTGCTGGGCTGTGTGTCTGATGGGAGGAGACAGACGATAAACAAGTGCACAGCTGGCTGGTACACAGACGGCGGGGTTTCACAGACAGTGGGTATTCGGGGACAGGAACTAAAGATGGGGAGGAGCGGAAGGAGGAGGACCGGGGTTTATCACAGAAAGAAAAAGAACTCTGTCAGGCTGTCCAGGCTGGGGTGTGGGGCCCAGCACACCACCCGGCCCTCCTTTTCAGCTTTTAAGCCGTAACAGTTTTCCAGCCTTGGCACCATTGTGAAGGGGAATATGTAATTCTTTATTTAAAAAACTTTTTTTTTCTGTGTGTATGGGCTGGTTGTGTGTGCGTGAGGGCTGGTACCAATAGGGGCCAGAGGCACGGAATCCCCTGGAAGTGCAAACAGTTGTGAGCTGCCAGTGTGGGTGCTGGGAGCCAGACTTGTGTCCTCTGGAAGAGTATTGCGTGCTCTTAACTACAGGGCCATCACTCCAGCTTCCCATACCCAAATAAGTCTTTTATGGTTAGGTTGGAGCAGCCTCCCTGCCTCCGGTAGCCAGACGCCAAGAGCACCTGTCTCACACAGTTGGGACAACAAATGGTGACTCCATATAGAGGGAGGCGTCTGCCGTGGGAGGGCGTATAGGGGTGCGGGGAGACCTCTGCCGTGGGAGGGCGTATAGGGGTGTGTGGGGAGACCTCTACCGTGGGAGGGCGTATAGGGGTTACAGGGAGACCTCTGCCGTGGGAGGGCGTATAGAGGTGCAGGGAGACCTCTGCCGTGGGAGGGCGTATAGAGGTGCAGGGAGACCTCTGCCGTGGGAGGGCGTATAGGGGTGCGGGGAGACCTCTGCCGTGGGAGGGCGTATGGGGGTGCGGGGAGACCTCTGCCGTGGGAGGGCGTATAGGGGTGTGCGGGGAGACCTCTGCCGTGGGAGGGGGTATAGGGGTGCGGGGAGACCTCTGCCGTGGGAGGGGGTATAGGGGTGTGTGGGGAGACCTCTGCCGTGGGAGGGCGTATAGGGGGTACGGGGAGACCTCTGCCGTGGGAGGGGGTATAGGGGTGTGTGGGGAGACCTCTGCCGTGGGAGGGCGTATAGGGGTGCGGGGAGACCTCTGCCGTGGGAGGGCGGATAGGGGTTACGGGGAGACCTCTCCGTGGGAGGGGGTATAGGGGTGTAAAGTGACAGAGAAGATCTGCTTTGAGGGCTGGAAACAGGCTTCACTTCACTCCTGCGAGAGTCTGCGCACCTTTTTTGTTACCCCAAAGTCTTCAGGACCCAGACCTTGGGGAATTGCTGAACCCCCAAGTTATGAGTCTTCCTTCTTCATTAGGGTACCAGTTCCCTGAACCTGGCTTGATTTCACTCCTGAAAGAAGAGGCCCCACAAGCAACAGAGGAAGACCGCATTGTGGTACCGTGGAGAAGTGAGTAGTGGGGTAAAGCCGGAGAGGACACGAGGCCCGTGGATCCGCTGCTCGGAGGAGGCCCAGGGGAGGCTCTCCAGAGCATGCATCCATCCCAGCCCTCCTGTCAGGAGAAGGGCTCTCACCCCAAGCTCACGCCGCCTGCTACTTCCCCGCATTGGGGGAGCCTCCACCACCCACCTCCAGGCAGGACAGTCTGTTTCCTCTACCCCTCCATCATGTCACCTTTCTCTTTGTCGCTGGGGCTCTTGGCTTTCAGGTCCTGAGAGGAGACCTGAAACTGAGGACCTAGCCCATGGCAGAGCTCCCCTGCTGTGGAACCACCCACAGGTCAGGGTCGGAGGACCTGCCAGTGGGCGGCTTCTCACACGTGTCTGTGTGAGGACTCCTCAGTGACACACGTGTCTGTGTGTGGACTCCTCCGGTGACACACGTGTCTGTGTGGGGAATCCCCAGGTGACACACATGTCCGTGTGGGGACTCCCCAATGACCTATCAGAATTGCACCATGGCAATAAGGAACAGGTTTTCGGCGGGGGCTGTAACAGTGGGTGACCCTGGGACCTTTGTTCAGGAAACAAGTCTTTCAAACAGCTCTGATCTTTTCAGCTTTCCAGGAGTTGACTCCCAGGAAGGCTCAGCTCCTGGAGCCAGCGCCGGCCCCATCCGGGGAACCACACTACATGCTACAGAAGAGTCTGTAGCACCACGTAGGGCTCAGGAGACCTGAGCTGTCCCACACTGGAAAGAGGCCCTTTAGGTGTACACAGTGCGACAGTGCGACACAGACACCTGAAGACTCATTCTGGTGAGAAACCCCTGACGTGCACTGGAGGTAAAAACTCCCCCACCGACTGTTAAGAATTCCTTAAGTGGGAGCAGCCAGGGGGCTAGGAATGTTTTCAGTGCCAGTGTGGCAAAGCTCCGTCTGGGATGTGCACCTCTCTCGGCATCTCAAAGCCCATGAGGCAGTGAAGTCCCTCGGCCCTGAGCTGGACCACAAGATGTATGTCATGCTCTGCCGGTGGAAACATGACCATGCTGGGGCCAGAGCCTGCCAGTGCTGTGAGTGTGGCAGAACCTCAGACGGAGCCCCTGTCTCAGTCATCACCCCCAAGTTCAGGCCGTACCAGTGCTAGCCGGTGGGAAGTGCTTCCGCTGGCCCTCGTTTCCCCACTCAGCATCAGCTGCATCTTCAAGAGGGACAGCCAGTGCTGGGAAAGTCGGGGACCACACATGTCCTACCATGATGGGCTTTTCCCTGTAGACCAGCGGTTCTCAACCTTCCTGATGCTGCAGCCCTTTAATACCGTTCCTCATGCTGCGGGGACCCCAACCATCAAATGACTCTCATTGCTACTTCATAACTGTGATTCTGCTACTGTTATGAATCATAGGGAAATATCTATGTTTTCTAATGGTCTTAGGCAATCCTGTGAAAGGGCTGGTCGTGCGACCCACAGTTTGAGAACCACTACTGTGGAGAGACCTTTTGAGTGACCTGAATGTGAGAAAGCCCTCTACAACCCCTCACCAGGTCTTGTTAATTTGAAAGTTGGGCAAATGGTTACAAAAGCATGGGACAAAAATTTGTAAGTAGGGGCCTAATGTGCTTCAGACATCTCATAGACCAAAACCTTAAGAAGAGTGTTTCCTTACATAGGAGTGAAGTTCATAGATTTTGACGTTTTTTGGTTGTGTTTATGAGATGGAGAGCCTTGGTTTTGACATCTTGGTGAAAAGGTTACCATTGGTGCTTCGGTTCTAGATTCGTCCAGTCTTGGTTCCCATAGAAGGCTTACCATGCAGTGTCCTGACGACATGGCATAGATCAGCAGTGTAGAAGGATTTGCGGGGTCCTACCCAGCTCAGTCACCTCTCAGAGCTGATGTTGTTAGTGATGTGCTTGCATGGTACCCCATCATTTACAAAAACTGTCTTGTTTGATTTGGCAAGGAATGCTGCCAGGGCATCTGGTGCTGGTAGTTCATTCTGTACCACAGATAGAGCAACTCAAGCTCCAGGTCACCAGTGTCTTGACCAAGGTTGTCAGTGTCAGCGTGGGAGCTGAGCTCAGGTTGTTAAATCTCTGCCATGCCCGTTCTGAAGAAAGGGTATTGTGCTGTACTGTCCACTGCCATCTTCCAGTGGAGAACTGCCAACTCCATTTCACATGAGAGCAGATAAGGATATTTGTAGTTTCAGGGTGCTTTCTTGGGGGTGATTTTCATTTTTTTCTTTGTTTTTATTGTGTTGTCCCCCTCCCTCTCCCCCTCCCCTCTCACCTCTCCCCCAACCCGCCCCTCAGCCACTCCTCAGAGAGGGTAAGGCCTCCCACAGGGAGTCAACAAAGTCTGGCACATCAAGTTGAGGCAGGTCCAAGCCACTCCCCCCTGTATCAAGGCTGAGCAAGGCATCCCACCATAGGGAATGGACTCCAAAAAGCCAGTTCATACACCAGGGATAAGTCCAAGTCCCCCTGCCAGGAGCCCTACAATCATCACCAAGCCACGCAATCATCACCCACATTCAGAGGGCCTGGTTGGTTCCCTGCAGGTTCCCCAGCCATCCATCCAGAGTCCATGAGCTCTAGCTAGCTCAGGTCAGCTGTTTCTGCGTTTTCCCATCATACTATTGACCTCCTAGCTGTGGATCTCTGCATCTGCTTCCATCAGTCAAGGGGTGATTTTCTTATAACCATTTCTCTCTTGCTCTGGGATTAGAGACATGTGTTTGGGGAAGTATTTCTTTGCTAAATACATCCTCACAATTAATTGCTCTTCTGTATTGTGAAGCTGTTACTCATCAAGTAGGAGTTATTTGGTAGTTGTTTGAGGTTTTGTGATTTCTCCCCCCCCCTTATTAAAAACAATCTGTCCTGTATTATTACTGTTCCTTGCACACTGACATCATCAGCATGGTCAGTTTCAACTAAATCTGATTTCTATACTAGGCATGCTTCACAATTTAAAGGTTAAGACTTGAGATGCCTATTTTCTACCATTTTAAGGTATTGAATGTTTTCACCATTGCCTTGAGTGGTGGTCCTATGAAGACACATGCACCCCAGAGTCACAGAACCCAAATCCTTGCCTGAGCAGGGTAAGCCATAGCCACTGTCATTGACTGCTTTGATTTTCTTCATCAAGCTAGTCTTTCGAGGTCGACCCCAGTATGCACAGTGAAGTCATGAAATCTAAAACAAACATGATGTCTCAGAATCCTCACCCACACAACCCTTTCCTCACATCCAGTTCTTACATTTCCATTGGTTGGTTCCTCGTTGACCGTTTCTGTATCCTGGCCTAGTCTTCAGCCATCTGAATTAAGAGGTCATGGATGCTCCTTGCAGGCTTTGGGTTATGAGCTCTTGACACCCCTGGATTAGTGTTTCAGACTCCCCAGCCCTCACTAGAGAGATCCAGACAGCTGAGAGTAGAGTCCCTTTGCTGGTTCTGATGTTCCTTTGCTGCCACGCATGGCACAGGGGACATGATGGGGATGGACCGTGTGGGGTACATAGACTATGTACATGCCATTGCTCCCATGTTGTACAAGCCAAACACTCCCGAGTTAATGTTCCCCTTTCTAATTCTGTGTGTTTGGTATCATAATGGACACCAGACATAACCCACGTCTCACTTTCTCCTTCTGAGTCCTAGCCTAGCAGACATTTGTGCCTTGTTATTACTACGTGGATATACAGCAGATCTTTAATAGCTTTTCTAATGTAGAAACTTGTTTTAAGCAAATATACATCTCCCAAAGAAAACTGGAAACCAATGCTGCCCCTCTGAATCTTTGTATCGCTCCTCCCAACTATAGTTCATGTTCACTAACATTTGTGCCAGGAGATTTTTCTTATGTGTAGATCTATAATTTTTTAAAAGGTTTATCTGTATGAAACAAAGCACTATTTTGAAGGCTGTAATTCTCTCTCCCGTATCATGAATGTCTTTCTGTAGGAATAAACACAACCCTTGAGTTTCCTTTCCTAGACCTTCCTCAGTTCTTGGTTGTGTGGACATACCCTGATGTACCCTGCCTAGCCTTCCAAGGGTAGAAGTAGGTTGTAATTTTTTTCTTTGATTTAGCTATTGTTGCAATTCTCTTCCTCCCCTTCAATCTCCCAGGTCTTAGTGTTTTCCTTATCAATACTTCTCATACCAGATCCTTTTTCTTAAAGGGCAGTTCTCAGCTGTGAATTTCTAGGCCGAATGTCTGTGTATTGTGGAGACTTTGGGAAACCAGACTCACACTTGTGCTGCTGTCCCTAGGGAACAGCTACAGACCACCGATTCTCCACCCCAACCTCCCTGTGTCCTTAAAGAACTTGGTCTACGAGTCTGTCTTAGGAAATAGCAGACCTGGAAGTCAGGCCTGGAATGAGCCTCAAGCCAAGTGAAGTAGTTGATTGGAACCCATAGTTTTAATGCAGTTTTGTTAGGTACAGTTTCCTCACTAAACAACCAGTATTGCTTATTAAAGAATTTTAAAAAACAGTAAAGGCCAGTAAACTTTCCTAACAGCCCCAGATAGTCAGCTGGTGCTGATATATTATTGGCCTTCATAGCTGCTACTATGCTATGTTTTTGTAAGAGATCTATACCCATTTAATGTTCTTTTTCCAGCACCTAAGCACGTTTTCAGGCATACTGGACCTGTTCAGAGCTTTTCTCGGTCTGGACCTGGCTTTCTGCACACTTGCAGCCACTCTCTGACCATGAGCCATGCCAGGCCACCAAAGGGGTGATTGCATGCAGCAGCACTAACAAGCCTGCCAGAGGAACTGCGGTTGCTAGGAAGCCACATCTGGGTCATGTCCAGAACTGTCCTTGGCGTTCTCAGGCCCTATGCTTTACACTGGGTGCCAAATATATCCAATCTTTGGACTGCCAGCTCCCAAATAATGACATGGAGACTGCTTAATAATTGTGAAAGTTTGGCCTTGGCTTAGGCTTGTTCCTAACTAGCTCTTAAATCTTAAATCCACCCGTTTATATTAATCTATGTTCTGCCATATGGCTTGTTACCTCTCCTTAGTACCATATGTCCAACTTCCTCTGTGTCTGGCTGGTGAATCCCCCATGCCTCCACTCCTTTCTACAAGTTCCTGTCTCTCCTCGGAAGTCACACCTATCCTCTCCTGTCTAGCTATTGGCCATTCAGTTCTTCATTAAACCAATCAAAAGGTGCCTTAGGCAGGTGAGGAATGACAGATATACATCTTCACACTGTACAAAAAAAAATTATCCTAACAGTGTTTTTTGCCTTCAGAAATTTTTCAGTTTCATATGGTCCCACTTACTAATTATTGATCTTAGTGCCTGTGCCGTTGGTGTTGTACTCCAGTCTCCTGTGCCATTGTGTTCAAGGCTATTCTCTACTTTCTTTTCTATTAGGTTCAGTGTATCTGGTTTTATGTTGATGTAAATCCGCTTGGACTTGAGTTTTGTTTAAGGTGATAGATAAGGATCTATTTGTAATTTTTTACATGTCATCATCCAGTTAGACCAGCACCATTTGGTGAAGATGCTTTTTTCCCCCCACTGTATAATTTTGGCTTCTTTGTCAAAGGTCAAGTGTCTGTAGGTGTGTGGATTTACGTCTGGGTCTTCAATTACATTCCATTGATCAGTCTGTTTTTATGCCAATACCATGTGGTTTTTATTACTATAGCTCTGTAGTAGAGCTTGAAATCAGGGATAGTGATAACTCTAGGAGTTCTTTTGTTGTACAGGATTGTTTTAGCTATCCTGGGTTTTTTGTTTTTCCATATGAAGTTGAGTATTGTTCTTTCAAGGTCTATAAAGAATTGTTTTGGGATTTTAATGGTGATTGTGTTGAATCTGTAGATTGCTTTTGGTAAGATAACCATTTTTACTATGTTAATCCTACTGATTCATGAGCATGGGAGATCTTTCTACCTTCTAATATCTTCTCCAATTTCTTCCTTCAAAGACTTTAAGTTCTTTGAATTCTTCCTTTCCAATTTGTGTCCTCGTGATCTCCTTCAGTTGTCTCATTGCTCTAGCTAGAACTTCAGGTACTATATTGAATAGGTAAGGAGAAAGTGGGCAACTTTGTCTTGTCCCTGATTTTAGTGAAAATGATTTGAGTTTCTCTCCATTTAATTTAATGTTGGCTGTCGGCTTGCTGTAGATGACTTTATTATGTTGCAGTTTGTCCCTTGTATCCCTAATCCTTCCAGGACTTTTATCCTGAAGGGGTGTTGGATTTTTGTCAAAGGCCTTTTCTACACCTACTGAAATAATCATATGGTTTTTTTACTTCAGTTTGTTGATATGGTGGATTGCATTTATTGATTTATGTATGTTGAACCATCTTTAAATCTCTGGGATGAATTCTTTTTGATGATGGCAAATGATCTTCGATGTGTTCTTGGATTGGTTTGCAAATATTCTATTTATTTTTGCATCTGTCTTTACAAAGGAAATTGTTCTTTCTTTGTTGAATCTTTGTGTGGCTTGTATATCAGGGTAACTGTGATCTCATAAAAAGAAAAGGTCAACTTTCCTTTTGTGGAATAATTTGAGAAGTATTGGCATTAACTCTTCTTTGAAAGTTTGGACTAATTCTGCACTAAAACCATATTGCCCTGGGCTGTTAATGATTGCTTCTGTTTTTCTAGGGGTTATAGTTTTAATCCCATGGACTCAAAGAGAAAGACCACTAACCACAAATTATGGCCATATCACAACAAGCTTTATTTGGTACATGCCAGAGCCAGGCTAGCAGATGTCTCCCCCTAAGATGTGGTTCAAGAGAGCAGCCCTGAGCCAATGTCTCAAGTTCCTTTTATAGGACAAAACCACAGGGTGGGGGATTTTGGAAACAGGCTCTGTTACAGAAGGGAGACCAAGCGATTAAGGACATCTCCTTGGAACACATTCTAGAACAGTTTGTGGTCACAGGGGTGACATGTAGCCCAATTCCAAGAAACAGAAGCTTACATTTTACAGTAAACTGAAACTGAACTGGACTATCAAAAGGGCTCCTCATTACAAAATGGAGTCAGGCTGATCTTCATTTCCCCTTGTCTTGTGTGTGAAGGGATTTAAGAAAAGAAAGGCCAGGTAGGTACCTTTCAACGGGCCCTGTCAAGGGTGCCACTAAGCAGACACCCCACAGGCAGCAGAGTCAGTGCAAGAGGTTTATTGGAGGAGGAGGAGGAGGAGGAGGAGAGTAAAAGGCCGTGTCGGAGTGGGGACATGAGAGAGGCAGACAGACAGACAGAACAGAGAAGAGGCAAGAGAGAGAAGGGAGATAAGAGAAGGAGATGCTATGAGAGGAGCAAGAGGCAAGAGAGCAAGCTGCCTGGTGGGCACCTTAAGGGGTGCACATGTCGCAAAGCTGACGGTGGAGAGGCAGCTGCTTCGGTGGCGGAGGCAGGCTGTGGAAACTAACATTCCTCCCTTTCGTTCCTTATAAAAAAAAAGGTGAGGAAGTGGGAAGTGGGGGCTGTGTTCTCTAGACCGCTTCCTGTTGTGTGTGTGTATATAGGAAGTCCTGCATCTTTGGTAAGAAAACTGGGATGCTGGCCAAGTCCTGGGATGGCTGGCTGTTGCATTTGCTGCCCAGGCTCTGTGGGACTGTCCAGCATCAGGAAAGTGCAGGCCTCATTGAAGCAGTCTGAGATTGGACTATCCAAGGTGGCCATTTGAAGCTGTCCAGGATTCAGATTTTGAGGGGACAAGGCAGAATGCTGGCAGAAGATACAGTTAAAAAGTTTGAGGGGAATTTTTTCTTAGGTCCTGTTAATTGAGGGAGTCTCCAGACCAGGGAAAGATAATCACCAATATGTCTCTTCGTGAAAGTTTACCACAAGTTATTGAAAATCTGCAGTGCCTCTTGCATAAGAATCAAAAGAAATGATAAATTTGTAGGTATTACATGACATGATTCCTGAGGAGATTGATAAATCTTTGCACCCTGAAGGCCGCTCCACCAACGCAGCAATCCAAATTAAACTGAATCAGACCAAATTGGAAAAACCCAGGTTTAATGGTTAAAGTATTCCCGGGTGATTCCCGGCCCCTCAGAGAGGAGACAGGGATGAGAGAACAGAAGAACCATGTGTCTGTTTTCTGGGATGCAGCTTATATATCCTGTGGGAGTGGTCTTGAGCCTCTCTGGGGGAGGAGCTGTGTTTTGTGGACTTTGAAGGGGCGGGGTTTGGGGAAGGAGATGGGGGAGGGGAGTTGAGGCGGATCTTCCACCAGAACATTCCAGACTCTTCGGGTATAGGGATGCCAGGGTGCCAGGGGTTGAGGTGGAGCTCCCACCCAAGCATTCCAGACTCTTTGGGAATAGGGGCGCCAGTTCAAGTCTGACAACTTCCTGTAGGCATGGGGTGATGTGGGGAAGAGGAGTTGGGAATTGGTGAGCTCACATTCAGCAGAAGGTATGAATGGAAGAGCGTCATGTTGTCATCCTGGAGACCTCAGGCATCTGTTTCTTGAGGAAGCAAAGGCAAATTTCTAGGAAAAAATAGATCATTAACATCTTTCCTAGTTGTACTATAAAGATGAATGTACAGTATTGGTGAAATTATTCAGGCCACTCCACATAGTTAAAAGGAAGGTTTATTTTGTGGAGTTACTTACAAGTGAAGGGATAGTTTACAGGGTCTGGGAAAGGTGTAGCGCAGTCCGGCGGTGTTCTCTGGAGAACTCTGCTCGATCCAGCGTCCAGGGTCCAGGAGCCAAGAGAGATGGCACATCTGGATCTCAGGTCTTCAGGGTCCTCTCTTGGCCCTGCCTTGTGGGAGTGACAGTTACCGAAGCCTCAATGGGGCTTGGAACTTCCAGATCAAAGCTAGAATGGCTACCCACTACAGTACAGAGCAGAAGAGCAAATAGGCCCTTTATTGGTATATCTTGGAAAACTGGAGGGTGGAGAATTCCAGCTGCTGGACAGACCATGTATCCTGAATAGGTGTCCACTTGAGCCTGGAGAGATGTTACCAGCATAGATGTCCCAGGAGCTTGGCAACTGAGGGGGTGGTGAGGATCGCAGTATAAGGTCCTGTTCATCAGGGCTCAAGAGACTTAGGTGATAGCTGTTTGAGGAGTATTCTGTCCCCTGGGGAGAGTGGGGCAGGCTCAGGGGCAGTTGGGTCTGTTGGTGCTAGAGTAGGGAGATAGCTGTCAGCTTGTGAATGGAGAAGGGACCTCAGAAGAGAGAGAGAGAGGAGGTGCCCCAGCCAGTGGGGGAGTTTAGGCCGGGAGGTGGTGATTGAGGAGGAAGGGCCTTCTGTAAAGGAGCTCAAAAGGGCTCAAGCCTGTAGGAGAGCATGGGGTGGTCCGGAGATGGGTAAGGGCAGTGGGGAGAAGGGAGGGCCAAGATAACCTGAGTTCAGTGGAGAGCTTGGTGAGCTGTTGCTTGATGAGTCCACTGGCCTTCTCAACCTTTCCCCAGGATTGTGGGTGATAGAGAATGTGGAGCTTCCAGGAGATGTTGAGAGTATCCAACACGAACTCTATGACCCTGGAAGTGAAGGCTGGCCCACTGTCCATTTGTATGGTCTGTGGCAGGCCAAATCTAGGAATAATGTATTCCAGGAGAATTTGGGCCACCATGTCTGCTGTTTCCCTGGAGGCAGGGAAAGGTTCTATCCATCCTGTAAAGGTGTCAACCATAGTTAGGAGGTAACAGAGCTTTTTATGTGTGAGCATGTGAGTGAAGTCCATCTGCCAGTTTTCACCTGGTTGGTGTCCTCAAAACTGGTGTAGAGGCTGACGTATCTAGAGAGCTCCCTGTGGATTGGCCTCAGAACATGTCTGGCAGGAGGAGTGGACCTGTGAAATACGAGCTCAAAGATGCGTGGGGTCAAAGAGGGGCTCTAAGAAGTGGAACAAAGCTTTGGAGCCTGTGTTTAAGGTGGTGGACGTCTTAAACGATAAACAGTGCCTGGTCCTGAGGAAGAGTAAGGCTGTTATTGAAGAGGGACCATCCATCCTTTGTCTGCGTGGCCCCTTTTTTAGGAGCTCTTCCCTCTCCTCTGGTTGGTAACAGGGCTGACAGGAGGGTGTCAAAAGCAAAGTATGTTCTGTTGGTCCAGAGGGGCTGGAGGCCAGTTCCCGGGCTACGGAGTCAGCCCTGGCATTGCCTAAGGCCACTGGGTCCTTGGAGGACTGGTGCCCCCTGCAGTGAATTATGGCTACCTTTGCAGGGAGCTGGAGGGCCTCTGGGAGCTTGGCTATGAGCGGTCCATTAACTCCAGGAGTGCCCTTGGTAGTGAGGAAGCCCCTTTCCCTCCAAAGGACAGAATGAGTATGGGCTATTAAAAGGCATATTTAGAGTCAGTGTAGATAGATGCTAGCCCATTGACCCCTTGGCTCTCTGGAGTGCTGTAGTAAAGGTGATTAATTCGGCCTTTTGTGAAGAGGTTTCCATAGGCAGGCGGATCGCTTCAGTTGCTTTAGCGGAAGTGACCACTGCATACGCTGCCTGGTGGCTGGCTTCCTGATCTGTCTGTAAGAGAACTGACATCCACAAACAGGGTGAGTGGGGGGTCTGTGAGGGGTTGGTCTAGGAGACCAGGCCAGGGTGAGCGTAAGGCCTCCAGAGCCCCTGGGCAGGAGTGAGAGGAGGTACCCAAAGGGGAGGGGACAGGAAAGAAGGTTGCAGGGTTTAAGGCAGGACTGGAGGCCAAAGTAATTTGAGGGTTTTCCAGAAACAGTTAAGTGAAAGACTTGGACTCGTGAGGGCCAAGGAGGGAGAGAGAGGAATGGCTTAGAAGGTCTGAGAGGCGGTGGTTGGAGTGGACCATAATTGTCTACAGCAGGGTGATTTTGAGGGCCTGCCTCACGGGTTCAGCTGCTTCCGGGGCTCTCAAGCATGGCTGCCATCCACAGATTGGCAGCGGAAAAGTCATGGTCACGACAGAACCCGGTGTTAGTCTTTAGAGCTTTATTAGGAGGGAAAGGGCGGGGGGCGGGAGGGAAGAAAGAGGAGAGCCAGGTCTGGAGAGAGAGAGAGAGATGGTGGGGTGAGGGAGAGGGGAGCAGAGCAGAGAGAGAACAGACAGCATGGGGTCTGCATCCGGCTTTTTAAGGGACATACGTGGTCACCAGCGCCCCTAATGACATGAGACGAAAGCCCCGAGCTGCGCGTGTACAGGAGTGAGGGCAGGAACCTAACACAGACGGTGGGGTCCGCTTGTTTGGACAAGAATGCCACGGCCTGGTTTGGAGGCCCGACTGGTTGGAGCAGAACCCCGCTGGCCACTCGCGACCTTTCATCTGTGTAAAGGTGGTAAGGTCAAGAGGGGCCTGGAAGAGCAAGGGTGGGGGGCGTTAGAACAGCGTCTCGAAGTAAAGAGAAATGGCGGCAGACGGTTGGCCAGGTGGGTGAGGGGTCCCTTGGGGTCTCTCTAACTGTATCGTATAGAGGCTTGGCTATAATGGCAAAGTTAAGGATCCAGTGACGGAAGAATTCCACCAGGCCTAAAAATGAGAGAATCTGGTCTGTGGTGGTCAGGGGCCGTAAATCCCTGACCTCTGACTTGGACCCCATCAGAGGTGAGGGTCTTAGAACCCAGGCTAAGTTGAATACCCAGACACACCACTGTGGGAGAACTGGGCCTTAGGTGAGGAAACATGATATCCCAGGGAGCCAAGGTAGTTCAGGAGCAAAGAGGTGTCCTGTTGGGACAGAGGCAGAGTGGGACTGCAGAGAAGGAGATCATCTACGTATTGGAGGAGTGTGCTTTGGGTGGAGAGATCCCGAGCCAGGGCTTGGCCAAAGAAGTGGGGACCGTTCCCAAAACCCTAAGGGAGAATGGTCCACATAAGCTGTCTGGAGGACCGGGTGTCGGGGTCCTCCCAGGTGAACGCAAAGAGAAAGTGTGAGTCAGGGTGTAAAGAGACAGTTAAGAAGGCATCTTTCAGGTCCAGAACAGTAAAGTGGGGGGTGGCAGGAGGGATGCTAGACAGGAGGCTGTAGGGGTTGTTAACCACTGGGTGGGTTGGAATAACTGCCTCGTTGATGAGACAGAGGTCTTGAACTAAATGGTAAGCACTGGAGGGTTTACATACGGCAAGAATGGGTGTGTTGCAGGGTGAATTAATAGGTAGTAAAAGTCCCTGAGATAAAAGGCGGGTGAGAATAGGCTTAAGGCCTCGGCACTGGGTTCCGGAAATAGGAAACTGGGATCCAGAAGGGAAAAAAGGGTCCCAAAGACAAATTAGAACTGGCAGGTGGTGAGTAGCCACCACTGGAGCTGACGTGTCCCATACTTGGGGACCCACTGGGTAAGGGAGGGTAGGGACAGGACAGTCTGGGGTAGCAACCTGTGAGGCCATTAAAGGGAGAAGAAAATGGGACTCAGAAGAGGTTGTGGGGGCCAAGGTGAGGATGGCCCCAAAGCAGCTGAGAATATCATGACCAAGCAGAGGTGTGGGGCAAGCAGGTATAGCCGGAAAAGAGTGTGAGAAAAATTTCCCTGCAAGAATGCAGGGAAGTGCCAGGGTCTTAAGTGGGAAGGAAGGGATCACGGCCAGCCCCATGACAGAAGTTGGTGAGGGAACTGTAGGACCTGAGTGAGATGTCAAAACAGAACAGGTAGCTCCCATGTCCAAAAGAAAGTCAGTGGACTTGCGTGATACCTGCAGTGTCACTCTGGGCTTGGAGAGGGCAATGGGAGTCACCAAGTCCAGGCCACATCAGTTCTCCACCAGGCTTAGGAGATCAAAGGCTGGAAGAGTCTCAGTTGCCAATGTTGGTGAGGCTGGACCTCTGTGGTGTGGCATAGATAATGAGCCCGCATGGGGGCATTCTGATGTCCAGTGCCCAGGCTGTTAGCAGACAGGACATGGCCTCCGGGGTGGCTGGGGGTCAGGGCAATACCATGACCAGTGGCCCTGCTTGCCACATTTGAAGCGGATTTTTGGTGGAGTTGACTTGGGCAGAGTTCTGACAGGATGGAGCCTTGTGGCCAACTTCCCTTGTCCCCCTTAGGGGGCCCTGGTGGCCTCGGGGCAGCTGCTAAGGCTCAGGCTTGGAGCACAGCCTTCTGCTGCAGCCTTGTCTGTCGGGATGACTCGGCTGTCTCTTCTCGAGCATTAAAAACTTTAAAAGCCATTTTCATCAATTCCTGTAGGGGAGTTTGAGGGCCCTCCTCAACCTTAAAACATTTTTTTTCTCTAATAGCTGGCACTGAATGAGAAATGAAATGGGTGGCCAGGACCATGGCCCCCCCTGGGGAGGCTGGGTCAAGGCAAGTATATTGAAATGGTCTCTTGCAACCCGTTCAGAAAAACAGCCGGGTTTTCGTCAGCTAGCTCTGTAATCTCTCAGATCACAAAATGAACAGTTTTGTCTGAGACCATTTCCATACCTTGGAGGAGGCAGCGAACCGTGAGGTCCCTGGTCTGTTAGCCATTTTGACCTGGTTGGTAATCCCAGGAGGGCTCTGTAGCTGGCGGGCACCGCCACCTCACCCACAGGGACTGTGTTGTCCACTAGGTGGGTTTGGTCTGCATATCGTCTCAATGCTGCCTGAGCTCGAGCTCACTCCTTGGGAGTGAGGGTGGAGGCCCGGATCACATAAAGGGCACGCCAGGTCAGATCGCAGGCCTGGGACAGATAACGGAACTCCCTGATAAAAACAGAAGGATTAGAGGAGAAGGAACCCAATTGCTTTTCTGTTTGTGAGAGGTCCTGAAAAGAGAAGGACGAGTGGACTTGGACAATCCCATCGACTCCAGCTCCCTCTCAGAGAGGGCAGAGGAGGGCAGGAGTCTGGTGAGACCGAGGATGAGAAGAAACTGGGGAAAATTCGGGGGAATTAGGCCAATATGTAGAAGGGGACCAGGATGTAGGTTGAGGCATTGGGGGATAGGGAAGATCATTGGTGGGGAGGGGAGGACCAGCAGGCAGGTAAGGAGGAGGGATTTAGCCAGTGAATGGAACATGTGGCCCCATAGGAGGGGGTTGGTAAAGTAGAGGTCAGGGAAGTAGGGGAGGGGCACATGGTCAGGGCGGAATTTTCAGGATCCCAGTTCCCAGATAGGTGGGAATCTGGAGGCACCATGACCCTAGCCAACAAGACTGGTGCCTTGAGACATTGGCTTTCATTCAATCATATCTATATCCTATCTCCCTCTTTTCTTTAGAAAGATATTGACCATGACTGTAGTGGGTAGCCATTCCAGCTTGGATCTGGAAGCTCCAACCCCCATTGAGACTCTGGCAACTGTCATGCCTACGAGGCGGGGCGAGGGGAGGTGCTGGAAACCTAGGAGCTGGATGGGCAAGCGCTCGCTCTGGGCGCGCTCTCTGCGCCTGGACCCTGGATGGTGGAGATTGATTGTGCAGAGCTCCAGAGAACACCGCTGGATTGCTATACGCCTTCCCCAGACCCCCGCGACCTATCCATTCTTTCATTTGTAAGTCATCCACTAAATAAATCTTCCTTTTAACTACGTGGAGTGGCCTTTATAATTTTCCCCAATATCTGGCGCCCACGTGGGTCAAATTCCAAAGGTCTGGGCGGCTCCTGCCCTCAGCCTGTTCCCCGGCTGGCGGGTACCTAAACCCGCCTGCAAAGTTCCATATAACCAGTCCATTCCCGAAAAGGGGAGTAGCTAGTCCAGTCTCAGCTCCCTAGCTTAGCCCGGAGACCAGTGAAAAACCGCTGCGAGTGAGGTATCCGCACCCGGCTCCCGGCCATCCCGCCATCTGCCTCCAGCTGCCGCCAGCCAAGGTCGCCAGCAGGCCCTGCTTTGGAGCTGTACCAGCACCGCCTGCTGGTTGAAAAGCGCTACTACACCCCCCCATACCACAAAAAGGTAAGATAAGCAAACCAGCATTTTATTTCAAGTAAAAGTACTTGATAATTTTACATCTTAAAATTGACTAACAAATTTTGAGTAATTCTTGTAATATGGCTGACAACATTACCTCACAAGAATTTAAAAACCTTTTTGCCTGTATGATGAATGACATTCTCCTGGAAATATATGACCTTCCTCAGGCATATTTGGCCTATACCATTTTGGCATTCATCGTAATAATTCACACAGTGTTCAAACACTGCTTTAATAATAAGAACAAAGATGAGTCATTATTGGGACTGATACAGGCTTTAAAAGATAGCAATGAAGACTTACAGAAAAAGAATCTCTTTCTGGAATCTGCTTTCAAAGATAGCAATGAAGGCTTACAGAAAAGGATTCTCTTTCTGGAATCTGCTTTAAAAGATAGCAATGAAGACTTACAGAAAAAGATTCTCTTTCTGGAATCTGCTTTCAAAGATAGCAATGAAGGCTTACAGAAAAAGATTCTCTTTCTGGAATCTGCTTTAAGAGATAGCAATGAAGACTTACAGAGAAAGAATCTCTTTCTAGAATCTGCTTTCAAAGATAGCAATGAAGGCTTACAGAAAAAGATTCTCTTTCTGGAATCTGCTTTAAAAGATAGTAATGAAGGCTTACAGGAAAAGATTCTTTCTCTAGAATCTGCTAATCAGGATTTACAAAACAGGCTTGTACCCAAAATTGATTTTATTGATAATAAATATGAATATCTAATGGATAGAACACTAACTCTCCAGAGTGAAGTTATGGCTACTCAGACATTGCATAAGGAAGAAAGATTATCATTAATTGATAAGATAAGGTCCATGTAATCATGTGCTTCTGAGGAAAATAAAAATGTCTATGATTCCATGAGAAATCTGGAGTCCCTTGCAAGAGAGGAGGTTCACTCCCTAGAACAGACCCTAGGTGCTCGTTTGCAAGCCCTAGAAGAAACTCTCAGTAAACATGACAAGGGAACTAATAAGCAGAAGGTCAAGACCATAGAGGTTGTAACATCTCCAAACAGCTCTCATACAATGGCTTATCCTGTTATCGTCCATGAGAAGCCAGCAGATGACACACACCCCGAGCCATATATGACATATACATTACAACCAATTTCAACAAGGGACTTTAAAAATATAAAGGAAGCAGTAGTTACGTATGGGATACAATCCACATACGTAAAACAGATGTTAAATTCATGGTCTACCTCACATAGAATCATCCCAGATGACTGGCATCAGTTAATTTCAGCTGTTCTAGAATATAGCCAGCAGCTACAGTGGAAGAGCTGGTTGAGAGAAGAGGCAAAAAATTTAGAACAACAAGGTAAACTCAGAGGTTTTGTGATCTCCCAAGATCAAATACTTGGTGAGGGATGTTTTGCTGACAGGAATGTACAAGCCACTTATGATGAGCATACAATATCCCTATGCCGTACAGCAGCTCTAAATGCTTGGGAAAAAATTCCAGAACCTGGAAAACCAACTGAGGTATACACAAAGATATTTCAGGGACCACATGAATCTTTCACTGATTTTTTACAAAGGCTGAACACAGCTATAACAAAAGCTATATCAGATAAAGAATTAAGAAAAGTATTAACTGAGTCCTTGGCATTCGACAATGCTAATGCAGAATGCAGAAGAATACTTACACCACTAAAGATCAGATCAGCTCCTTTGGAAGAATGGATTCAGTACACTAATGGTGTTCAGTCTCTTAACTACAGTAATGAGGCTTGGATAGGAGAGACAAATCCCAGAGGTGAAAGAAGGCCCCGTGTTACCAAATGTTTTAAGTGTGGTACACCAGGGCATATAAGTAAAAACTGTACGTGGGGTACTCCTAGAAGTAATACTCCTTCTAGGAATAGCCTAAACAGGAGACCCCAACCACCTCCTGGATTATGTAGAAGGTGTGGCAAAGGCCAACATTGGACCAGTGAGTGCAGATCAAAAATAGATATACGAGGCAACCCTTTACTGGTGGGAAATGCCTCAGGGGGCCTCTTGCAGGCCCCCAAATCAAATGTAGTATGAACATTCCCAGCCACTGTGGAAGAAATTCCTCTCCAGGACAACTGAATAAACCAATGCTTAATGTAAAAACCGATACTGCAATGGATGATAAAACAGCTTTGATAGATGGATCACAGTTTACAAAGAACACTGTAAAACAAATATTTTGGCAGACTTCCATAAATGAACAAAGACCAAAGCTTAGAATTCGAATTAATGGCCTGGTTCTGGAGGGCCACAGGTGCAGATGTGACTATAATTACACCAAAATCATGGCATCCGAATTGGCCTCTTCAAGAGGTAGATGTCCAACTGTTAGGGATTGGCACCCTATCTCAGATAAAACAGAGTTCGAGATGGGTTGAATGCATAGGGCCAGAAGGACAGAGAGGAAGGCTGAAGCCATATGTAGCAAATGTAGCAGTAAATCTTTGGGGCCGAGATCTGTTACAACAGTGGAATACCCAGATTAAAATTCCTACACTTTCAGAAAAGGAATACAGACCAATGCATGTTTCTAGGAATAATATCTTAACATGCTATAAAAATCAGTCACCAACCATTCAGGCTGTTCACAAACAGAGCACGACTGTTGTTGAACTCTCAGAAGTACCAACTGCCTTACCTTTAAAATGGCTAACTAATAAACCTGTCTGGGTTGGACAATGGCCTTTGACAAAAGAGAAGCTACAAGCTTTAGAACAGCTGGTTCAAGAGCAGTTAAATGCTCAACACATTGAAGAATCTACCAGCCCTTGGAATTCTCCTGTATTTGTTATTAAAAAAAAATCTGGTAATTGGAGAATGCTGACAGATCTGAGAGCTATTAATAAAGTAATTCAGCCAATGGGCTCCCTACAGACTGGGATCCCCTTGCCCTCTATGCTACCAAAAGAATGGCCTATAATAGTTATTGACTTAAAAGACTGTTTCTTTACCATACCCTTACAGGAAAATGATAGAGAAAAGTTTGCCTTCACAGTACCTAATTATAATAATTCTCAGCCAGTCAAGAGATATCAATGGAAGGTCCTCCCACAGGGAATGTTAAACAGCCCTACTTTGTGTCAATACTTTGTGCAGAAACCATTAGAGATAATTCGTGTAAAGTTTCCACAATCCATAATTTATCACTATATGGATGATATCCTATTAGCTGATCCAAAGTTAGATACATTAGAAAGCATGTTTGAAGAAGTAAAAAAAAGTTTTGCCTCTCTGGGGACTGCAAATTGCTCCTGAAAAAATACAAAGAGGAGATTCTATTAATTACTTAGGATATAAGATAGAGCTACAAAAAATTAGACCCCAAAAGGTACAACTAAGAAGAGATAGATTGAAGACTCTTAATGATTTTCAAAAGTTATTAGGAAGCATTTCCAACTTACTGGGTATCATGGGAATACCCAAAGATGGACTAAAAAATTTGGCTAATACTCTAGAAGGGGACAAAGAATTAAATAGTCCAAGAGAATTATCAGCCGAAGCTGAGAAGGAATTGGCTCTAGTAGAAAAGACAATTCGAGAAGCACATGTGGATCGTGTGGATCCAGAACTTAAATGCATTCTTGTCATATTCCCTTCCAGACATTCCCCAACAGGTATTTTGATGCAGAGGGAAGATATTATATTGGAATGGATATTCCTACCACGTAAACCAAATAAGAAATTAAAGACTTATATAGAAAAGATCTCTGATTTGATTCAAAAGGGTAAATTAAGACTTCGTCAGTTGACAGGAATGGACCCAGCAGAAATTGTAGTACCTTTAACTAATGAGGAAATTTCATCACTATGGAAAGATAATGAATACTGGCAGAGAACCTGCAGTAACTTTTTGGGAGAGATTAACAACCACTATCCCAAAAGCAAGAGAATAGAATTCATAAAGAAGACTGAATGGGTCCTTCCTCACATTGTACGACAAAAGCCAATTTCTGGAGTCCTCACATTCTACACTGATGCAAATAAATCAGGGAAAGCAGGATATAAATCAGGAGACTTAAGTAAAGTGGTACAAAGTCCATATAGCTCTGTACAAAAGGCAGAACTGTATGCCATTCTTATGGTACTGATGGACTTCACAGAACCCCTCAATATAGTCACTGACTCTCAATATGCAGAGAGAGTTGTTTTACATATTGAAACTGCTGAATTTATTCCTGATAATACAGAATTAACTTCATTATTCATACAACTGCAGGAAATCATCAGAAAAAGGGAACATCCTATATATATAACACATATCAGATCCCATACAGGTCTACCAGGACCTTTAGCACAAGGTAATGATGAGATTGATCAGTTACTAATAGGTAATGTGCTAGAAGCTTCAGAATGTCATAAGAAACACCATGTAAATAGCAAAGGTTTGAAGAAGGATTTCTCCATCACTTGGCAACAGGCTAAGGATATTGTGAAAAAATGTCCTACTTGTTCCATCTATAACCAAACTCCATTACCTGCAGGGAGTAATCCAAAAGGTATACAAAGAAATGAAATTTGGCAGATGGATGTGTTTCATTTTGCAGAATTTGGAAGATTAAAGTATGTACATCATACCATTGACACCTATTCAGGATTTCAATGGGCAACTCCTATGAGTTCTGAAAAGGCTGATTCTGTGATTACACACCTATTAGAAGTTATGGCCATCATGGGAATACCTGTACAAATTAAGACAGACAATGCCCCAGCATATGTCTCCAATAAAATGAGACAGTTCTTTGCTTATTACAATATAAAGCATGTTACAGGTATACCACATAATCCCACAGGCCAAGCAGTCATAGAGAGATCCAATCGAACTTTAAAGGATATGCTAAATAAACAGCAACAGGTAACAATGACTCCTAGAAATAGACTGCATAGTGCTTTATTAACCTTGAATTTTCTCAATGCTAATGAGAAAGGAACAACAGCTGCGGAGAGACATTGGACGATAGACAAAACTCCTGAGCTAAACCAACCAGTTTATTTCAAGGATGTGCTGACCTCAGAATGGAAACCTGGATATGTTCTACGTTGGGGAAGGGGTTTTGCCTTTGTTTCTGCAGGAGAAGAAAAGCTATGGATACCAAAAAAATTAATAAAAATCCGATTCGAACAGGAAAAACCCCTTGATGAAGAGAAGTAAAAGATCATCCACCAATGTGACATCTCTACAAGTTGTAAGAAAAATTTAACAATCAAAGGGTGGGGTAGGGTTCTGTTTTTGTCTTTCCAGGATAATGGAAATACCCATCTTCCAAAACTCATAAGGCCTTGGATATCCGGATGTTTACAGCAGAAAGGAAGAATCTATTGGTACCAATCTACACATGGTAAAATCTCACTGTCTAACATCTTTCTCTCTATCAATCTAGAAAAGTTGTGGTTCCAATTCAATTATAGCCAAGCTGGCTTTGGAGATGGAATTGGCTCACTCCTTCTCTAAACCCAAGCATATTGCTAAAAGAAAAGTTTAAGAGATTCTTCAGTCCCATATCATAAGAGCCCTCTGGTGTGGGACAGAAGGAAACCAAAAAAAGGGACCATTGTCTTCTAAATTCTAATTCTCTCCATGCTTACTCTTGATTTCTCAGAATCCTTTCTTACATGCTATGTCCTCTTTAAATCCAAACCTCCCATTTTTGATAACAAATAAGTTTTTCCAATAGCAATCTCAGAAGTCACCAGAAGGAAGATGGGGCCCCAACAACAACAACTCTACCCAATCCAGAATGATGCCATGGTAATCATCATCATACTACACTTCTTGCCAGAATTTCAGACAATCTTACCCATTACTCTAAAACTTGCTGCAGAACCTACAGTTAGTCTAACTGAGATTTAACTATCTGAGCTTTCTCACAGTACCCAACAGAGATAACATCACCCCCTAAACGGCAGGAAGCAATTCTAAGAAAACAACGCCCCTTCTCCCTTAGGTTTCATAATTCTCAGGGTTATGGATGACGGTTGTAGGGTTGGGGGTGGAAGAAAATATTAACTCAGTATTGTAAAAAAAAAAGGTGGGGGGGCGGAAGAAATGGAATGGATAGGTATAAGATATGATGGTAAATCATTGTATATACTAGTAAACAAACTTGGTAAAATAGCAACCTTAGACAATTTGCACTGTAATTTGTACTGTTATAGATTCTTATATTGTTGATACAAATGTAAACTATTTTTATACTCCTGTTTAAGATAATTTGTATATTGATACAAATACAGAACTATATTTGTTATAATGTACATATATTTCTACTCTTATTTGAAACATTTTTATATTGATACAAATGTAAATTTATATCTGTCATACTTTATATATGTTCTACTTCTGTTAGGATATTTGGTATATTGATATATATTTAAGATTATTGTCATATTGCATATCACACTATATATTCCTACCTCTGTTATAAATATCTTGTGTATTGTCACAATTTTGAAGTCATCATTCTTCACCATACATTTGCTTATAGACTGTTTACCTTATTTACGTGAAGCCTTAGTCCTTAGGTTATTTCGGTAGATAAGATTTATAGATTTATGGTCGCCTATGCCTGTCATCTCTATAGTTACGTTAGTTAGGTTATCCAGATTTACAGATACATAGGTCAGATGGACAGGTAATCTTCAAACACTTCATTGACCTAGAGAATATGGCATTTAAATAACTTAGAATTCTGTTGACGTGAGGCACAATTGCTCCTGGCTGCACCAATTGATCCCGAGAGAATGTTGGGCTTCTAAGACATTTCCATTTGGAAGTTTGTCTTTTTGGCACAAAATGGTCTACGGGGCAAAGAACTGCCCTTGCCTTGATGGCTGACAGTACAAATGCAATGCTGTCCTTTCTGGACAAGCGGGACACAAGGAAAGCGACCACTGTACTCTGCCAAGACAGGGTAAGATGGTCTTTCAGAAATCCTGCTTCTGAAAATGGTCTGTCAGATACTCTAGGCCTGTAGCCAATTTGAATGCACCAACAATGCTGAGAAACATTAGGTGACTGTCCAGGCTGCCAGCTGTCTTGGTCTACTCTTGCAAGATTCCCGAAGTTGCTTGCATCCGTCTACCATTTCTCAGGTACCATTATGTTCCTTCTCAGGTCTTTGATGGGATTGAAGACTAGCAGTTATAGTTACAACTTAGTATATATAATATCTTAGATAGAACATATTAAGTATTAGATTCAGGTTCTTTAGGATAGGACACCTTTGAATGATCTTTATAACATGCCGTTTACCTATGCTCTATACTTCTCTGGATTTTAGAATGTGTTTCTTGCTTGATATTGTTTGCATTGGTTGTAGTTACATCTTATCTAGGTCATTATCCCTCATTATTTCTGGACAATATTTGATAACCATTCCTTTGTATATAGTCTTGTATTAGTTTAGAACCTTCTTATTTAGACAAAAAGGGGGAGATGTAGTGGGTAGCCATTCCAGCTTGGATCTGGAAGCTCCAACCCCCATTGAGACTCTGGCAACTGTCACGCCTACGAGGTGGGGCGAGGGGAGGTGCTGGAAACCTAGGAGCTGGATGGGCAAGCGCTCGCTCTGGGCGCGCTCTCTGCGCCTGGACCCTGGATGGTGGAGATTGATTGTGCAGAGCTCCAGAGAACACCGCTGGATTGCTATACGCCTTCCCCAGACCCCCGCGACCTATCCATTCTTTCATTTGTAAGTCATCCACTAAATAAATCTTCCTTTTAACTACGTGGAGTGGCCTTTATAATTTTCCCCAATACATGACCAATAACACTTTGTAACCAACAACCTAAACAAAAGCAAACATCCCTAATCCATTTTTTTGGCGGGGGGGGGGGGGGGGGATTTGGGCGTAGTGTTCTAGGCTACTTTTTGCTGATAGTGGGCACTGGTAGTCTCATGGGGATCCTGAGAAAATTTGAAATAATGGTCAAGTCCTTTGTTGGTAGGTACCATCTGTTAAGGTTCAGGAGGTCTGACTTGATCAAATCTGATCCATCTTAATCTGAAATAAATCCATAGCCTCTTTTTTCCTGTGGAAACAAAAGCAGAGCCTCCTTTCCAAAGCAACAAATCCTGAGATCCAAATTTTGAAGTCAAGATACCTTTCAAATTCATATATTGGTTTAACTTAACAGCCTTTACAATCAAATGTCTTTCTTCAGTTAAAAATACCAAAGACAATATAATCCAGACTCTCTGTGTGATTTCCATCTTTACATGGCTTATTTTCTATATTACTTTTACTGTCTCTTTAAAAGACTTTATTTTTTAAAACTGTTTCTTTATGTAACTGTATATCCCCCTTTTCCTCTCTTGTTCAAGTCTGTGTACATTTTTACACATAATGTAAACCATTAAGAGGTTTATTCCATCTGAATCTGCCTTGTTGTGAATCTGTAATCCTTCTCTGACCAGGAGAGATTTTAAACTGATAAACTGCATGGCCAGGACAGAAAGTGGCAGCCATGGCTGCTGGCTCTGCCCATCTTGGCTTTTCAACATGGCGGAGATAATTCACCCCAGCTCTGGAAGCCATGCTCTCCACTGACTCTGGGAGGCAGTGGATCCATGCCTGCATCCAGTAGCATGTAGTCCAGAAACCATTCCTTATTCCTTCCTTCCTTTCTTTCTTTCTTTCTTTCTTTCTTTCTTTCTTTCTTTCTTTCTTTCTTTCTTTCTTTCTTCCTTCCTTCCTTCCTTCCTTCCTTCTTTCCTTCCTCTCTCTCTCTCCCTCTCCCTCTCCCTCTCCCACTCTCCCTCTCTCCCTCTCTCTTTCTTTTTTTTTTTTTTTTGTATTAGCAAAAGCTAAATCCTTCACGTAACATACTGTGCAGCTTAGAGATGCCTCTGTGTACCATGACGGGAATCTGCTGTGCTGTGTTTCAGCGTGCACACCATGAACACACCATAGAGTAGCTCAAGCCTGCAGGCTGAGGCTGGCCTGAGAGACACACTAGGAAGCTACGTTTACAATCTTTTTAAAAAAGCTTTCTCAGATTTTAGGTGGAAACTATTACTCCATGTTGGGCAGCCATTTGTAGCCGAAAGTTTTCCTGGCTCTGCAGCCACCCAAATGAATACAATGAGGCTTATATTATTTGTAAACTATGCCCATGGCAGTCTTCTTTCTAGCTAGCTCGTATATCTTAAATTAACCCATTTCTATAAATCTATACTTTGTCATGTGGCTCGTGGCTTACCGGTAACTTTACATCTTGTTTCTCATGGTGACGAGAGATATACCTAAAATTTGTTAAGTATATCTAAATTAGACAAATGAGTTTAGGCTTAAACCTAGACCTATTTAAGTTAAATCTGGATATAGTTTCCCCAGTTAGTTACAGCTTACTAATGTTAGTAAAAGCAGGAAAGTTAGGCGTATATTCTTAAATTGGCATTTGTTAGCCTGAATAGACCTTAGATTAGGGGACCTTTTGTCAGACTGCTTAGGTATTACCAAATAGGAATATCTCAGTCTCTGAGGTTTAGCTGTGATCCTGAGACATACAGCATAATCCTAATCTGTAGAAAGCAGAACCAAGTTTTGTTTTTAACATTGTAAGCACTTTAGTGTTTCTAAAATCAAAACCAGCATTGTTTTAAATCGTATTTTTATAAACTTTGCTTTTAGGACATGACAGGAATTATTGAACAGAAATCAATACAATTCAAAATAATTTGGAGACCTAATGTCTCCTAGTGGACCCATCTCCATGTGGTCACCCTTACTAAAAATGGCAGTGAAATCATGACTCTTTTTAACCTTAGTCAAGATGACAATTGCCCACATGGTCATCTTCACCAGAGATGGTGGTGAAGTCATGACCTCTGTCTCTGACCTTAACCAAAATGGCACCTGCCCAAAGGGTCAACCTCACCATGGCAGACCATGTGGTGTTTTCCAGAGCAGTTTTAATCTTGAGTTATAAGTCTTACAGATTTTTAAACCATACCCAATTTGTGGTAGGACAAAATAAAATAACTTTCTCTGTCATCATATCAGATTCAGCAAAGCCCAGAGGCAAATCCTGAGCCCAGATAGTGGGTTGTAAGCATAGCTGAGACACAAGAGAACCTGTAAACTCAGGTGTTCAAAACCAGTAAAAATAGCAAGTATGTTGTGGCCACATTATTCACATATGCATTCCAACAGAAAGACAAACAACCCTTTTTCTAAATAAGAGTTTACAGTGTAAAGCAGCACAGGAATAAAATATACTTCCTGGCCGTGACACAGCTCCCATCAGATTGGAGCAACCCACTGCTCAAAGCCTGGAAGAGGAACCGTGGTGAGAAAATGAGAAAAAAGTAGCAACGCAAGCTGCCCAAGATCTAACGAAAGGCTGAATGAGCAACAAGTTGAGGACTTGGAAGGAGATTTATTTTGATTATTATGTGGCGAGAAGATTTTTTTTAAATCCAGCCGATTTGGTGTTCTGTAAGCTTCTTGTATCTTCATAGGTATTTATTTCTTTAGGTTGGGAAAATTTTCTTCTATGATTTTGTTGAGTATATTTTCTGTGCCTTTGAGTTGTTATTCTTTTCCTTCTATCTCCATTATTCTTAGGTTTGGTCTTCTAATGGTGTCCCAAACTTCTTGGACATTTTATGTTATGACTTTTTTGGCTTTAGTGTTTTCTTCGATGAATCTATTTTCTCTGTTGTGTCTTCAACACCATAGATTCTCTGTTCTACTTCTTGCATTCTGTTGATTATGCTTGCATCTGTAGTTCCTTTTCATTTAGTCAGACTTTCTATTTCCAGCATTCCCTCAGTTTGTGTCTTCTTTATTGTCTCAATTTCAATTTTCAAATCTTGAACTGTTTCCTTTTTCTGTTTAATTGCTCTTTCTTGGCTTTTTTTGATTTCTTCCAATTTTTTTGTTTGTTTTTTCTTCCATTTCTTTAAGGGAGCTTTTCATTTCCTCTTTAAGGGCCTCTATCATCTTCTTAAAGTCATTTTTATGATTGATTTCTTCTGCTTCCTCTGCATTGGTAGGTCTTGCAGGTGTAGAATCACAAGATTCTGATGTCATATATTTTTGCACTGGCATCTACTCATCTCTTCCTCTGCTTGGTGCAGATGGTGTCTGTGTCTGAAGGTGCCTCTCTTGTTCTAATTGATAGTCTTGGTCCACTAGGAGTTCTTGGTTGAATCGGTGCTGTTGGGCTCTGTTTCTCTGGGAGCAACTGTTCCCAGTCAGTGTAGGATGGGCTTATGACTCTGGTGATCTGGTTTGGTGGCTGGACGACTCCTTCTCTTGCATTCTCGGGTCACATTTTGCTCAATCACCAACTCCTCAGCTGATTTTGTTTGGAGATTTATTTTGGAGAGAGAGAAAGTATAGCAGCGTTTTAGCACAGTAGGGGAAATGCAGCTTAACAGGCTTCATAGCTATCAGGAACTGAGTAGAGGAACAGGAAGAAAGAACAGAGAGAGGACTTGAAGTGAAGATAAGAGAAAGCATGAAAATAATTGGATCACTTTCATCAGAGGCACCACAAATTTCCATGAACCAGGCTTTTATTACTTCCTTAGAGGGGGTGATTATCAGGGTGTTCAAGAGCCATTAGCAATAGCTGGGTCATTTTGTTGATGCGGCACTACCGGGAAACATGCGGTAGGAAACACTTAAACCACAGAATTATTAAGAGTATCATCCCCCCTACCATTCCCCATGCTATAATTTTTGAAGGTCAAGGATTGACTTTATGTAATCCCAAATTTGAGCAAAGAATGTTGTAGACATCTCCAGTGGTTTCACACACATGGAGTTCAGGCTTAAGATTTCATTAGTGAGTTGTACCGTAAGACTTAAGAACTCTCTGCTCCATGGTCCCAATATGATTTTCCTTAACCGACTCCTGGCTTGTGTTATATTTGAGATTAGGTAAGAGGTTAAACAAAAGGAGGAGAATCGGGGATCACAGTTTCCTCTTACCAGCCATCTTAATGTCTGGATTTCTTTATCCAATAAATCTATTTGTTGCTGTAAATAGCTGACTGGAAATGGGAATTAATCAGCTGTTGGATACTTAATCATTGGACTGATTTTTCTATGGCCACATTCAGTGTAGAGGCAGTGGCTCCCAATTGAACTAGAGAGGCTCTGGCCACTGCACCACCTGCCACATCAAGCAGAATATTGGCCATTACGGCTGTTTTCATGGTCATGGAGATGGGAATTTCTAAGCGTTTTTAGTTTAGCAAAGGACAACCGCTTACATGCCTGAAGCACAGAGGTGTAAGCGACTGGGACAGATAGGCATGTGGCTGCTTCTGGGTGGGCTGAGGGTGGGCGGGGAAGGTGGTAGATGACAGACAGTTGAACAAAGGAACTGAAAAGAACTGGCATAACATGAGAGGAACAGTCCCACTCCTCCCAGTGGGGGAGAGAGTGGGGGATTCCTGTAGGGGGTAGCCAGAAGCCTGACCATGAATTTCAGAAACCACCCACCACCCTTTGGATTTTACCTGGTGGTCACGTAACCAGATTAGAGTAATAGACTAACGGCCTTCGACCACACCCTACAGGGGCTGCCAACAGCCCCTTTCAGTGGACAGAGATTCCTTCAGTCTCTCTTGGAGAGTAGCCCCAGGTAAGAGACTTCAGTTGGTTCAGAGCCACAGAGGGTCCCTCATGAGGTCTTGGGCCAGGAATGAAACAAAAGGCTGTGTTTGTGGTACCGAGTATAAGTGCTTTGTGTGTGTGTGTGGGGGGGGGGCTTTCACAGTTTTTTAGGCTGTGGCCACTTGCCCACACTATGCCTCCAGAGAGAGAAGTCCTTTTAATGGGTCAGTTCTTGATTCCATTTCCTGGTGGGTGGCAAGCCCTTATGTGGAAATGCTGGGATGAATTGAAAATAAACAGTATGTGCCCTAAAGAAAAAGGGGAAAGCAATGGAGAAAGAGAGAGGGGGAGAGAGGTGGGGGGAGGGAGAAGGGGTCTGTATAGTCACATTGGGTGCCAAGATTTTGTTGGCTTTGCAGGTGGGATCCCACTGTCTTTGATCCCTGGGGCAAGGGATGAGCAGATGCAGAACTAATGTCACAGGCTCTAGGAGGTTTGCAAGCAATCTTGTTTATTAAACAAAGGGCTGAGGTATTTATGTGTGTGCTGTTTAGCTGGCTTTGCTTCTATGGCTATTGTGGCATTTCTTGATTTGGCTCTGGGTCTTACGTTGGCAGTTGTTATCTTGGGGGTCCGTTTTCAGGCTCCTCTGGGTTGGGACATTTAGGTGTGGCCCAGTGCTTTTGGCCTTACCTGCCTTGGGGCATTAAATGTAGAGGTTTGAAGTTTTCTAAAAGGCATCACAGAGGAGATGTTGGGCTTATTTTGCTAGGCACATTCCCCATGAGTGAGGCAGAAAAATAAGATCCAATGCTTAGACTTTCTAGCATCCTAGTAATTAAGTGAGGATTGATTCAAGGAGGCAGAGGCTGCTCAGTGGTTCATCAAACACAGAGCAGGAACCAGGGCCTGAGCCCAAGATACAAATGGTTGTTCAGTACCAGACAGAGCTGTGGGTAGGGCTGAGAGGTGAGAAATGAGGCCTCACTCATGGGGAATGGCTAGAGGTGATAATTGGAGAAGGATACCAGCCATATCCTTAAAGACAGTAGCTGGGGGTTCCCCCACCTCTAAGGATACTACTGGGGCACTGGATGAGCAGCAGTCCTTCCCATGGGTCCAGGGAAGTGTTTCCACAGACCAGGAGATGAGGGACTCACCAGTTGTAGCAGATGTTGTATACTGGGCCCAGCAGTATTTTTGGTAGAAAAGTATGGCTGTCATGGGTGAACCAGGTTCTGGGGTTCTGACGTGTTTCAGCCAGGAGAGCCTGAGAGACCTTGGCAGGTTGGAGCCAAGGGACCCCACAGCGGGTGTGAGAAACACATACACCATGCAGACAGCATAGAGGATTCATCGAATATCATAGAGATATCTGACAGGAAATGGTGGGGGTGGTGAAAAGATTACCCATCTTTTCAACAGAATGAAAATTTTTATTGGACTCCTATGTCCTGTGCTTAGTGGGGGACTTTTGTGGATTTTTAGGCCATGACCATATGCCCACATGGTGTCTCCAGATGAGGTATGGTGATAGGGGGTCGAGCCTTGGTTCCACCTCTGGGGGGGTGTGTGTGTCAATCCTTTTGTGGAGGTGCCGAGTGAACCTAAATGAAAAAAAAGTGCCTTCCTAACATGATGGACAGACAAACATGACAGACAACACAAAAGAAGGAAAGTAGTGGGAGTCCCAATGCCTACCTACCTGAAGGACTGAAAGAACACAACACTGAGGGGCCTTCTCACTGAAACGCACCATCTTGGGGGCACTGTCAAGTACTGCGAGTGAAGAGAGGTAGATGATCAGAACCTGTACTAGGAGAAGCAAAGTAACAGAAGACCCACGTTCAAGCACCAAATATTTCTTGCATCCTAACAGCTCCTTTGGGGGAGGGGGTGAGAAGGTGCAGCGTCAATGACACAGACACTGGGAGTCTGTTGAAGGCAAATAACAAACTCTTTTATTCAATAACAGGGAAGGACTCATATACCCTCTTCCTAGCACCCAGTCGGTGTGGTTGTCCCTCATTGGCTGGGCACGATCAGGAACTCTGACAACTCCTGTTGCTAGGTCCTCAGGCAGACTCCAGATTGGCTCTTGAGTATATTATGTGCATGCCTTGGCAGCTGGTCTGAGCCAATTTCCTCGACCCTATTGGCCTGTCCTATTACAGTACCCTGGTCATCAGATGCCATCAGATTTGAGAAAGATAAATAAGCAGAAGTGAGACATCTTTCCAGTTACCTACGCAATCCCAGATTCTCTATGGTCATTGGGTATCAGAAGTCCCAAAGATAGCACCTATCTTTATCTGCTAAGCCCGGAAGATCTGATACACTTTCCCCATGGAGTAAGACCCACCCTGATGTGGCAGCATCACATGTTTTGTTATCCAGTCTGGACAGGGTCTTGCCACCCATTTAAAGTACAAAGCAGTGTTTTTGCTGTGTGGTTGGCTTTGCCACATTTAAAGCAAGTTTCGAGGTAGAAATTCATCCATGTTCCTTGAAGGAGGTACAGGATGCTACTATGAGTTGCCACATCTCTATTTTTTATTAAAATAACTTATTCTCAGATTCCTGAAGCATTTGAGGATCAGGGTATAATTGTTAGGTATATCTGAGTTAGACAAATGTTGTTTAACTAATCAGCTAAATTTGGACATACAGATTTCCAAGTTAGTTACAGCTTATTAATGTTAGTAAAAAAGCAAGATTAGAAGGAATATTTCAGTCTCTAGTTTTCAACTGTTGTATAATCACAAGGCAAAAACCAAGTTTCAACATTGTGGGGACCTGCCCCACCGGGACCTTAGGTCACCTGTGAAGAGGTGTCCTGGAACCAAGGAAAGGCAAGTGCACCCCACTCGCCCATTTCCCATCCTCCCTCTTACCCAGAGATAATCAGACGCAGCAGGAAGTCAAGTCAAGCAAGAACTCCTTTATTGATAGGCAGTAAGCCTCTTTTATACCAGAAAACCTCAGAACCCTAGGAGGGGGTGAAGGAACCAACCAATCATTTTAAAGGGCACCCTATTTACAAGTTGTTTATGTCCTGACACTATCTCTTGTTTTTTTAGTTTCTTATCTTAGCATAAATAACTTGAGCTAACTTTCTTTCTCACCATTTGTATCCACTCTGTGTGTAAACACCTTAAAGCTTAAGCTCTATTTACCTGAATTTCTCTCAGCACCCTCTTTGCAGCCCATGTATGCCCCACAGATTCCCCCTTTGTGTTTTTTAAATAAGGTGGGCTGTTTACCTGTTTGGCATCCCCCCAGTATAGCTTGCCCTCCTGCAGGTCCAGAGCCAGTCCGTTGGGCCACCTGAGGGAGGTGTTCACCAGGACATGCCAGTCTCGCCCATCCAGGTTGGCACATTTGATTTTGGGGTTTTCCTCCCAATCTGCCCAGTACATGAGGCCCATCACAGGGTGCAACACAATGGCCCGAGGTTCGTTCAGGACCTCAGACACCAGGATCTTTCTGGAGGTGCCATTGAGTCAATTGGAGGTGCAAGTCACCTCAATTCGGTCCGTGCCTGTATATGTCCAGTAGAGGTTCCGGGCGACCCAGTCCACAGCAATGCCATCAGGATCATTGATCTCAGTGTTCACAAGCATCTGTGCGCCTGACCCATCCAGATACGCCCTGCAGGTAGCCCGCACCTCATCATCTGTCCAGTACACGTAGCCCTCCAGTGGGTCATAGTCGATGGCAATGGCATGCCGGATGTCGCCCACCTGCAGCACTATGTCTGTGAAGTCAGGTGTGTCCAGAGAGATCCTCCTCATGTCTGTCCTCCCGGCCAGCAGCAGTACTTCCTCAGCCCTGCCTTACACGTCTTGCCATTGTCTTGCAATTGCACACCAGTAGGGCAGGCACACAAGTAGAAAGGCTCGCTCGGGGACAGCAGGCACAGGTGGGAGCAGCCACCATTGTCCTCCTCACATCGAGTGTGGCAGGGAGGCTGCCACTCCTGGATCAGCACCTGAATGTCCATGGGTGAGTAGAGGGCACTGACGATCTCCTTTTTCTTCTCCCCTGTCCACTTATTGCAGGCATGGATAGAGCGTGTCTGTCAGTCTGTCCATAGAGTGTGTCCCCAGAGAGCGTTGGGGCAAAGGGGTGAGTGAGGCTGCCCTCTACCACCTTATACCAGAAGGAGCCAACTAGGTTGGCATGGTGGATGAAGCTGAGCTTGGTGTCAGCCCAGTACAGCTTTTCTTCCTCCAGGTTGATGGTCAGCCCATCCAGCCAGTAAATGTCGGAGCCCACAATAATCTTCTGGGTACTGCCATCCATCCCTGTCTGCTCGATTCGGGGTGCTTCCCCCCAGTCAGTCCAGTACATGTACCCATGTGCAGGATCCAGGACAATGGCCCTTGACTGGTCCAGGTCCTGCCAGAAGAGAACCTTACAGGACGTTCCATTGAGGTTGGCCACCTCGATACGGTTGGTCTCCGAGTCTGTCCAGTATAGCTTCTTGCCAACCCAGTCACAGGCCAGGCCATCCGTTGACACGAGGCCAGAGACGATGATGCTTTGTGTAGCAGCTCCAGTCTGGTTTAGGTAGGTCTGTTTGATGGCCTCCTCGCTCACATCTGTCCAGTACACAGCACCCTTGGAGAACTGGAAGTCGACAGCGGACACATCCTCCAGGCCGCTGGCCACAATGGTGGACTCCAGCTTCACTCCATCTGCATCCACAAGGCGCACATCCTGGCAGCAGCTGGCAAACAGTAGGAGCAGTGAGGCCATGGTGGGTGCCAGGCTGCAGCACAGCGCCAGCAGCAGCGGCAGTGGATCCTCACGGCTCCCGGCGCCTCCTGCACTACTTCTCCCAGTTCAAGGCCCAGCGAGTGCTCACCTTTAAGCTGTGAGGGAGCTACACGCTGGGAAGGAGTCTTTGATGGAGAAGTACACACAGGCACAGCCTGTCCAATGACATCTGTCCTCCCACTGGGTTGCGGACCCCAGGAAGACCTGGAGGAAGATGTAAGCAAAGGGAAGCCTACATTGCAAATGTTGAGCGGTTCCCAGGAACTGTGGTCCAGGCTTTCGGTTGAGGTAGAAAAGGTCAGTGTCCTCATGAATGTCCTCATGCAGCCATGTGCGGAAAGATGCTGGCTCGAGTGAAAGCTGGGGACTTCTTCAGGAGCATAGAGCAGAGGTATGCCATCTGGCTGGTCCACATACAGCCTTTCTTAGTAAGCATCCAATGAGAAGTAGAGGTCCAGTGGGGCTTCCCTCAGCAGCAGCAGCAGCAGCAGCAGCAGCAAAGAAAGTTTCAGCCCCAGCCCCGGGGTGCTGGACATTGCTTTCGCCATTGGCTGTGCGTGCGAGGGCTGCAGTGTAAGAGCAGGTTGGTCTATGGTGGTGGGGTGTGGCCACACCAAAGGCCATCTCAGTATAGTCACCATTGTCCCCAGGCTCCGAGGACGTCGAGGAGCCAGTAGTAGGGCCCTGGGAAGTGGTAGCAGATACTGGAAGCAGGTGGTAGAGTTCTCCTGGGGTGGGTGTCAGAGGCTGCTGTAGGGAAGATAGGGAGGCAGAAGGATGTGGGGGCAGCGGTGGTGTGGGAACGAGATCTCTGGGCTGTAGCAGGAGCCAGGAAGAGCAGGACCACCATCAGCTGGAGTACCGCCATCCGATGTCACAGTAGCACACACTTGCAGCTCATGTAGCCAGGGCCACTCTTATCAGGAGGGTTCAGCTCCCGTAGTTTGTGTTGCCGAAACTCACGTACAAGTGTGTAGAAGGCATCCTCCACACCCTGCCGGGTCCTGGCTGATATTGCGATGTAGAGGATGCCATAGCTGCAAGGTCCTGGACCTGCCAATACTTAACAGTACGAGCAGCTAGGTCACATTTGTTCCCCACCAGCACCATTGGCACATCATCCAAGTCCTTTATCCATTTGATCTGCTCTCTGTACTGATGGATGTGGTTAAAGGACTTGGTGCTATTGATGGCAAACACACAGAGGAAACCCTCCCTCCCCTGTGTGGATGCATTGGTCCCTCACAGCATCACATTCCTCCCAACCCGCTGTGTCTAGGATGTCCAGCAGACATGCCTCCCCATCAGTGATGACCACCTGTTTCCCATAGACATCCTCTATGGTGGGGTCATATCCATTCACAAAATGATTCTGGATCAGCTGGATGGTCAGGGCACTCTGTCCCACACCTCCGGCAACCACCACCACAAGCCTGTATTCTGTCATCATTTTTTGTAGGGACTGTCACTCCAGAGCTCCTGCCCCACAAGGGGCATGAAGGAGTGGCTGGGGAGCAGAAGGCCCTGATTGGGTCCCGATGCGAGTGTCCTTGTAGCCCTGAGGCCAGAGTGTGATGGTCTCAGGGTGCAGAATAACTGAATATGGGTGCTAACAGCTATTTATCAGATGACATTTGGCTCTGGGGTTAACTCCCTGTGTTTGTAAAAGGGGGTGCCTTTAGAAAGGGTTGACAAACCTATGTTACTTTTTTCTTGTTAGTCAACCTGACCTTGGGCAGCTTCCTGTTGTGGAGGGGTGGGAAGAAATTTTAGATTTCTGGCTGGGAGCCAGATTGGGGCTGTTTCTCCAAAGAGGAAGATACAACCATACCCCCTCCCCATAGTAAGCAGGGGATCTGGTCCCCTCCACTGAAGTGTTAGAGGGCCCCTCCATTGTACTTGATTCTGAGGTTTGGGGTTTGATTGACCCCAATGTTTTTGAAATCTCGTTTCATTGGCTCCTTTGGACAGATTCAAAATATTAATAGTGAATAAGGCCTGATGTAACTGGATATGGGGGGTTACTCCCCCTTTTTGTTTTAAAAGCTGTTCTTTAAGGCATTGGTGGTTTCTTTCGATGATTGCCTGCCCTTGAGGATTGTGGGGACTCCTGTGGTGTGTTTTGTATGCCATTGCTCAGTGAACTCTGTCATGGCCCTGCTGGTGAAGCAAGGTCCATTATCTGTTTTAATTTGTGATGGGAGGCCCAGTATCAAAACATTGAAGGAAATGGAAATGTGCATGTTTGGTCCTTTCTCCCGTGTGGGCTGTGGCCCAGCAGACCCCTGAAAAGGTGTCTATTGATACAAAACTGTACTTAAGTTTGCCAAAGGGCGAGAAATGAGTAACATCAGTTTGCCAAAGGACATTTGGCTTCAGCCCTCTAGGGTTGACCCTTGGTGTCTGTAGGGAGGCACTCTGAGAAAGGGCTGGCAGGCCTTGCATGTATGTATTATTTTTTTGAGATCTTTAACAGGTATGTGAGGGAACCTATGTTGCAAGCCCCTGGAGCCTGCTCTGCCCCATCTGTGAACACATGAAGGGCATCTTGTATGAGTTCTGATGGGAACAGTTGAGGAAGTTTTCACTAGCTCTTCAGTGGGTAATAGCTCTGTTTCTGGTCTTTATTGCGACTGTGTTTCTGCCGCCGCCGCCTGCTGTGCCTGCCTGCCTCCACTCCAGGCCTGCCTGCCTCTGCTGGGCCAGTCTACCTCTGCCAGCTGCCGCCGTGGGCCTACCTGCCTTTGCTTGTCAGGCCTGTATGTGTCTGCCGGCCGCCGCCGGGCCTGTATGTCCCTGTCAGCCACCACCACTGGGCCTGTCTACCCCTGCGGGCCGCCGCCGGGCCTGTCTACTAGTTGAGGAAGTTTTAACGGGAGTCTCCAGAGCATGACTGTCCATGGGGAAGGCCCATAATGGCAGCCAAGGGACCCTAAGAACCCTTCAAGTGAGAGTGTGAGCCGGGCATTAGCTCTGGAAAGCCCTTCCACATCAGCCATCCGAAAAGGGAAGACAATAGATTAAGGGTCAATTCCAAAGTGTCTCTGGGCTTGTGTTCTACCTCTGATTATAGCATCTGCAAGCTGATCAGCCTGAGAATACACTCGCAGCGCGCTCCCCAGGAAGGTGTGGACCCATTCAATAGGCTCTCCCTCCTGTACCAGTACCGCTGAAATTAGGGTGGCAGTTGTGAATAACCAGAGGGAGATGGGAAGATCAATAGAATATCTCTTTAGGGAGACCTTATCAAGGGTCTCCTGAATCTGCAGGAGAATGGCCTGATGTTCAAGTGTGAGGACAATGATATCCTGAGGGTTCTTGCCTTTCAGCAAGGAGAACAAGGGTACAAGATCCTCTTTGGAAATGGGAATCCATGGCAGTAACCAGTTGATTTCTCCCAGAACACTCTGTAACTGAGTTAGGGTCAAGGACGCAGGGACATCCAGCTTGGGCTTGAGTGGGCATGCTCAGGTCAGAGTAAGTTCTGTACCAAGAATCTTAAAGGGTGCCACCCTCTAAACTTTGTTGGGGGCTACTGTGAATCCTCCTTTTTGTAGTTGTTCTAGCACTTTGTATAGCAGATCTTCAAGTGGGAGGGGTCCCTATGTCCCAAAACAATGTCATCCATATAGATATAGGTAAGTGACCCATCCTTCCTTAACAGGGGTCCTAATAAGGTGGCTAGGTATTGTTGACAGAAAGCTGGACTATTGGCCATTCCCTGGGGTGACTAACACAGTCCACTCAAACTGATCAGGTTGAGAAAAATTAAGGGAAGGAATTGAGAAGGCAAATTTAGAACAGTCGTCTGGGTGGAGGGGAATAGAGAAAAAACAGTCCTTAACATCTATTACCACTAGGGCATACTCAGCAGGTCTGGCTGGGACCTCAAAGGGGTGCCCACCAATTCCATCCTTTCATTTACTCTTCTTAGGTCCTGCAGCATACGCCAGGCTCCAGAGGCCTTTCTGATGACATAAACAGGTGTATTCCAGGGACTCATGGAAGGGCACACATGCCCAAGGTCCAGGTGTTCCTTGACTAGAATTTGAAGCACCTCTAACGTAGGTCTAGTAAGTGGCCAATGCTCCACCCATATCGGGTTACCCGGTTTCCACCTAATAGGGGGTACCCAGGGGACAGTGGCCTTTAGGATTGGGGGTAGACCCAAGTAGGCTTATTAGGGTCATTCCTGTAATGGGTGAAGAAGTCCTCACCCTTTATCTTCTCTATTCCCCATCCCTTGCCTTGGGCTTCTTCTTCCTCCAAAATGTCATCATAAAAGGCCCGATGGTCAGTGGTGAGCACTGCATCTGTTTGGGATAACATGTCCTGTCCCAGAAGGTTGGCCGTGTGGTTATCTGCCACAAGCGGGCCTATCTTGCCCTGTTTTCCATCTGGGCTGGTCCATTTATGCAGTGCAGCCGTCTCTAAGGACTGGGTGTTCCCCCCCACCCCAAGTATTTGGGGTCCAGCTGCTAAGTCCCAATGAGGGGGCGCCTCCTCCCGGTGGATTACTATCCTGTCAACTCCTGTATCCACTAGAAAGTGGAACCTTTTTCCACCTATAACAACACCCATCTTGGGGCGGTGACCTGGGGTCAAGGGAACAGTCCACTTGGCATGGGCCACTCTGGAGGGCCGTGCCTGGCCCCTCTTAAGGGGGCTCCTACTTTGGTTGATGGGGCTAGAGGGTGCCCCTGTTCTAGTTTAAAGGCTTTCCATTGCTATCAAACTTTGATCTACAGTCTTTTCTCCAATGATATCCCTTCCGACACCTAGGACAGGGAGTGGTAGGGTGCCTTATTTCTCCTGACCGACCTAAGGCCTTTTTTTTGGGAGGGGGGGCATTGGGAGGCTGTTGCAGAGGACACTCTCGCTTAAAATGTCTCTCTTGCCCACATCTAAAGCAGGACCCCCGGGTCGTAGGCTTCGCAGTCCCCTGACTCTGGGTTGCCAGGGCCCGTGAAAAAGCCTCAGTCAGGGCAGCCGTCTGGGATTGCAACGCTAAGGCCAGCGTCTGGTTCTGGTGATGCTGAGTGCCTAGCTCTTGTGTGGCTACCACCCACCGGCCCATGGAAGTCTCTTTCAGCCCTGCGAAGGCAGCACGGTGTTCTGTATTCATTCCATCCCAGACCAGAATCTTTATAAATTGGTCCCAGAGGGGTCCAGTTGGTAGTTTGTGATTAATGCTTTGTTGGACACGGTCTGTAAATTCTGGTAGGGTCTCATCGGGCTTCTGCCTAACTCCAGCTATGGGGGATTCTCTAGGTCCTTCATCTAGCTTACCCCAGGCTGCTTGTTCTGCCTGTCGCACCTGGTCTTGGTATGGTGTTGGGACCGTGGCCTGCTGGACTCCAGTAGAGTCCCCGTCAGCAGTTCCTGCCAACATGCCATAAGTAATCAGGATCGCGGGCTGAGCAGCTCGATTGTCCTCTGCTCGAACTCTACATTCCTCCTTATAGTGGGCGCACCATTTGATATATTGGGTGCTTGAGAGGACAGCCTTAGCCAGGTCCAGCCAATCCTTAGGGACACAAGGATTATACATAATATCTTGCAGTAGGGTCTGGGACCAAGGGGTATTCGGCCCATCCTCTGCCACTGCCTTGCGGAGTTCCTTAAGGTCTTTAGCCTCCCATGGGTACCATTCTTGTGGCCTATTAGAGCCGGGGGCCAGATTAATGGGAAATGCCTGGAGGGTCTGTTCTTGGGGCCCTGTGCCACCGGCACCCAATCCCTGGATGATGGCCAGTCAGTCATGGGTACCCCAGCACATAGGTGCCTTCTAAGGGTAGTATATGGCAAGGAGCATTCCCCTGTTTCAAGGACATAAGGCAGGGGGCCCTGCTCCTTCAGGGCATATGGATCATAAGGCGCAGGGCGGGGTGACTTTAAACTTGGTCTCTTCACCCTCCTGGTCCTCTTTGCCTTCCCTGGCTTCCCTCTGGCTCTTGGGGATTTTTTTGAAAAATAGCATTACCTATACTGAGGGTTTCTCTTACCCTGGAAGACCGGTTGGCCTCAGCCAAAGTACTTCAAGCCCCACGTTTAGGGCGCCAGCTGTGGAGACCTGCCCCACCGGGACCTTAGGTCACCTGTGAAGAGGTGGCCTGGAACCAAGGAAAGGCAAGTGCACCCCGCTCGCCCATTTCCCAGCCTCCCTCTTACCCAGAGATAATCAGACGCAGCAGGGAGTCAAGCCAAGCAAGAACTCCTTTATTGATAGGCAGTAAGCTTCTTTTATACCAGAAAACCTCAGAACCTAGGAGGGGGTGGAGGGACAAACCAATCATTTTAAAGGGCACCCTACTTACAAGTTGTTTATGTCCTGACACTATCTCTTGTTTTTTAGTTTCTTATCTTAGCATAAATAACTTGAGCTAACTTTCTTTCTCACCATTTGTATCCACTCTCTGTGTAAACACCTTACAGCTTACGCTCTATTTATCTGAATTTCTCTCAGCACCCTCTTTGCAGCCTATGTAAGCCCCACACAACATTGGAAACTATTTAGTGTTTTAAAAATCAATAATAATGAAATTCTGTTATGCTATAAAATCTGGCTCTTCGGTAAGATACATCCCTGTACATGCATGCATGGAGGTGCAGCTTTAATACCTCATTAAACCAGCATTGTTTTAAGTATTATCTTTTATAAACCTTGTTTTTATTACAGGACAAGAATTATCATACAGAAAACTAGCTTAATCCAAAATAATTTGCAGACCCAGTATCTCCTGGTGGACCCATCTGCATGTGGTCACCCTTACCAACGATGACAGTGAGCTCATATGACCTCTCTGTCTTTGACCTTAGTCAAAATGATGTCTACCCCCGTGGCTGGCTGTACTTAATTAGGCTAGTGGCAGACCACATGTAAGGTGGTGTTAGACCACGTTGTGTTTTCCAGAGCAGGTTAAATCTGGAGTTAGAAGTTTTAGACTTTAAATCATACCCAATTTCTTAGCTGTTTTTCTTTATAATAAGGTAGAACAGCATAAAACAACTTTTTTTATGTCATTACATCAGATACAGCAAAGCCCAGAGGCAAATCCTGAGCCCAAGGAGCTAGTTGTGTGCATAGCTGAGCAGTTACCGAGATGCGCAGGACATATAAACTCAGAGATTAAAAACCAGTCAAAAAACAAACATACTGTGGCTACATTTCCATCCATGCACACGGAATAGGTGGAACATTTTAACAAAAAGAGAAACTTTTCCCAGGAAGCTGTGTGAGATGATCAACTTAAAAATCTTGAAATAAGAGTTTATGGCATAAGCATCATGTAAGAAATCATAGTAAAGACAGTTCCTGGCCATGGTGGGTGGTTGGGCTTTGTCAGCCATGATGCTGGGCTCAAAATGTCAGTGCCTCATGCCCGAGAGCGTGGAGAGGGCACTGCAGGAGGGTGGAAGTGAAAAATAGTAGCAGCAGGCTGGCTGAGTTAGAACAGCAAGCGGAGAATATTGGAAAAAGTTTTGGGGGAGAGAAACAGGTGTAGCAGAGTTTACTGAAGGAGAACTGATTTGTTAAGGGAGGGCAGAGCAAGCAGCACAGTACAGGAGGAGGGAACTGGATGGTAAAGGGGAACCTCAAAGGCTATGGCCTGATATGGTGGCAACAGCTGTGGTGGTGCACGGAGACAGAACAAACAGAGGAACGAGACATTTGTGGGGGGAGGGAATGAACAGCCATGTGCTATGCTGTGCATTCCAGCATGGCTGAGCCAGATGCCAGGGAAACATAAGCATCCAAGGAAGTTGGATGTAATTAGAGAAAATAAAGTCAGTATGCCAGGTCCTAGGTACTTTATATGTGTTGTTGAAAAAGAATATTATTCATGGGTTATTGGAAATGAGGACATCTGAGACTGTTGAACTTGGCTTTGAACACAGTGCATTTGTCATGCCAGTAAGATTTCAAGCTGGAAATATAAGAAAGCAGACAAGATGTATGAAAATATTTGAAGGTTATTCATGTTAAGAAGAGATCTAGGGGTTGGGGATTTAGTTCACTTGTAGAGCACTTTCCTAGCAAGTACAAGACCCTGGGTTCGGTCCTCAGCTCCAGAAAAAAAAAGAGACCTATAGCTTTGGATGCTTTTTAGTGAGTTCACTGTACAAAGTAAATAAGTTTGTGGATTAAGTAGAAACAGAGGGACACTATTATGAGAAGTCCACGGAGGCTGCTTAAAGGGTAAAGGAGTTTATTAGGGAGGAAGACTTGTTGCAGCCCTGGAGATTTATGGTAGGGTCCTGGAAGGCTAAGTTACAGTCCCATGCTGTTGTTCTGCCTGAGTCCATCTCAGCATCCAAGCCCATGGGAGAAGAGAGTGGCAATTGTACATCTCAAGTTTTAAGGGTAGCCCTGAGGCCACTCCGAAGGGCCAGGTACTTCAAGGTCATAGGTAGGTAGGATAGTTATCCACTACAGAATGCTCAGGACTAGACCAAAGGAACTGATTCATGATTAGGTGAAAGAAATTGGGGGGAAAATGCAGAATCCAGTACAAGACATAGAAGAATGTAAAGCAGAGGAAAACTTTAAGAAAAACCAAGATTTCAGTGAACATTAAAGCGTTGTTTTTAAAAAGGCTACTACATTAAACTAGTTAAAGCTGTATAAATTGCAAGGGAATAATGAAATAAATGTCAGGCAGAGCAGAAGTAATACATTAAATATGCAATGAGGTTGTGTGTCAATGTGTCCTGAAGGCTCCCTCGGGGGAGGGGATGAGAAGGAGCAGCATCAATGATGCAGACACCAGGTCAGGTCACACACGAGCCACAAACTCAATTTATTCTGGAAGGGGCAAGCCTTATACATTCTCCACCCTGCCCAGGAGGGGTCTGTTACATAGACATCTGTTGATGTGATGTGGCTCCCCTTCATTGGACCAGGTCATCTCACGCCACTTCTCTGATGCTATTGCCAAGGCCCTCAGGTTCCTGTTTTACAATATGGGGAAAAATAAAACTACATACTTTAAAGCTTTCTATAAGTTTATGTTTTGGGTAATGATTATCTATATAGCCTGTGAAAGTTCACAAGGAAAGGCACCAAGCTTCATGTTCTCTTTGCAAATAAGTTAACATTTCTTGTGTATAAGGGAGTACAGTGCACTCAGGAGACTTTCCAAACAAGGATTCCCCCATATATTTACCTTTCCATAAGAGTTGAATTATTAATTCATAATATGCATTCAAAGTTTTAGATGGGGATGCAGATAAATGCACCCAAAATATGGGCCCTGTTTGCTAAAATACTCCTGTAGGTGAAAATTCAGAGGGAAGAATTAGCAATAATAAAGGTTTGGTATAATCTATTTGTTGCACTTGGAGTTCTTGTAGTGCTTGTTCTACCTTTCCTAAAGCAGCCTTGGCTTCCACTGATAGGGTCCTTAAGGAAGTCGGAGAAGAATCTCCTTTTAAAACATCATAGAGAGGCTTAACTTCTCTGGTGGGTATTTGGAATGAGGGGCAGAGCCATTGAATTTCCCCTAAAAACTTCTGCCAATGATGCAATGTCTTTAATTCTGCAATATGAAATTGTAATTTCTGTGGAAATATCCCTACAGAATTTATAGTATACCCCAAATATTGATAAGGAGCCATATTTTGTATCTTTTCTGGGGCAATCACTAATCCTGCAGCTGCAAGTGCTTGTTGCAAATCTGTATAAACTTGTAATACACAGTCTTGCGTGTATTACAACAATATATGTAATTTATTGCTGCCAACAATATATCATCCATATAATGTATAATATATACATATGGAAACTTTGCTCTAATGGGTTGTATGGCTTCTGCAACAAACATTTGACACATAGTAGGGCTATTAGCCATTCCTTGAGATAAAACAACCCAATGATACCGCTTATATGGTTCTTTATAATTAATAGAAGGAACAGAAAATGCAAAATGCTGGCAATCTTGCTGAGCCAAAGGAATAGTAAAAAAGTAATTTTTCAGATCTAGCACTATCATATGCCAGTCTTTGGGAATAGCAGCTGGGCTGGGAAGGCCTGACTGAAGAGCCCCCATTAACTGCAGAGTGCCATTTACTGCATGTAAATCTTGTAAAAGTCTCAATTTTCCAGACCTTTTCTTAATAACAAAAATTGAGTATTTCAGGGGAATGTGGAAGGGACAATATGCCCTGCCAACAGTTGTTCCTGCACTAACTCATGGGCGGCCCTCAATTTTTCTGGTGGTAAGGGCCACTGATCTACCCACACAGGCTCATCAGATAACCAAGTGATAGGTATGGGAGAAGGCTGCACACCAGTGACCCATACTAAAAATGTCCTAAGCCTCTCCGATCTCCAGGTAGTCTGGTGACCTCATCGGCAGCAGTAAGAGCAGCAGCACAACCCTGCTCTGCCTTTCCCAGCCCTTTTCCTTTTCCTGGTGTCCATCCCATATCCATCATTATGTTATTAATGAACGGATTTTCTCCCTTTAGAGCTTGAGTAGTAAGAACACATCTCTTCCCCACAGGTTAGTAGGTAAGCCTAACACAACATAAGGTTGAAAATGTCCTTCATGCCCCTCCTGATCACTCCACTTCAATATGCAGGCACTTTTCTGTGGTCTGGTCTGTCCTGTGCCCTGTAACACTGCTGTAGAATCCTCCAGAGGCCATGGTGCAGGCCAGTATTCTTTGGATATAACAAATACATCTGCCCCAGTATCAAGAATCCCTACAAAAGATTTACCGTGAATTTTTAATTCTAATTTAGGCCTAGAGTCTAGGTGGGCTACCCAGAACACTTGAGGAGTACCAGTGGACCCCAAACCTCCCTTTCTCCGGGCCACACATAAACTTCTATTTTTTGTAGAAACAATAGGAAGAAGTAGCTGAGCTATATGCTCCCCTTGCGGGATCACTAAGACCCCCTCTGTTGCCTCTGCCATGATTTTTATCTTTCCCTCATATTCATTATCTATCACTCCAGGCAAAATCCTTATGCCCTTCATATACGCACTACTTCTACCCAAAAGCAGCCCCACATATACTTTTGGTAAGGCGCCATAAACTCCAGTGGGTAGTGCTTGAGGTCCCATTTGAGGGGTTAAGATTGCTCTGGAAGTGGAACTGAGGTGCAGTCCTGCACTTCCTGGTGTTCCTCAACTGAGTTGGTCAATTGAAAGGGGTTGTTTTGTGGAATGAAATGGAGTCGACCACTGCCTGGGATTACTGTTTGGGTCTGCATAGCTCTGTACACTCTGGCTTTCGGGGCCCGAAGTGGGCCCCATTCCCCGTTCCCCGAAGGTAATGGGTTACCCTGTGCGTCAAACATAGATCTACATTCACTACTCCAGTGCCTACCCCTTTTACATTTGGGACATATTCCAGGTGACTGGTTTGGATTGTTTTGTGGGCAATTGCATTTCAAATGGCCTTCCTGCCCTCACAGGAAACATCCTTTAGGTCGAGCACCTCGGCCATTCATGCCTTACAAGACATGTCTTATGGCAGTAGCTAAAACTTGTCCAGTAATATGATTACCATCTATGTCTTTGCAGACACGAAGCATGTCATTCAAACTCTTGCCTTTGCTTCCCCTTAATGCTTCTTTGCAATACTTATTTGCATTCTCATATGCCAACTGTTTAACTACCGGCATAGCCTGATGAGACTCTCCAAAGATCTTTCCTGCCAATTGCAAAAGCCGTGACATGAAATCTGCATAGGGTTCTGAAGGACCTTGCAAGACCTTTGAAATTTGTTCTCCTGCAGCAAGGTTTGGCAGAGATTTCCAGGCTCGGACTGCTGCATTAGCCATTTGAGCATAAGTGCCAGGGTCATACAATATTTGCTGTTGAATATCAGCATATTGCCCTGCACCTGCCAGCATGTCATAATTCCTCTGGGGTTGACTGGCCCACGCATTAATGCGCGCCAGCTCTAAGCATCTTTCGTGATTCTCACTTTTCCACAAGGGATAATCTCCTCCAGACAGGGCAGCACGGCATAATTGCTGCCAATCACTAGGTGTTAAATAACTAGCTGAAAAGGACTCAAAAAGTGTTACAGTGAATGGAGCCTGCAGACCATAACTGCTCACTGCTTCTTTTAATTGTTTCATTTCTTTAAATGTCAAAGGTACATGATTCCTGATGGCTTGTCCAGCAGCATTAACAGTTTTGGCAACGGGATAAGCCTGCACAGTATCCTGCCAGATAACTCCCCTCCGTTTTCCTTCCTCCTTATCACCCTGATTGTCCCTATCCAACCATTATGGATTATGAGGAGGTGGACTACAGCAGATTGGAGCCAAAGGCTCTTTATGTTTTACTTTCGTTTTCTTCAGCTGCCGTTGTAATTCTTCGATCTCTTTCTCTAACTGCTCCTCCTCATCCAACAACTCATACATAGACTCAAGGTCACTCTCATCATCCTGAACTGCAAGTTTCTTGCAGGGTTTCATAACCTTCTCTTCCTCTTTTTCCCCTTTTAAAGATGTGTTTAGTTTCAGCTTCCTGGGCAGTGGCAAAAGCCTGCTCACATTCTGCTAATTGTTCCTTCACTTTCACCTTGTCAGTTAATAACACATCCTTTACCAGCCTCCAAAGAGAAAAGGCTGCAATAGGAAACTTCTCTGGTCCCGTATCCTGCAATGCCTTCTGTAGATCACGTTTCACCTGTTCCCAATCAGGGATATTCAACCCTCCTCCTGTCAGAAACCACGGGCTAGCTTCAGCTATAGTGTCCACAAATGTGAGTGCGGTAGTAGACTTAATACCTGTTCCTTGTTTCTGCAGCAGCTCTCTTAGCTCAGTGGCCAACTGAGCCTTAGCTGTGGAATTCCCCATGGTACATACCCTATTTTACTGTTACATCTAATCCTCCCCCTTCCTTTGTGAAGGTGAGCCTCATATGCTTACCCCTTCTTTCCAGGTCTCGGTGGAACCTCCACTTGCAGCGACCCACTCGGCCTGGGACCGAGAACTGGTGAGGGACGTCGAGGTTAAGCAGCACTCAGGACACACTGTGGTTCGTCATTCAAAGAGAGCCCCTTTATTGACTATCCATCAGCCTTATTGACCCGTCCAGCAGGCCAGGTTATTAGATGGGACCCGAGGAGGCAACTCCTGAAAGACCAATGGGGGCAAGAGAGAAAGGAGACCAGGCGCATAAAGAAAGACAGAGTCAGTCTGAGTCGCGTCAAGGCTCATTTATTGCAAGGGGAAGCAGGCTTATATATACTGGGGGATAGGAGAAGTGAATAGGGGAAGGTAGAGGGATGAAAAGTTTCTGAAGAATAGGATCAGGGTGAGGTCTCTTTGGTCCAAAGCTTGTGCAACCGACCAACCTGAACATTTTTCAGGAAGTTATTCTAAAAGTACATTTTGTGGTTTTTTCTGGGAATGAGTGTTTATGTAAGTTAGTAACGGTTGTCAAGGGTGTAGTTATGCCAGATCATCCAAGCAAGAAAGGTCAAGGCACAGTCATCCAATTTTAGGTTCCCAACAATTCCCCCTTCTTCTTTAAAATGGCCAAAGCAGACTTTGGTCATACATTGAGAGGGCCCCTGTCTTAGGCTATATGGAGTGCACCCTGTGTCTGGCAACATGCCATGTTGAGCCAGTCTCGATGACCTCTGTACGTTGTGCCCCCAGCACAGGCCCCATACTAATCCCGTCATTGAGTACCCTCTAGCCTTTAGTTGTAGGGGGTTTTTAGGTTCGTAGGACGCTGAACCTGAGCCTTTCACCTGTTTCGATAGTTTGGTCTCGAGTTTCTAACCGATGGTAGTGTACTGAAACGTTTTTTGTTTTGTTTGTTTGTTTTTTTGTTACGTAATTTTATTTTATTTTTTAAATTTATTTTACAATACTATTCAGTTCTACATAACAGCCACAGATTCCCTTGTTCTCTCCCTTCCTGCCCCCCTCCCCTTCCCCCAGCCCACCCCCGATTCCCACCTCCTTCAGATCAAGGTCTCCCCCGAGGACTGGGATCGACCTGATAGACTCAGTCCAGGCAGGTCCAGTCCCCTCCTCCCAGACTGAGCCAAGCATCCCTGCATAAGTCCCAGGTTTCAAACAGCTAACTCATGCAACGAGCCCAGCACCTGGTACCACTGCCTAGATGCCTCCCAAACAGATCAAGCCAATCGACTGTCTCAGCTATTCAGAGGGCCAGATCCAGTTGGGGGCCCCTCAGCCTTTGGTTCATAGTTCATGTGTTTCCATTCATTTGGTTATTTGTCCCTGTGCTTTATCCAACCTTGGTTTCAACAATTCTCGCTCATATAAACCCTCCTCTTTCTCACTAATTAGACTCCCAGCACTCCACCAGGGGTCTAGCCGTGGATGTCTGCATCCAGATTCCTCAGTCCTTGGATGGGGTTTATGGCCCAACTATTAGGGTGTTTGGCCATCCCATCACCAGAGTAGGTCAGTCCCGCTGTCTCTCGACCATTGCCAGCAGTCTTTTGTGGGGGTATCTTTGTGGATTTCTGTGGGCCTCTTTAGCTCTTTGTTTCCCCCTTTTCTCATGTGGTCTTGATTTACCATGGTCTCCTATTCCTTGTTCTCCCTCTCTTTTCTTGATCCAGCTAGGATCTCCCGCTCTCTTTCCCTCGACCCTCGCCCTTCATTGCTCCAATTCATGTCCAGGCTGTTCATGTAGATCTCTTCCATTTCTCCATGTCTTTCTTGGGGTCCCGTTTTCCAGGTGGCCTCACTGGTGATGTGAGTAGCAGTCCAGTCATCCTTGTTCCACATCTAGCATCTTCCTATGAGTGAGTACATACCATATTTGTCTTTCTGATTCTGGGTTACCTCACTCAGAATGATTTTTTCTAGATCCATCCATTTGTCTGCAAACCTCATGATGTCATTGTTTTTCTCTGCTGAGTAGTATTCCATTGTGTATATGTGCCACAATTTATTTATCCATTCTTCAGTTGAAGGGCATCTAGGTTGTTTCCAGGTTTTGGCTATTACAAACAATGCTGATATGAACATAGCTGAGCAAGTGCTCTTGTGGTACGATTGAGCATTTCTTGGGTATATATACCCAAGCAGTGGTATAGCTGGATCTTGGGAGAGATTGATTCCCAATTTTCTAAGAAAGCGCCATATTGATATCCAAAGTGGTTGTACAAGCTTGCATTCCCACCAGCAGTGGAGGAGAGTTCCCCTAGTTCCACATCCTCTCCAGCATAAAGTGTCTTCAGTGTTTTTGATCTTAGCCATTCTGACAGGCGTAAGGTGGTATCTCAGAGTTGTTTTGATTTGCATTTCCCTGATGATTAGGGATGTTGAGCAATTCCTTAAATGTCTTTCAGCCATTTGAGTTTCCTCTGTTGAGAATTCTCTGTTTAGTTCTAAAGCCCATTTCTCAATTGGACTGTTGGTCGTTTTGATGTCTAATTTCTTGAGTTCCTTATATATTCTGGATATCAGTCCTCTGTCACATGTGGGGTTGGTGAAGATCTTTTCCCATTCTGTAGGCTGTCGCTTTGCCTTGTTTGACCGTATCCTTTGCTCTACAAAAGCTTCTCAGTTTCAAGAGGTTCCATTGATTGATTGTTTGTCTCAGTGTCTGTGCTACTGGGGTTATATTTAGGAAGTGATCTCCTATGCCAATGCGTTCAAGACTACTTCTTACTTTCTCTTCTAGCAGGTTCAGAGTGGCTGGATTTATGTTGAGGTCCTTGATCCACTTGGACTTAAGTTTTGTGCACGGTAACAGATATGGATCTATTTGCAGCCTTGTACACTTTGATATCCAGTTATGCCAGCACCATTTGTTGAAGATGTTTTCTTTTTTCCATTGTACACTTTTGGCTTCTTTGTCAAAAATTATATGTCCATAGGTGTGTGGGTTAATGTCAGGGTCTTCAATTCGATTCCATTGGTCCACATGTCGGTTTTTATGCCAATACCATGCTGTTTTTATTACTGTAGCTCTATAGTAGAGCTTGAAGTCAGGGATTGTAATGCCTCCAGGTTGTTTTATTGTACAGGATTCTTTTGGCTATTCTGAGTTTTTTGTTTTTCCATATGAAGTTGAGTATTATTCTTTCCAGGTCTGTGAAGAATTGTGTTGGTATTTTGATGGGGATTGCAATGAATCTGTAGATTGCTTTTGATAAGATTGCCATTTTTACTATGTTAACCCTGCCTATCCATGAGCATGGGAGATCTTTCCATTTTCTGACATCTTCTTCAATTTCTTTTTTCAGGGACTTAAAGTTCTTGTCATATAGGTCCTTTACTTGCTTGGTTAGTGTTAACCCAAGGTATTTTATGTCATTTGTGGCTATTGTAAAGGGTGATGTATCTCTAATTACCTTCTCAGCTTCTTTGTCCATTGTATATAGGAGGGCTACTGATTTTTTTGAGTTGATCTTGTATCCTGCTATGTTGCTGAAGGTGTTTATAAGCTTTATCAGTTCCTGGGTGGAATCTTTGGGGTCACTCAAGTATACTATCATGTCATCTGCAAATAGGGAAATCTTGACTTCTTCCTTTCCAATTTGTATCCCCTTAATCTCCTTATGTTGTCTTATTGCTCTAGCTAGAACTTCAAGTACTATATTGAATAAGTATGGGGAGAGTGGACAGCCTTGCCTCGTTCCTGATTTTAGTGGAATTGCTTTGAGTTTCTCTCCATTTAATTTGATGTTGGCTGTTGGCTTGCTGTAAATTGCCTTTACTATGTTTAGGTATGTTCCCTGTATTCCTGAACGCTCCAAGACTTTTATCATGAAGGGGTGTTGGATTTTGTCAAATGCCTTTTCTGCATCTAGTGAGATGACCATGTGTTTTTTTTTCTTTGAGTTTGTTTATATGGTGTATTACATTGATGGACTTTCGTATGTTGAACCACCCTTGCATCCCTGGGATGAAGCCTACTTGATCATGGTGGATAATTGTTCTGATGTGTTCTTGGAGTCTGTTTGCCAGTATTTTATTGAGTATTTTTGCATCAATGTTCATGAGGGAGATTGGTCTGTAGTTCTCTTTCTTTGTTGCATCCTTGTTTGGTTTAGGAATCAGGGTAATTGTAGCCTCATAGAAGGAGTTTGGTAATGTTCCTTCTGTTTCTATTATGTGGAACAATTTAGAGAGTATTGCTATTAACTCTTCTTTGAAGATCTGGTAGAATTCTGCGCTGAAACCATCTGGTCCTGGGGTTTTTTTGGTTGGGAGATTTTAATGACTGTTTCTATTTCCTTAGGGGTTATTGGGCTATTTAAATAGTTTATCTGGTCTTGATTTAACTTAGGTATGTGGTACCTATCCAGAAAAATGTCCATTTCTTTTAGGTTTTCCAGTTTTGTGGAGTAGAGGTTTTTGAAATATGACCTTATAATTCTCTGGATTTCCTCAATGTCTGTTGTTATGTCCCCCTTTTCATTTCTGATTTTGTTGATTTGGATTCTCTCTCTCTGTCTTTTGGTTAGTTTGGATAAGGGCTTGTCTATCTTGTTGATTTTTCTCAAAGAACCAACTCTTTGTTTCATTAATTTTTTTGTATTATTCTCTTAGTTACTAATTTATTAATTTCACCTCTCACTTTGATAATTTCCTGGCATCAATTCTTCCTGGGAGACTTTGCTTCTTCTTGTTCTAGAGCTTTCAGGTGTGCTGTTAAGTCACTAGTGTGGGATTTCTCCAACTTCTTTATGTGGGCATTTTAGTGCTATGAATTTCCCTCTTAGCACTGCTTTCATAGTGTCCCATAAGTTTGGGTATGTGGTGTCTTCATTTTCATTGATCTCTAGGAAGTCTTTAATTTCTTTCTTTATTTCTTCCTTAACCTATTGGTGATTCAGTTGATCATTATTCAGTTTCAATGAGATTGTAGGTTTTCTGTAGTTTTTGTTGTTGTTGAAATCCAACTTTAAACCATGGTGGTCTGATAGAACACAGGTTATTCCATTGTTTTGTATCTGTTGAGATTTGCTTTGTGGCCAAGTATGTGATTGATTTTAGAGAAAGTTCCATGGGGAGCTGAGAAGAAGGTATATTCTTTCTTGTTAGGATGGAATGTTCTGTAGATACCTATTAGGTCCAATTGGGTCATGACATCAGTTAAGTCCTTTATTTCTCTGTTAAGTTTCGATTTGGGAGATCTGTCCAGTGGTGAAAGTGGGGTGTTGAGATCTCCCACTATTAATGTGTGGGGTTTTATATGTGGTTTAAGCTTTAATAATGTTTCTTTTACATATGCGGGTGTCCTTGTGTTTGGGGCATAAATGTTCAGAATTGAAACTTCATCATGGTGGATCTTTCCTGTGATGAGGATGTAATGCCCTTCTTGATCTCTTTTGATTGATTTTAGTTTGAAGTCTATTTTGTTGGATATCAGGATGGCTACACCCACTTGTTTCTTAAGACCATTTGATTGGAAAGTCTTTTCCCAGCCTTTTATTCTTAGGTAGTGTCTGTCTTTTAATTTGAGATGTGTTTCTTGTATGCAGCAGAAAGATGGGTCCTGCTTTCGTATCCATTCTGTAAGCCTATGTCTTTTTATAGGTGAATTAAGTCCATTGATATCTGACTTCCTTCGGTTGGAATTTTCCTTCTAGTGCTTTCTGTAGGGCTGGGTTTGTGGATAGGTATTGTTTAAATCTGGCTTTGTCTTCGAATGTCTTGTTCCTTCCATCTATGATGATTGAAAGTTTTGCTGGGTATATTAGTCTAGGCTGACATCCATGGTCTCTTAGTGTCTGCATTACATCTGTCCAGGTCCTTCTGACTTTCAAAGTCTCCATTGAGAAATCGGGTGTTATTCTGATGGGTTTACCTTTATAGGTCACTTGGCCTTTTTCCTTTGCTGCTCTTAATATTCTTTCTTTATTCTGTACATTTAGTTGTTTAATTATTATGTGGCGAAGGGACTTTTTGGGGGGGTCTAGTCTGTTTGGTGTTCTATAGGCTTCTTGTATCTTCATAGGCATTTCCTTCTTTAAGTTGGGAAAGTTTTCTTCTATAATTTTATTGAATATATTTTCTGTGCCTTTGAGTTGGTATTCTTCACCTTCTTCTATCCCTATAATTCATAGGTTTGGTCTTTTCATGGTGTCCCAAATTTCTTGGACATTTTGGTTCATGACTTTGTTGGCTTTAGTGTTTCCTTCGAATGATGAAACTAGTTCTTCTACTGTATCTTCAATGCCAGAGATCCTCTCTTCCATCTCTTGCATTCTGTTGGTTATACTTGCATCTGAAGTTCCCGATCTTTTACTCAGGTTTCCTATTTCCAGCATTCCCTCTGTTTGTGTCTTCTTTATCTTTTCAATTTCCCTTTTTCATGTCTTGGACTGTTTCCTTTATTTGTTTTATTGCTTTTTCATGATTTTCTTTCAGTACTTTATTGTTTTCTTCCAGGACTTTATTGTTTTCTTCTAATTTGTTTGCCCTTTCCTCTAGTTATTTACAATGTTCATCCATTTTTTTTTTCGTCTTTTCCTCTACACAAGCCTCTACCTTCTTCATGATGTTACTCATAAGGCTACTTTCTTCTGCTTCTTCCAATTTTTGATGATCAGGTCTAGATGTTGGAGGCGGACTAGGTTCTGGTGATGTATTGCTCTTCATTTTGTTGTATGTACTTCTGCCTTGACGTCTGCCCATCTGCTTGTGGTTCCTTCTTGGTCTTATCAGTGTACTTGGTTCAGAAAGAGCTGACAGATTCAGGAAGTCTCTCTCTCTTGTCCAGATGGGAATTCTCTTGTCCAAATGGGAACTCCGGGGCAGGATGGAAGCTCTTATCTGGACCGGAAGTCTGGGGAAGGATGGGAGCTTTTGTCCAGACAGGAAGTCCAGGGTAGGATGTGCGCTCTTGTCCAGAAGGGAAGTCCAGGTCAGGATGTGAGATCTTGTCCAGGAGGGAAGTCCAGGGCAAGATGGGAGCCCTCTCTCTCTGGTCCAGAAGGGAAGTCGGGGGGAGGATGGAAGCTGGGGACCAGTCTCTAAGTCTCAGGAAGTGGCTGGGGTCTCAGGCAGATGGGTGTGGGGGCAGGGCATGGAGATTGCAGGGGCTGCCAGGAGGGGCTTGGAAAAGGGGATCCCTCCTGGTGGGGCTAGAAGGGGACCTGCCCGGTGGCCAGAACCTGGGGCCAAGTTGGGCCGGTCTTCCCGGAGTGGCTGGTGCCCAGGGATGGGGTCCAGGTTGGGCGCAGATACTCACCTCTGGTCCAGAAGGAAAGTCGCGGGCAGTACGGGAGCTGGGGGCCGGTCTCTAAGTCTCAGGAAGTGGCTGGGGTCTTGGGCAGATGGGCGTGGGGGCAGGGCGTGGAGATTGCAGGGGCTGCCGGGGGTTTTGGAAAAGGGGGTCCCTCCCGGTGGGGCTAGAAGGGGACCTGCCTGGTGGCCAGAACCTGGGGCCAAGTTGGGCCGGTATTCCCGGAGTGGCTGGTGCCCAGGGTTGGGGTCTGGGTTCCTGAAACGGTTTTTTTTTGTTTTTTTTTTTTTGGTTTTTCGAGACAGGGTTTCTCTGTGTAGCTTTGCGCCTTTCCTGGAGCTCACTTGGTAGCCCAGGCTGGCCTCGAACTCACAGAGATCCGCCTGCCTCTGCCTCCCGAGTGCTGGGATTAAAGGCGTGCGCCACCAACGCCCGGCGTGAAACGGTTTTTGATAAAGCCGAATCGATCTGATTTTTTATGAATTGTGTTAGCCGTTGAAAAGCCCAAGGACCAAAGGTGAGGAGGAGAAGGAAAATAATCAGTGGGGCCAGGAGGGTGGCGATCAGGGTAGAAAGCCAAGGGGATTCCTTTAGCCAGCCCTAAAACCAATTGTTTTGATTCTCAAAATCACATTTTCTTTGTGCCAATCTTTCTCTTAGTTTATCCATTGATTCTCTGACAATCCCAGTGTGATCGGCATAAAAAGTAGCATTCTTCCTTTAAGGCTGTGCATAATCCCCCCTCCTTTAAAAATAGCAAATCCAGACCTCTTCTGTTTTGTAACACAACCTCAGGGAGCGAGGTTAAAGATTTCTCAAGAGCAAAAATGGATCTCTCTATGGCCTCTAGGTCAGTAGTCATAGCCATTTGTAACTGCATAAGGTGGTTGCTTTGAACGAGGGCAGTAGTTCCTGACCAATTCCTGCAGCGATGCCCCCCAATACCTAACAAGAGGGCTATAGTCATAGACACAGGTTCTCGAATGTATCTGCCCCTCTGCTCGAAAAATTCCATCACTGAGCTCTCTTCATGATAGGTGACACGAGGCCATAGCTGGACCATCACACAAAATTCATGGGAATCATTAAATATCTGGGCAGACACGCAAGGGGTCAATCCTGTGTTGCAGGCCCAGTAGGACCTGTTGGGTGCCTCGAGATAATAGCTCCCTTTATAGGGTGTCAGTGTTTGGTTACAGAGGTGGCTGTGGGTCGATGGGACCTTGTCCAAACAGGAACCTTGTCCGGAGACCTCAGGGAGTGTTAGCTTATGTGGCCTAGTTTGACACTTATTGCTCGGAGAAGTGAGGTTACTGGCAGCAGACTGAAAGGAGATTCCTTCATACTAAGGGGGACTGAAGGTAAGGCAGAGCCAGCAACCCAAGGTTTGGTCTGGATTTGTGGTGTTTAGGGCCAGATAGGCTCCCTGGACCAAATCAAACAATCTATCTCCTGTTCCCCCAAAAGGGGTAAGGAGAGTGTCGTTACTGGAGTCTACGATGGTAGTCACAGTGCTTGGTGTAGGGTTGGGGGAGGGATGAGGATGAGGTGATGGCACCTTTTCGTGATTGGAGGGAACCTTTTGGTCAGAAAGAACTAAGTTGGGCCCTATTGATGTTGGGTTCAGGTTTTCTATTGTTAGTAAGATCTTGAAAATGACCCCTTTATCTACGCCATTGAGCTACCAGCGGAGTCCCCATGTTTTTCCCGAGGGCCATTCTCTATTCACCTTGCCTAGAGGAGTAAAAGTTATATTTAAAGGTAGTGATATCCTGTGATTATGGGCTTTCCAATTACGGTAACTATCGCAAAAACATCTATTTGTGCTAGGCTTATTGTATCCCCTTGTAACTGAAATAAGGTCCCAAGATGAAGTTGGATTCCAGTAAGCTGCCCCTGTGGTCTCACAACCCCATCGAGCACAAAAGAAAGTCTCGAACCCCCCACATCTGGCAGTCATGGCTCAGCTTCTACTGTCCTTAGGACAGACATAGAAGTCAGATTGTGCCAACCTACAATGGGCTGTAGGACTAACACAGCCTGGGGCGGTCATCACAGCAGGGTTAATATCATGGAATGTTCCACAAGGGCCCGTGGCCCGTTTCCCAAGACCACAGACAACGGCTGACCATTAACATCAGTTTTGGAGCGACAGTCTCTGGCCCAATGTCGTCCCCTTTTGCATCGAGGGCAGAGCCCTGGGGGTGAGTTTCTCAGATTATTATTAAGGGAGGGTCCTTCGCCCTGGGTGCCAGGACATTCCCTGGTGAAATGTCCTGGGTGCCCACATTTAAAACAATTCTTGACTCCATTTTATTTGGCCCTCTGATGGGCACCTGGAGCACGGCACCTATGGCCATCCTAATGGACTTAGAAATCTTATGATCAAAGGAGTCTACATCGCTATACAGCTTGATCATGCCATTGAGGTCCATAGCCTTAGTTTTGCCTCTCAAGGCTGCCCTGCAGGCTGCATTGGCATTCTCTATGGCTAACTCTTTAACCACAATGTTTTCCAAACCATCCTCTCCCAGGATTCGTTCGGCCGCTTCTAGCAGCCTGGCAACGAACTGGGCGTAAGGTTCACTGTTGCCTTGGACTATCTTAGACAGGGAGGTAGTGGCTGCCCCTGTCGCGGGCACAGCCCGCCAGGCTGCCATCGCCGCCTGGGCCATCTGTGCCAGCAGCCCTGCTGGGAGTTTTTGTTGTTTTTCCTCTGTGGCTTATTTGCCCCTCCCCTCAATCTTATCAGAAGACCATGAAGCCATCTGGGAACTTTTCTCATTTATGACGGCCAGTGTTTCAACCCTGTCTATTAATTCAGCCTTCCAGGTCAAAAATTGACTCCGGGTTAACACTGACTGTAGCACTTTGTTCCACTCGTGAGGTAACAGACTACCTCCATGACCCAACCCTTCAAGGACTGAAATTGTGAAGGGTGCATTAATACCATAATTTTTGACCACCAAACGCAGGTCCTTTAAATGTCTGATTTTTAGTTTTCTATATATGACTTGGCCAGTGCCATTGCCCTCTATGACTTGGCCAGTGGCGTCACCCTCATGTTCCTCCATCAGGTCTTCCTCCTCTCCCTCGGAGGCCGAGGCCCCCTGTTCAGCACCCCTGGTATCCCCATCAGTGCCCTGAGTGGTGTCTGCCTGTCCCCCTGTGTCCTGGAGCTGAGCACCAGAGCGGGTTATTACTGGGAAAGAGAGGGAAACGGTAGGTAGCGTCTTCTTGATTTTGCCTACTTTTGGTTTGATCTGTGTCTTCGGCTGGGAGTCTGTGTGATGGGGATTATCAGAGGTGGTGGGGAGGGTGATATCGGCTTCTTCCGTAAGGTCAGCCTGTAATTCCTGTATCTGTTGGGTAAGATCCCTCAATTCTCTTTTCATAGAGAGGACATCCTTTAAATTGGTGATCTGGCTTAGAAGGGATTCCTTAGAAGGGATTCTCAAGAGACCCTGCATTCCAGGTATAGTGCAGCCCATTTGTCCTGTCATTGTCTCTCTACGAATGGGGGCGCTCGGGGCGCTGGGAGTGGGAAGGACATAGGAAGGCGGGGAGGGCCAGTGAAGGCTCCTTTCACCTGTTTGGTGGCTAGTAAACAAGGCTTGTGACTGAGAAAAGGGAGGGGGATCATATCTTTCTCATAATGTGCTGCCTCTTCTTCCAAGTTTACCTCTGAAGAGGGGTCAAGCTATTCATCACCTGGCGCATTCTTGTAAATGACAGGGTAGATCTTTTTATAAGATTTAATGGAGGTGGGTGGTTTTAATAAGGGGGGGCAACTTACTAGGAATAGGTTCTTCGATAAGAGAGCGGGCACGCGAGACCAGGGCGGCTGCAGGGTTGCCCGTGATCTCAATGTTTTTTTGAGCCTCTGTCAGGGGAGAAGCGGCCGTTCTTGTTTTACTTTCATTTTTTGGCGGAGCAGCCGCAGCTCCAGACTCATTATCGGGCATCAGGCAGGGGGAGTCTGAGAGAAACTCTTCTGCAAGGACTAATAAATGTGAAACATGTCTGTCTCCCTCTGCTTCCTTTAAAATATCTCTAATCACACCATAAAAACTAAAAAAGGCATTGGGGACGTTTTCCCCCTTCTCTGAGCAATTTGTTAATATCTTTTCCAACCTTGTTCCAAGTCAGAGGGTGAATCCCTGGGCCGTCAATCACCAACCAGGGGCATTTCTCCTCCACAATTTGGAAGAATTTTATCAGATCCTTTTTCTTAACTCTTATTCCTCTCTCCCTAAGGTTGTCTTTTATTGCTTTAACAAAAAGAGCCTCTTTAGGTAGATTCTTGCCCATGGTTATGGGATGACTGTAAATTCCTCGAGACTTCCCGTGTGGCACGAGTGATGCGGTCTGGGCATCTCTACCCTGCATGGTCTGGAGCTCCATTGTTATCCATCATTTGGGGGGGGTCACCGTGCCTTGAGCCCCACATTTGGGAGCCACTTGACCCATCTAGCAGGCCATGTTATTGGATGGGACCCGAGGAGGCACCTCCTGAAAGACCAATGGGGGCGAGAGAGAAAGGAGACCAGGCGCATAAAGAAAGACAGAGTCAATCTGAGTTGCGTCAAGGTCTTGTTTATTGCAAGGGGAAGCAGGCTTATATATACTGGGGGATAGGAGAAGTGAATAGGGGAATGGAGGGGGATGAAAAGTTTCTGAAGAATAGGATCAGGGTGAGGTATCTTTGGTCCAAAGCTTGTGCAACCAACCAACCTGAACATGTTTCAGGAAGTTATTCTAAAAGTACATTTTGTGTTTTTTTCCGGGAACAAGTGTTTTTGTAAGTTTATAACGGTTGTCAAGGGTGTAGTCATGCCAGATCATCCAAGAAAGAAAGGTCAAGGCACAGTCATCCAATTTTAGGTTCCCAACATTTTTCAGCTCTCCCTTGTTTTGTCCACTGAGAGATGTCCCAGCAAGGATCTTCTGTTCAGCTTCTTTCACTGTCCACTATGGGATGTCTCAGCAAGGATCTGTTCAGTTTCTCTTTGCACTGTCCACTATGGGACATCACAGCAAGGACCTTCTGGTTTTCTTTTCTTTTCTTTTCTTTTCTTTTCTTTTCTTTTCTTTTCTTTTCTTTTGAGACAGGGTTTCTCTGTGTAGCTTTGCGCCTTTCCTGGAACTCACTTGGTAGCCCAGGCTGGCCTCAAACTCACAGAGATCCGCCTGGCTCTGCCTCCTGAGTGCTGGGATTAAAGGTGTGCGCCACCACCGCCCGGCTTGGATCTTCTGTTTTTCAATGAGTGAAGATCGTCATACCCAAAACTCTTTTGGGAAGGAGAGGTCCAGGAGAATAGCTGCCTCTACCATGGTGAAGAGAACAGTGCAAAACTGATCAAGCAGTGAAGTTCATGTAGGATGTCTTGGGGATAGCCAGCCAGTGATTGCTTAGGTTTTTTTCCCCCTGCCTAGGGATTGGTCAGTTTTGTGGGCTAGGGGCAGAGATAGGCCTGATTTCATAGTCAAACTGTTTCTTTCTGCTCTCATCTGAGCCATCTTTTCCTATTTCTGGACTCCAGGGTCAGGATGAGTTTCTTTAGCCAGCTCCTTTTCCCTACACTACCTCTTGAAGAGGTCAATCGGATGCCATGATTTCTGTATAATTATAGTCACATCCGCACCTGTGTCTATCAGGCCCTCTAGAACAATGTCATTAATTCAAAGGCTAAGCTTTGGTCTTTGTCCATTTATAGAAGTCTGCCAAAATATTCGTTTTATTGTGTTTGGAATTGTTGGTTCATCTGTTAGAGCTGTTCTGTCATCCAGTGTAGTATTGTTCTTTACATTAGACACTGGGTTGTTTAATTGTCCTGGAGAGGAATTTCCTTCACAGTGGTGGAAAAGTTTGGACCACGTTTAGTTTGAGAGCCTGCAAGAAGCACCCTGAGGCATTTCCAACCAGTAAAGTGTGACTTTGTATATCTTTTGTTCATCTGCCCTCATTGGTCTAGTGTCAGCCTTTGCCATATCTTTTACATAATCCCATTTGGGTTATTTCTAGGAGTATTGCTTCTAGGATCACCCCGTGTACAGTTTTTACTTTTATGACCTGGTGTACCACAGTTAAAACATTTGGTACTTCAAGGCCTCCTTCCACCTCTGGAAATTGCCTCTTCTATCATTACCTCTCCTCTTTACCATAGTTAAGAGACTCAGCACAGTTAATATATTGAATCCATTCTTCTAAAGGTGTCCACCTGACTTTTAATGGTATAAATATTCTTTTGCATTCTGCATTAGTATTGCCAAATGCCAATTACTCAGTTAATACTTGTCTTAGTTCTTTGTCTGACAATGACTATTTTATAGCTGTGGTCATCATTCATAAAAAATCAGTAAAAGTCTCTTGTGGGCCTTAGAGTTTTTGTGTATAGCTCAGTTGTTTTTTTTTGTTTTTTTTTTGTTTTTTTTTGTTTTTTTTTGTTTTGTTTTGTTTTGTTTTTTGTTTTTTTGTTTTTTTTTTGGTTTTGGAATTTTCCCAAGCACTTAGCTGGACAGCATTAGGATCTTGTATGGTCATCAAAAGTAACTTGTACATTTCTATCAGCAAAACATCCCTCACCAAGGATTTGATCTTGGGAGATCTCAAAACCTCTGATCTTACCCTGCTTCCAGCTTCCTCTCTCAACTAGGTTTTCCATTGTAACTGCAGGCTATAATCTATAACAGCTGAGATTAATTGACTCCATTCATCTGGTATGATTCTATTTTTGGAAGGCCACATATTTAACATCTGTCTTACATATGTTGAGTGAATGCTATATGTGACCACCACTTCCTTTATGGTTTTTAAATCTCTCAGAGGAGTAGGTTGCAACATAAATTCCACATATGGCTTAGGAAATCTATCATCTACTGGCTTCTCACGGATGATGACAGAATAAGCTATTGTATGAGAGCCATCTGAAGATGTTATGACTTGTATGGTCTTCGGCCTATTAGGTCCATTGTCATCTTTACTGAGTTTCTTCCACAGGTTGCAACTGAGCACCTAGGGTAACTTTCAATGATTGAACCTGTAAGTTTTGTAGTTCTTTGGGTTTGGTCCCAGGTTTCAGCACCAAAATGTAACTGTGTTGCCACTCTAGGGGAAAGGTATCCTGATCATTTGAGGAGTCAGGCGACACCTTGAGCTGCTAGGACAGGTCTGAGAGCTAGCTGGAGCTGCAATGACACAGCTCAGCCCTTGAGGTATTCCAGATGCCTTGAGCTTCTAGGACAGCTCTGATGGCTGGAGCTGCAATAAGATAGCCCAGACCTAGAGGGTGAGGTTTCCCAGATACTTCAAGCTGCTAAGACAGCTTCGATGGCTGGAACTGCAGTGAGACAGCTCAGCCCTGGAAGGGAAGGTATTCTGACTGCTTGAGAGAGTCAGGCCTGGAGTTTCTAGGACAGCTCAGCAGGGAAGGGTATCTTGACTTATTGGGAGTCAGGCTATACCTGGTGTGGTGGGTGATAGTCTGCCCACAGGATACAGAAATCCTGTTCCTGTCCTGGAGAGCCATTACAGCTGAGCTTTGCTCAGCCCCCACTTAAGGGGACTTCCTGGCAGAGCTCTGCTTCTTCTCCAGCCTAAGATGTTGCTTCTTTTGCTTCATTCTGCAATAGGGGAAACTCCTTCAGAAATGTAGCAGTCTTCTCCAGTTCTGGAGAAAAGTGTTACTTTTTCAGCTCCCTCTTGCTCAGTTCACTATGGGGTGTCTCAGCAAGTGTCTTCTGTTCAGCTCCACCTTGCTCAGTCCACTGTGGGACATCTTAGCAATCTTCATCTCTGAGGTGGTGAATGAAGATCTTCACACCCAAAACTCTTTTGAGGTAGAGATTTATTTGGGAAAGAGAAGTTCAGGAGAGTGGCTGCCTCTTCCACATAGAGAGAACAGGCCACAACTGATCAGGCATGGCAGTTTATATAGGATATTTTGGGTATGGAGTTAACTAGCAATTGGTTAGTTTTTTCTGCTCTGGGGTTGGTCAGTTATGTGGGCTAGGGGCAGAGATGGACCTGATTCCAGAGCCAAACTTCTTTTTGTTCACTAGACTTTCTTGGCTTTTTGACTCTAATTCTAAGGCCAGGGCATATGTGTTTCACTGGCTCTGATTCTAGGGACCAAGAGTGTTTCTTTGGTACTGGTTTCAGAATCAGGGCATGTTTACTTGGTTCTGGGCTTAGGGATAAAGTGTTTCTTTCTCTAGCTCAGGTCCCAGACCCAGCCTGTGTTTCTTTCCCTGATTATGAGTTCTAGGGTCAGGGTGGGTTTCTTTAGCCCCCTTTCCATACAGACCCTCCTCTGATGTAATAGATTCTAGAGATTTCATGGAATCATGCAACCTTTTATGTTCTTCTGAAACACATGATTCCATAGACTGTATTTTATCAGTTAATGATAATCTTTCTTCCTTATAAAGTATTAAAGTATACAAGTAGTGGCAACATCACTATGGAGAATTATTGTTTTATCCATTAATTATTCATATTTATTGTCAGTAAAATAAAATCTAGTTGTACATTTATTATTAAAGGACTGATGTTCTTGTAGTAAGTTAGCAGATTCCAAACAAAGGATCCTCTTATTTAAGTCTTTATTACTACCTTGTAAAGCCTGGATTCAGATTCCAGAGAAAGAATCTTTTTATTTAAGTCTTCATTGCTACCTTGTAAAGCCTGTGTCAGTCCCAGCAATGACTCATCTTTGTTACTATTAGTAAACCTGTTCTTCAATGCTATGTGAATTACTATGCTAAATGCTAAAATGGTATATATGATGCACATCCTAGGAAGATCATATGTGTAATGTAAAACTTCATTCATCATACAAGCAACAAAGTCTTAAAATTCTTGTGAAGTAATATTTTCCACCATGTTTTGAAAATTTTCAAAATTTGTAAAGAAAATTTTATTGATTTGTTTTTTTATTAATCAGTTTAAGGTTTAAAGTACTTTTACTTTTAATGAAATCCTTGTTTGCCAGTGTTTCAGTTCTTGTGATGGTTTTTTGGGTGTAGTAGTGCTGGTTGGCCAGCAGGTGTAGTGCTGAATCAGGTCCTGCAGAAGACCTTAACCTGTTTGTCTTTAAGGGCTTCAAGTTTAACAGTTTGGTTAGCTGTGTGCATGTGCATGCTGCAGCATCGTCCCATGTAGGCAGCCAGCCATGTGCAGGCATGGGCCTGCTCTACTCTAAGTTACTTTCTATTATACCTAAGCCTACATTTCTCAAACTTCACAAAAACTTCCATGCCTTACTTATATTAAAAATTTCTTTTAGTAAATAGAGAAATACTTGCTGAAACCTACCTTTAGTTCCTCTAGCTATATTTAAAATGTGTTTAAACAGCTGTCTACTATTACTCTGCTTTATATTTACATTTTACTCCTGAAAATAAATCACCACACCCAAGCATGCTCACTTCAACCTGCAGTATTCCTTCACTTTATCCCCTTTATTCAAGGTCCACATTTGAGTGCCATATGTCATGGGATCAGTGTTGGGGTTCAGCCCCAACCTGACAAAGTGTCCCTTGAAGAGGGGATTGAAGAGTTGGGAAATGCTAGATAGGAAATATAGAAGTAGATGAAGAAAAAAAGATAGAGACACAGGATAGCTTTGGGAGGGCCCTGGGTCAATACCCAGCAGACTCTAGTTTATTTCTAATGGGCTTTTTATACACTAGCAAGGGGAGGGGCAAAAGACCTCCCCCTTTCAAGATCAAAGCACAATTTACAACCAAGTATAGACCCTTCAAAACACTTGATAACCATGTCCTTGGCCAAATCATCCTATTATGCAGCCCTGCTGAGTAAAGCAAGCTCAGACTTTCTGAAATTGAGTAAGGCCTTACTAGGGAGCCTCACAATTAATAAACTGAGGTGAAAGTACATGGAGTCAAAGATCTGTTAGTGTGAAGTAGTTTGGGTCAGCACCTTTTTGTCTGCCAACAGGGCAAAACCAGGGCATGCTTATTCCCTGAGTGGCTATGAATCAACAGTTTCAGACATATAGTAACTCTATGTCCTTGGTGTGTCTGAGAATGTCTTAAATGAGATACCTTTGCCTGGACTTAACACTGACCAAATGCCTGCCAATAAAGACAATTATAGGAAGGTAGATCTCTACATTTACATTGGAGAAAGGAACAAAGGACCTTATTGTGGGAAACAGATCTTGACTGTATGTGTTTTCACACATAGCTAGGGGATGTTATCTAGATACCCCAAATGCATAGAAGAAATTGTGCCCAATAAATGATCAGAACACTGCTAAACTGTGTGAAATAATTCCCAAATTTGTAACACATGGGAAAAGCTACAGCAAGAAACAGTCAATTCATTCAAAAGGTAATAACTTAACATAATCACATCTTGGCTTAATCCTCCAGCAGAATCCTTTATTCTGATGGGTTGACCTTATCAAATGATAGCTGAATCCCTACTGCGTAATTCTGCAGCCTGTAGCAAAAATCCATGCCAATCTAAAATCTTGAGACTTACTGTGTAGAAAGATAAGGCTCAAACCAGTTCCTAAGGCATGCCCATAACATACTTCCTTATGAGCCACCCTGGAGTCTGCCTGAAGGGCCTAGCAGCAGGCACTGTAAGAGGTCCTGATCATGCCTAATGAATGAGGGCGACTCGGTGTTACCAGATCACTGTCAGAGGTGCTGATCAGGACTAGCCAATGAGGGGTGGCTACACAATGTCACCAGATTGGGACACAGCCTGGATGCTGGGAGGAGGGTATATAAGGCTTTCCCTATTACTGAATAAATGAGTGCTGTTTGCCTTTCACCTGACGCCTGGGGTCTGTCTCATTGACTCCACACCTTCTCACTCTCTCCCCTGAAGGAGCTGTTAGGACCCTGCAGCACCTGGCGCCTGAACGTGGGACTTCTGCCATGGGTTTTGAGCTTGCTGGGTCAGGGTCCTATTTTCCGTTGTAGCTGTAATTTTGGGGTTTTGATTTTTGTCCGTTTTTGCCATTGCTGTTTACAGTGTGAATAGTTACTTTTGCTTTCCCGGCCCCAGTTCTGATTGTTTCCCTCTCTCCACTTGTGGTGCTGGACAGTGCCCCCAAGATGGTGTGTTTTAGTAAGAGGGCCCCTCAATTGTGTGATTTTGGTCCCTTTAGCAGTTAAGCATTGGGACCCCTTTCTTTTCTGTTGTCTGTCATGTTCGTCTGCCAGTCCAGTAAGGAAGGCGCACTCCTGTTGACTGTCTGCTCTCTGACTTGCTTGCCTGCTGTCTCCCTCTACAAGATGGGGCAACCTCTTCATCACCTCCTCCCCTTCCAGTCTGATCTCTCTCCATTATCTAATAATGAGAAGGCAGACAGTTCAGGCCCCTAAAAAGCTGCTGAGGAGAGTATGGCCACACTTAAGACTGCATTGCTGCTTCCTTTACAGCCCCACTCCCACCATGGAAGGCTATACCTCTGCCTCAGTATCCTTGGAGTGAAGTGCCTCAGTGTTCACCTGCCTATGAAGGTGGAAATTCCCTTTGTGATGCAGTATGCTCCCCAGCTGTTACAGCCCGCCCATTCAGATCCTGGGGAGGCTAGATGCATGAATTATAAGGTAGGGGGAAATAATCTTCCTCCTCCTTTTCCTCCTCTTGCTTCTCCTTTCTCTCCTCCTCTTCCTCTTTCTCCTCCTCCTCCTCCACCTCCTGAGTCAGAACAGAGAATCCAGCATTTTGCTTAGGGTTTTACTCAGCCTCTGACTCATTGACTTGGTAACAAAAACAGTAGAACCTTGTTTGAGGACACAACATTTCAGCCACTGAGAGGACTAGAGGAGGCTGGAGAGCCAGTGGTCAATGTAAGGAAACTGGTCAGGGGGACCAGGGGTCCCTGTTACCATCTCTTGGACCCTTTTGGCAGTTGGATAGTCAAAGGACCCTGCATCTGGCCATCTCACATTGAAAGCAGACCTTCCTAGTTCACAGAGTGTGGAGCTTTCTAGATGGTGGCTGAAGTGTAGTCAACTACCCCTGGCCTTGAGTCTGGAGTCCCCCAGGCTCTCACTGGGGCCTCCAAGAGTAATCATGGAGTTCAAAACCGCCAGAGAAAGACCACAGACTCAGTACAGATTATAATTACCCAAATTTATTCATTCTGCCTGCAGGGCACTGATCTCCAAGCCAAATCTGAAACATCATGCTCCCAAGCAGATGAGGGAAAGGTTTTTAAAGACAAACACATTACTCCACTTCTGCAGAACTTAGTTATGTGAAGAATTGCCCCTCCCCCGCTATATGAGGGACTGCCCCTCTCCCCCCCCTGCTATATGAGGAACTGCCCCTCTACCCCCAGCTATATGAAGAACTGCCCCTCTCCCCCCACTATATGAGGAACTGCCCCTCCCCCGCTATATGTTTATGTGTGTGAAGGCACACGTATGAAGGTCAGAAGAACATGTTCAGGGCTTAGTTCTCTCCTTCCTCCATGTGGGTCCTGGGTTTTGAACTTGAGTTGTCAGAGTTGGCAGCCAACATTTTTAACCAGTGAGCCATCTTGTCTGGTTGAATATTAACATTGTTACATTTAATCTTAGCACTAGGAGTATGACCTTAGCCTTTTATATAGTCCTGCTTTTGTATCCGTCAGTAGTTGTATATTTTTATCTTATATGATCACTCATTTTTCTTAGTTATTTCTCTCTGTTTTTGTAGGTATATATTTTTTAAAAAGGATTTTTACATACACGTGTTTTTGTGTGAACTGAGTGTGTGTGTGTGTGTGTGTGTGTGTGTGTGTGTGTGTGTGTGTGTGTTCCTGTACTTGAGTGCAGTACCTGTAGAGGCCAGAAGAGGGCATCATATCCCCTAGAACTAGAGTTATGGCTGCTGTGAGCGGCCTCATTGAGGTTCTGGAATTCAAACTCTGGTCCTTTGGAAGAGCAGCAATGATCTTCACTGCTGAACCATCCCTCCAGCCCTAGCATGTGGGTCTTATGGAGTAAACTCTTCCTTACATTCCTCACTTTTAAAATCCCAAACATCTCAGAAACAGGGTACTTTGGCATTGCCAGGGAATCCAGATATTCGTGGGAGCCTCCCTCAGTAGGCCCCACTGCATGGTTCAAGCCAGCCAAACCCATTTTATAAAATCAGGGAGCTAGTGATTTTTGAATAGATGTTAATATCTAGCACATCCTTTTCCTAGGAAGAGGCACAGAAATGCCTGCTCACCCAGGTCAGAGCAGTGACAAGCCAAAGCAGTGATTTTCATCCAAGTCTGGCTTGGCGACCAGTGAGTTTATTGGAGTGAGTCACAGCAGTGTGGTTGTGGCGTTAGTGGGGGACTGTAAATGACTTGGGTAGCTTCACCTCAGCATGGGTAGTGTCTCAGGAAAGCTGTGTTCCTGGAGGCTCCTGCACAGAATGCTGGCAGCTACCTCAAGTTTACCATTTGTTTACCCTCTGGGAGGGGCCTCGGTGAGTCTTCTCAGTTCCTTGTGAGTCTCGTGAGCCTCTCCAGTCTCCCCCATTCCTCATCCAGACTACGTATTTTGGTTTGGAGGAAATACAACACTAGAAGGTGGACAGCCAAGGAAATGAAACAACCAGTGAACACATGGGCTAATGAATACAGCTCCCCTCACACCCACACATACCCAACGATCATGTTGGGGTCGCAGAAGGGCAGGGAAAAGGTGTTGACGGTGTGGAAGGTAGAAAAGAGGAGCCCACTGACCCAGGCCACCACTACCAGGGACACAAATGGCCAGTAACTATTTTTAAGAGCAGTGTTGGCCTTTCTGATGGTCTCCAGCATGGCTAGAGGGGAAATTCGATACAGGTGGATTCCTGGGCCCTCCCATGTCTAAATGCCAGGTTCCAAGATGGCACCTGTGGATAAAGCTTGTGCAGAGCAGCTTTCATGTCCTTGTTCCTCAGGCTGTAGATAAGTGGATTCAGAGTGGGCGTGAGGATAGAGTAGAATACCGCCGCCATGCGCCCTTGCAGAGGGGAGTAGTGGGCCGTGGGCTGCATGTAGGCGGAACTTCCGGTGCCATAAAACAGGAGCACTGTGGCCAGATGGGAGGAACACGTGGAGAAGGCCTTCCAGCGGCCAGCTGAAGAACGAATGTGAACCACTGTGTATACAATGAGGACATAAGACAGGCAGGTGAGGACAAAGCAGGTCATGATAATGCAGCCACTGACTGCAAAGCCCGCAGCCTCGTGGCCCTCGGTGTCACCACAGGCTAGATGCATGAGTGGGGGGATATCACAGAAGAAGTGGTCGATCATGTTGGAGCCACAGAAGGGCAAGGAAAAGGTGTTGACGGTGTGGAAGGTAGAAAAGAGGAGCCCGCTGACCCAGGCCACTACTACCATGGACACACAGGTCTGAGAACTCATGGTTGCCCCATATATCAGGGGCCGATAGATGGCTAAACAGCGGTCAAAAGCCATGGCGGTGATGAGAAAACATTCTAGAGAGCCAAAGCAGACAAAAGCAAAGAGTTGGGATGCACAGGCCGGGAGGGAAATCTCCTTGGTGTCTGCCATGGTAGCCACCAGGGCCCTGGGCAGAGTGGTGGATGTAGAACAGAGATCCACCAGGGAGAGGTGTTTGACGAAGAAGTACATGGGTGTGTGCAGGCGGGTGCTGAGAGTCACAGCTATCACGATGGAGACATTCCCCAGAACCGCAGCCAGGTATATGAGCAGGAAGGAGGCTATGCTGAGCAGCTGTATTGCAGGGACAGTGGAGAAGCCCTGGAGAATGAACACAGACACGGCAGAGAGATTGGCCATGGCGTGTCTCGGGAAAATCGGAACAAGGAGGGTGCATGAAGGAAACAGGCAACCATAGCAAGGACCTATGAGGAAAGGAAGAAAAAGAGGTGAGATGTTCATGGTTATAGCTTTGGTCAGAGACACTTCTTACTGCAGTAGATAGTGCTTAATGCAGAGATGTATTACCCTTGAAAGCACTAACAATAAATGGCTGTGAGTGCCCAGCCATAGATGGAATATCTTTATCAACTCTTCTCCCGGGCCCGGGGAACATCATGGGAAAGGGACAGAAAGAATGTAAGAGCCCAGATGGTGGAGAATGGGTGCTCTGAAATGCTGTCCTCTGGCCATGACATGGCCATCCTGCTGCAGACCTAGGCAGCTGTGGTTACCTACACAAGCCAGGTATAATTTCAGCATGGGTGGGAGGGTCTTATGGGGTCCCACCTCTGAGGGATTAATGGTAGTTAATGGTAGCGAGTCACTTTTCTTTGAGGTGTGGTGACTGGTAAGTTTGCCACACCCCTGTGGATGGCCCCAGAGCTGTGTACATATGGGCAACACTAATAGGACTCAGTGAGTTAAATTAACAGTTACAAAAGAAGAACATGAAGCTATGAGGAAGATGTGAGGGGGTTTCTGGGAGGGAGTGGAAGGGGAAATGAGGGGTTGGTATGATCAAGATACATTGTATACATGGGTGAAATTTTAAAAGAATATATAAAAATCTTTCTGTTTTTGTTTTCTATATTTTGAGACAGGGTTTCTCTGTGGAATCCTGGCTGTCCTGGAAATTGCTCTGTAGTCCTGCCTGGCCTCAGATGTAGCGATCCGCCTGTCTCTGCTTCCTGAGTGCTGGGATTAAAGGCGTGTGCCACCACTGCCTGGCCTAAAAACCATTTTTTAAAAGGATGAGTTGCCTCCGAGGAGAATGTCCATATTTCTTCATTAAAACCCAAATGTGTTTATCTTCCATTGAAATCCCAAAGATACCTACAGAGACACCGTGTACACATGTAAGAGACTCTAGCTGGGTAGAATGCATTAGGGAATGGTAGAGACTGGGAAAATGAGGATTCTGTCCAAATGAGGCTTGCCAGTTCCAGGTCTCTATGTAAAATCTCTTGACTTTCATATAGTGTCAATTAAAATGCATGACTCAGCTGTCAAGTGCTTGCTAGATACGCATGAGGACCTGAGTTTGGTTCCCAACACCCACATGAAAAAGCTGGCCCTGTGGCATGCATCTGTAATCCCAGTGCTGGTGGGGTAGGAATACGAGGCTTGTGGACCAGTCCATGAGCTAAATTACCAGTCGTAGGTTCAGGGAGAGATCCTACCTCGAAAAATAAGGGGGAGAGCAATTGAAGGAAGATGTTTGATGTCTGTCTATGGCCTCCATTAGTTTAACGCTTTTTTCACTTTACCACGTACCCATCTGTCTATCTTTCTTTTTTTCCTTTGAGACAGGATCTCATATAATTCAGGTTGGCTTTCACTTCACCGTGTAGCTGAGGATGACATTAAACACCTGATCCTTTGACCTGCACATCCCTAGTGATAGGATCACAGGTGTGCATGGCCGCACCTGGTTTAGGTGGTGCTGGTACTGAGCTCATGAGGTACTGAGCTCAGGGATTCATGCATGCCAGGCGAGGGCTCTACCAACTGAGCCACATCCCCAGCCCTCCGTGCATATAGGTGTGTGGTTATCTCTACTGCTCACCCACGTAGTGTGCAGAGACTGGTAGGCTACCTGCGCTCCCCTCCACGGGCTTCATCCACTCCAGTCACCGGGTAGGGTGACTGCCAAACACCACACCTTCATCGCAATACCTCTCTTCCGGGACGGTTCTCAGCTTGCTCCTGTGGTCTGGCTGGGAGACCCAGAGGACTCCCTCCAAGACTCACCAGGACCCTGCCAGCTGCTTCTTGGGACCCTCCAGTTGCCCTGTTCTACCGGGAAGTAAAACTGCTAGGCAAACACCACCATCTGCTCCTCTTCAGGAGGCTCCAGGAAGTTTCTCTCCTCCCTCCCTCCCTTTACCACAAGATGCTGCCCTCTTTAGGACACAGGCATCAGCAGGAGAGGGTTTCCAGGCAGAAATAGAGGACTACTGTTCTTATCAGTGGGATCATCAGACACCAACTTCATGTATTACTGCTCAGAGAGAGGGAAATGCACATTGATGTTCCAGGAAAACAAAACAACAACAACAACAACAACAACAAAACAACCTTGCTGCCAAGCCTGATGGCCTGAGTTCAATCCCTGGGAACCACACGGTGGATGGAGACAGCTGATTCCCACAAACTCACTTCCATATGTATGTGTGGTGCTCATGTACCTCCCCCAAACACAGTTAAATAAATAAAATACAATAAAAATTTTTTTTGGACGGAAATAAAGCATCCATCCTTATTATCTTTTGGAAAAGCTGTGAGATTTGCATGTGAATGTCTCTCCTGGTGCTCGGTATGCAGAAGGGTGACCCCTCACTGGGCTGTCAGCTCTCACGGTTTACCTTTTTTTTTTTTTTAACTTGCGAAGAGGCTGTAGCCAGGGCATTCCCCCTACTCCCACTGTTCTTTGGAGCCCCTGGGACCTCCAGGGCATGGGGATCTTATCTTGTGGGGAATCTTGACTTTTTTCCTTCGGCTAACAAAAGTTATATGTTTCTTAATCTTTTTTTTTTTTTTTTCTGGATACCCTTTCTTTCAGTGACAGGATCTTTCAATGAAGAAGTCAAGTCTGAGAATATTACCCAGAACAGTCCAGATTGTTCAGGGTTCCCAGCCCCACCATTCACTACTTGCTTGACTGCTCTGTCCTCCTGTCTTTTAATCTGCAGTGCAATGAATTTTAACCTTTCATTACGTTTATTTATTCGTGTGTAAGGTGAGCACACACAGGAGACAGTGCACCCATGAAGGTCATGTTGGGTGTCTCTTCCAATTGCTTTCCACCTCCCCTTTTGAAACAGGATGGACTAGCTGTCCCGCAGGCCCCAGGATCCTCCTCTCTTGGCTTCCCCCGTGTTGGAATTACAGGTGCATGCTGTCCCTTAACTCCTGCATTTTACATGGGTGCTGGGGATCTGAACCAGGTCCTCAGATTTCCCTGGCTAGCACTTTATCAATCACATTGTCTCTCCCAGAACGAGTCTCAGAAATCCAAGGAAGTCATTGTCGCTGTTCCCATCTCACAGATGAGAAGTTGAGGCCCAGGCCTCTCACACTGGAGGCCCTGTGCTACCCAAGTCAAGCAATAACTAATATTTCGACATCCCTGGGATGCCGACTCTGCTCTGAATGCTTCTGCAACACCCATTTACCTTCCCACCCACCCTGGGAGGCAGTCAACTCTCTGTCCTCCATCTCTCAGGCAGAAAACTGGCACAGAGATGTGAAGGAAATTGCCCAAGTTCTCATAGCTACAGCAATTGAGGTCCTCAGAAGAAGCCATGTGGGTATTCAAGAGCCTACAGACCCTTAGACCATAACTGACTGGAGAAATCTTGCAGGCTCTTTAGAGCCAAAGTTATCATAGACTATCTCCAGGCCCTTTATTCGTATTGACCTCTACATCCAATATTTTCCTTACTAGATAGACTACAAGCCCAGGACTCAGGAGATAGAAGTGAGAGGATCAAGAATCGATGGCCAGCCTCAATTACAGAGTTGGTTTGAGACCAGCCAAGGAGATCCTGTCTCAAGTAAACAACCACACAAAACCTTTTGGGTTTTATGATGAGCCAAGCAGACCCCTAGCTTCTGAACCCTATAGAAGAGATTCTTCTATGTATACATAAGTATACCTTCGATATATACCTACATATTCTATATATACCTATCTGATAAAACCATATTTGGCTCACTCTACTTCTGTGACTATAAAGTTACTTATGTAAATTCCGTAGAGGGACAATGTCCATCAGGATAAAGGATAACTTTAGAATCTGTGCTCCTGTGTGATGGTGATTTGGCTTAGAATAAACAACTTCCTTGTTATCTATGAAGCAGGTTTATCTTATGTTGATGCTTTTGCGGGTGTGCTAAGCTGAGCCTTGCCTGACCTACCCCCACAACCCAAGATGAGCACACCTCTGCTGTCTCAGGCATCCCAGGCACAAAATGGCAGCTGCTTAGAAATGTGTAGCAGGGGAACCTACCTGGCTGCTGACCACTGTCCCCATACAGTAGGTGAAGCTGAAGACTATCTGGTGCTGGGCTGGGCTAGTGGGAGACCAGATCCTTGAGGGGCCGTTTGGGTACAGATTCAAGATAGGAACTCTTTACTCAGGGATGAAGCCACACTTTTTAAGCTATGGCAAGGACAGCCTTGGGGATGGGCCAGGTCTCCTAACGTCCTGAGGTTGGCTCTGAGCCACAGCTCCACCTTCCTTTCTCTCTGCTTTTCTTGGGAGTTTGCCCAGGCTCACCTCTGGGACCTTGTGTGCCGTGGTGGTTCTAAGCTCTGAGGATGAGGCTCGTTGGCGGGTAGGAGATCAGTCCTGGCTCCAGCTGTGACATCTCTAGGATTTCCTCATTGGTAGTGGACATTATGCTATCTACTATTTTGCCTTTCTAGGTACTTTGCATTTAAAGTGACCTCAGACACATATTAAATAGGACTCTTAGGTAGAAATACCTTTAAAAATAAACCTGCAGATAACTCCATGCTGTAGATAAAAAATTAAGGTGTCCATTTTCACCTCAGTGAACTCTTCATCTGTTTTCAACCTTTTGGCCACGGCTAATGGTTCTGCAACTGGCATTCTTACATCTTTCCCAAATATCTTGGGTTATAGGCCAGAGAGATGGTTCACTGACAGAGAGCTCTTGCTGCACAATCACAAGGAACAAAGTTTAAATCCCAGCACCCATAAAACAGACCAGAGATCCTGTGCACTCCTATAACCTCGAGTGTGAGTTGGGCAGAGACAGGAGGATCGCTGGGGCTTGTTGGCTTCTGGTCTAGCAGAGAAAGCAAAAGACCCAGATTCACAGAGAGACCCTGCCTCACAGAAATAAGTAGAGAATGATAGAGGAGGATGCTGAGTACTCTCTGCTCGTCTCCATACACCCTGGCATGTGCACCCACTCACGTGTAAACACATATTTTAAAATAAACATCTTACATTATATGTTTACTTATATACATCAATTAAGTCTTAAAAAGTTAACATCTTAGGTTATATCTTTTTAAGTATGTTCAACAAATTTCCTTATGTATTATTTAGTATACTTTTTGTTTGTCATCACCCTTGGGTTTGGTTGCTCTTGTAAGTGGCATCTCATTTTCAAAATATTTTCTTATTGATTACAGTGAATATTCATATATATTATTGATCTTTGCACTTTATCTTATATCCATTTATTTTATTATTTTATTTTTCTATTTTCATCTATGTGTGTGGTCTATGCATATATATATATGTGTGTGTGTATGTATATATATATATGCTTTCGTATGTTTGGCCACTGGTATGTATATGTTTTTGTATGTGTATGTATGTACATGCACATGGAGGCCCTAGGTTGATGTCTAGAATCATCATCAAGAGTTCTTCCAGCTTCGCCACTGAAGCAGGGTTTGCCCGGCAAACTCAAAGCTGACCCATATGACTGATCACTAGCCAGCTTGCACTGGGGAATCCCCTGTGAGGCTGGAATTGTAGGTGGGCACCACACTCATCCATATTTACCTGGTTCTGGAGACCTGAACTCTGGTCCTCACATTTGCAAGGGCTGTAACCACTGACCCATCTCCCCAACCATACCTCTATCTGTCTATAAAACAATATATTCCCTCTTTGTATATAGGCGCAGGTATTTCCAATAAGTTGGAATTGCTGAATCAATGGGTGTGCACACTTTATTCCTGGGATATTATTCAACTCAATATGAATGCACTTTATCAATATATATGAGTTATGTGTCTAAGAATCAATTTTTGTCTTTATGTCTAATTGGATAGTTTTTAAACTCATGGTTAGCCAATAGCCAAAATATGTAGATGTAACCAACCATCTGATCATCTTATTTTTACTTAGTTTATGTTCCCATAGTGCAATGTTTTATATTGATTGTCAACTGGACAGGATCTAGTATCATGATTGGAGGCAAATCTCTGGGCATATCTGTGAGGAGAGTCTCTAGAATGGGTTAATTTAGGTGGAAAAACCCAAATCGATAAGCTCAGATTCCAGGCTAAATAAAAGGAAAAAACTTGGGCTGAGTATCAGCATTCATCTCTCTCTGTTTCCTGACTTCAGATGAAATGGGCAGCTGCCCTTCCTCCTGTCATCATGCTTTCCTTGCCGGTTCATTCTGAAGGGTGTGTGATCATATCTATTTTTTTTTAACATTTATTCATGTATATGCAAGTGCATGCACATATACTGTGGTGTGTGCACATATATGTATGTACAGACCGTAAGAGCACATCAGATCTCTCCTCTATCACCCTCTGCTTATTCCTTTGAGATGGGTCTGTTTCTGAATCTGGAGCTTGTGTTCTCTCACCTAGGCTGGAAGCCAGCAAGCCCCAGCCATCTTCCTGTCCCTGGAACTGGGGTTACACATGTGTGTGGGATGCCTGACTTGTTACATGAATGCTGGGATACAACCTCTGATCCTCATGGTTGAACAGTGAATGCTCTTAACCCCTAAGCAATTCTTCCATTTTTTAACAGATATTTATTAAAATGTAACTCTTGTTTCATAAAATTTACCAGACCATAAAGTTAAGTGTATTTTGTATTTTCCATGTTTAATTAATCTTTCTTAATAATAAATGCATTTGCTCTCTTTACTTAATTAACATTGCCTAAATATCCTTTCTTGTTCATGGTTATGTTATTTTATTCATTTTTATTTGTTTATGTATGTATGTGAGTATGTGCATGTTCGTGCGCCACACTGTACATGTGTGGAGATCAGAGGATAACTTGTGGGGCTTGATCCTTTAATTCTACCGTGTAGGTTCTGGGGATTGAACTCAGTTCATCAAGGTTGTCCACAGTCACTTTTACCCACTGAGCCATCTCACTGGAGTGGGTTCAAAATCTTTTCCCAACTCTTTAATTTGGCTTTCTGCCTATGGTGATTTAAATGCCCTCCCATAGGCTCACATATTTGAATGTGTGGTCCTTAAGGAGTGGCAGTACTTGACAGGGATTAGGAGGTGTCACCTTGGTGAGGTAGGTGTGGCCTTGATGGAGGAAGTGTGTCACTGGGTGTAGGCTTTGAGGTTTCAAATGCTCAGGTCAGGCCCAGCATCATCTCTCTCTTCCTGCTGCCTATGGATCCAGATGTAGAACTCTCAACTTCTACCATGTCTGCCTGCATTCCCCCATGCACACCGCCATGATGGACTAAACCTTAGAAGCTGTAAGCAAGCTCCAATTAAATGCTTTCTTTCATAAGAGTTATCATAATCATTGTGCCTCTTCACAGCAATAGAACAGTGACTAAGACACTGCCATTTTCTTATTGCATTCTAGTAGTCCTTTATAATATATAATGTATATGTTTGTTAGCAGTAAAGCCCACACCCATTAAGAGAAAACTCCTCCCAAGCAAAAGCATTAATCTGAATCTCTTGACTGGGTGGAGACTTAACATTCCACTTGGGCTGTGTCAATCACCAAGTCAAGGGGCACCTCCAGGACAGTGGGCTTATCACGAGTAGTACTAAAGAAATGAGCAGAATAATGAGTCCTCAAATGAGATGCTGTACTTTTCCTTCCCAGAATCCCAGCACTATCACAGCAGCTTACAAGGCTGCAACGATGTTGTTTCATAGGTCTGCCTGCTTTGAAAAACATTAGTTCTTTGTAGGGGAAGTTTTCCTGTCCTGACTGCCTGGTCCTAAATAAACACACAGAGGCTTCTATCAAATGGTTGGCCAATAGCTCAGGCTTATTACTAACTAGCTCTTACATTTAAATCAACCTATTTCTATTAATCTATGTATTACCATGTGGCTCATGGCTTTACCTGCCCTCTAGCATGTCTCGTTTCTTGGACAGTTGGCTTGCATCTCTGACTCTGCCCTTCTTCCTAGCACTTTCAGTTTGGCTTTCCCACCTAGACTTATTCTGCCTTGCAATAGGCCAGTCAGCTTTTTTATTAACCAATGAGAGTAATACACATTCACAGCATACTGAAGGATTATTCCACAGCACTTCTTTTCTTCTATCTCTTTTCTAATCAAGCTTCTTTTAACATTTTGGATTCCCGCAACATCTTGGGCTTTCTTTGTCTCTAAAGTCTCTCCCCCAACTATGTGGCTGCTTGTCCACCACATGTCTGGAAGGGCATGCTCTTCTATCTTTATTTTTTGTTTTTCTTTTTTCCTTCATTCTCCTACAAGAAGCTGCTGAGAGTTATACCTTCCCTGCCCTGGGGTTTTTCTTTTAAACGCTAATAAAATTGCCCTTGAACTTATGTTTTAGTTCATTCTTAAGAACTCCAAGAGAGGACCTCAGTTTTGTGGGTTAGATATGAAGTTCAGCATGGTCACATGCCCTTGAGGGGCTTTTCTGAGAAGGACATAGCCTGAATGGTAGTTTTAAAATCCTGCTTGAATTCTAATGTGGAGACCAAACCATAAGAAGATGTAGTATGGAATGAACTGGGAGAGTCTTGCCATTGATGTGGTAGAAATAACAGCAATAGCATAAAATGGCAATAGTGAACAATGTTTATCTGTGCTCCATATCTAATCTGTCATCTATCTTTCTATCTATGTATCATTTGCTATTTATCTTTCTATCTTCTAGCTATCTGCTATCTTCTGTCAATTTATCTATCTTCTGTCTATTAATCTATCTATATTCTACACCTTGCCTGCCATGGGATTTTTATTTTAAACTCTAATATTTTCTTTATTTATCTACCATCTATATCATCTATATATCTACTTCTCTTCTATCATTCTGTATATCATCTATACACTCCCTAGTATCTTCTGTATACCAATCTATCTGTCTATATTCTATCTATATTTACCTAAAGTCTATCTATCTGTCTATATTTTATCTACCTATTGCTTTATCTTTTATTTCTAGTTTGTTTATCTTCTATCTACCTATTTATCTCCTATGTATTTACCTATCTTTGATTTATCAGTCTGTATCTATTTATCTATGTTTATTTATCAATCATCTGCCATTTGTATATGTATTTTCTGTATAGTATCTATTTGTCTATCTATCTATCTATCTATTTATCTATCTATCTATCTATCTATCTATCTATCTATCTATCTACCTACCTACCTATTTATCTTTTCTGTCTAGCATCTATCTATTTCCTATCATCTATCTTTTATCTGTCCAGCTATCACCTATCTGCCCATATTTATTAATCTGTTCAACTATTTTTTCACCTTTTGATCTATCATCTACTTTTTAATATGTATCAATATATCTTCCTATTTATCTGTCTATTCTGTATCATCTATCTATCTATCTATCTATCTATCTATCTATCTATCTATCTATCTACCTGCCTGCCTATCTTCTATCTGTCTGTCTATCATCTATTATCTATCTTCTATCAACCTATCTTGCTATTTATATGTAGCTTTATCTATCTATTATCTCTGCATGCATACATGCATGTATATATGTATCTGCCTATCTTTTATGTATCTATCTACTATCTACTTTTTATCTATTCTCTATTTACCTATCTTTTACCAATTTATCTATATTCTGCCTACCTATTTATCTATCTTCTTATGTATTATGTGTATACATATGATTGATCTATCCATATCTATCTATCTATCTATCTATCTATCTATCTATCTATCTATCTAATGTCTGTCTATCTACATCTTGCTATGACTCATCTACCCATCTATCATTATACATCTCCTTCCCTCCTAACAAAAACTCAGTGAGGTAAGTCCTACCATATTCCATTTTTACAGATGAAGCTGAGACACAGACATTTTTTTTTTGTCCAAAGCCACACAGCTAGTATGTGGAAAAGGAATGATTTGAACTCATTCATATGACTCTACCTTTAGCCATCATAGTTTAGTGCTAGGGGTGAGCTTTGGGCTTTCATGCTGAGTATGTTCATGGATAATGATAACATTTATTTTCACAAAAAAATAAAAAATATAAAAAAACTGACAGAAGAGAAGGTTGGGAGACATACACGCCTGTTTCTACCTCAGTGTGTTCACTGTGAGATTTCTGTTAGATTTCCATTTGGAAATGCTGTGCAAGTTTGGAAGCCAGGCAGAGGTGATCAACAAAGAAGATAGATAAACATATGTGGGAACGTAGACAGACAGACAGATATTCAGAGAAGCCATGGGTAGAATATCAATGGTAACTAAAGTCACAGGACTGAGAGAAGTTGGTATTGTGTGTGTGCCCAAGAAATCATCATTGACACCTGGGATGACTATCACATTCATACAGAGAGGTGAGGTCACTCAAAGAACACAACACAAACAACCCAGGGCTGAGGGCAGCCAACTTCTAACTGCTCTCTGAAGTCCCTAATGCCCGGGGAGATTCCTCTCACCTGCTCTCACAAGTTGGAAATTCCAAGAGCCCAAGTCTGTTTAGATCAACACAACAAACCACTCTCCTAAGGCTAAGACATATCTCATTAAGCTGAAACTCCTGGTGGCTTCCCAAGGGTGAGAACTCTGCTAACCCTGGAGCACCCAGCAAGGTCGCCTCCCCACAGAGCCAGAATAATTGGCCTTCTCTTTCATCTGGGGTAGCCTCTAGAGATGAGGGCTCTCTGCTTGTTAGGAGCAGACAAGCCCTGGCTGGTCTGGGAATTGCGAAGAAACTTTTTGACTGGTTAAACTCATTAGCAAAGAAGCTGATGATGGCGGAGACCTCTCCCAGGGGCAGCAACTTTGTCTCTGTGCTGAGGAAATGCATCCTGGAGTTGCCAGAGAGGAAAAGACTTTTGGCACAGCCCACTGCAGCCACTGCTTAGCCAAGCATGTCTTGGCTCCATGAGAGCCTAGCTTGCCTTCTGTCAAATGAGAGTGTGGGTGAGCATGGGGCTTGTGCTGCACCTCTCTCTGAGTCTTCAGTGCCCAAACCAGTGCCCTGCTTGCAGCATGCTGGGGGAGATAGAGAGGTGGGAAGTGACTGAGCAATAGGACTGAGTGATTGAAAGGACTCACTTGGATGTTTTGTTGTCAACAGTAGTTCCCAGTTTGAGGTGACCGTCTATCAGGAGACCCTTAGCAATGCCAGAGGACACTTTTAATTGCCACATTGGATTGGGGATACTGAAATCTAATGTCTAGAAGCCAGGGATTCTGCTTAGCATCCTGCAATGCACAGGGCAGCCCCTTCCCAACTGCAGTGAATGATCAGATCCCCAAATGCCATAGTTAAGAATGATTTGCTTACTGATTTTTAACTGCCCTACTCTCCTTTTGTTTTTTATTTTGTTGGTGGTGGTGGGTTTTTTTGTTTTGTTTTGTTTTGTTTTGTTTTTGGTTTTTCCTGTGATAAAACACTCTGACCAAAATCACCTTATGGAAGGAAAGGGTTTATTTTGTTTACACTCCAGATTACAGTCCATCATTGATGGCAATGAGATCAGGAACTCAGGGTAGGAACTGAAAGATACAGGACTAGCTGCTATCCTATGAGGCATTGTCTTTGACTAGGGAACTCACACATGGCCACAGAAATACAGCAGAAGCCATGGAGGAATGCTACTTGCTGGCTTGCTCATAGACTCATGCTTCATTAGCTTTCTGATAGCACCTAGGACCAACTGTTCATTGGAGTGATGCCACCCACAGTGGGCTGGACCCCACCACACCACTTAATAACCAAGACAGTTTCTTCATGGACATGCCCACACACCACTCTGATCTGGAGAGCATCTCAATTGAGACTCCTTTCTCAGGTGACTTGAGGCTGTGTCAAGCTGACAGTTAAAACTAGGACAATAACCCACTTCCATGTTCTGGAACTCGCAATGCACAAGGAGGAATAAGGGACCTGGGAAGGTGACTCAATGGATGACGTGCCTGTTATGCAAGCATAAGGACCTGAGTTTGAATCCTCAGCACCCAGGTAAAAGCCATGCATAATAGTTTGTACCTATAACTCCAGCCCGGGAGGCAGAGACAGGTGGATCCCCAGGGCTTATGGCTAGCCAGTGTAGTTGAAACAGAGCTCAGTTTGAGTGACATACCCCATCTCAAATAATAATGTGAAGAGTGATGGAGGAAGACACAAATGTCAACCTCTGGGTACACACACACACACACACACACACACACACACACACACACACACGGGGGTGGGGAGATAAAGAAGGGAGCATACACAAATACACGTGTAGATATATGCATATACAACATAAGAGAGGGAAGAGAAAGACAGAGAAGATTGAGAAGATGAACAAAGGGTCTTGGAGATGGCTTGGTCAGTAAATGCTCGCCATGCAAGCATGAAGATCTGAGCTACCTCCCCAGCATTATCGTAGAAAGGTGACCACAGCAGCGAGTACTTGAAATCTCAGTGTTTGAAAATCAGAGACAGGAGGATTCCTAGTGAATGCTGGCTAGTCAGTCTAGATATATCAATGACCTCAGGGCTCAGTGAGCGGCCTTGTCTCAAAAATCTAAGATGGAAAGAAAGCAAGTGAGGAAGACAGCCAGGAGCTGAAGCGAGGGCTCAGTGGCTAAAAACCTTTGTTGCTTTTGAAGATGACCCAAGTTCAGCTCCCAGTACAAACATTGTGTGACTCACATCCACCTGCAACTCCAGCTCTGGAAAATCAGACACCCTCTTCTGGCCTCTGCAGGTACTGCACACATGTATGTTCACACACACACACACACACACACACACACACACACACACACTAAATATAAATCCTTTTAAAAAGAGACTAAATGTCGTCTTCTTGCTTCCATAAACACAAGCATACACACACACACACACACACACACACAAACACACACACACACACACACACAATGTACACATAAAGATAAATAAAAGGGAAACAAATCTTTCCAACAACATGGACAAGCCTGGAGAACATTGTGTTAAGTGAAACAAGCAAGACACAAAAAGACAATTTTGACACAATATTATTTCTATGTGTAATACTTGTTTTTAAAGTTGAGGTTACAGAAACAAGGACTAGGATGCTGGTAACAGACTGGAGTGATGTATGTCAAAGAGTACAAAATTTTACGTATGAGATTTTAAATATTCCAGGGTTCTAATGAACAGCACAGCAGCTGTAGTTCATAATATTGTAGTTGTGCTTGATGATTGCTCAGAGGTTGGATCTGAAGCACACTTGCCACAGCCTCATTCCAATAATGGAATGAAACCAGACACACTGTGTTAGAGAAACATCTTATAATACACCTGAGCAGTTTCCCTCAAACTGGTCCAGGTCACTCAAAATGAAAGAAATTCAGGAAACTCTTACAGCCAGGAGGAGCCTAAGGAGATGTGATACCTAACTGTGACAGGGTGTTCTGGCTGAGATGCTGGAGCAGAAGGACATGAGGTGAGAACAAAGAGAAGTAGCGTAATGTCAATGTTTTTACTGATTATAATTAATGTGTAGTGCATGAGTGGGATATCTTATGTGCAAGTGTTTATGGGTGCAATCTATACTATCTTCACACTCTTCTGTTAACTTGAAATTCCCCTTAAAATAAGTTTCAAACTTGTGGGGCAGTGGTGGTGTATGCCTTTAATCCCAGCACTTGGGAGGCAGAGCCAGGTAGATCTCTGTGAGTTTGAGGCCAGCCTGGTCTACAGAGTGAGATCCAGGAAAGGCACCAAAACTATACAGAGAAACCCTGTCTAGAAAAAACAAAGAAAAAAGAAAAAGAAAAGAAAAGATAAGAAAAACTAAAAATAATAAGTTTCAAACTCTAGGAAGGTACTGTGAATGAGGACAGGGGGTGGGGGGCACTAAAGTGTCCTTCTGAAGAACCTTTCCCCAGCTCTTCAGGCTATAACCACTCAATGGAAATTTTAGCACTCTCTTTAAAAGGCCATTCTATCATTGTGTCAGGGCAGCTGCTTCAGAATGGTGGGGGCAGGGAGTGTGGTAAGATGAATGCATCCCATGAACACAAGAGCTTAGCAAGTAAAAGTGTCTTCTATGTAAATGTGAAAACCAAAGTACAGATCCCCAGAACTCACATAAAAGTCATGTGGGTGTGGCAGCCCACCTCTACTCCCCGCATGAAGGAAGCAGAGATCCCAGAGCAAGCTGGCTAGCCATACCAGGACAGTTGGTGATCTCTGGGTTCAGTGAGAGACCCTGCCTGGATGTATAAAGTGGAGAGTAATTGAGGCTAAAGAGATGGTTCAGTGTTTAGCAGCCTGTTCTGTTTGAGCAGAGGATTCAAGTTCAGTTCCCAGCACCTATGATGGTTTACAAATCACTGGTAACTATCTGTAATTATAGTTCTAGGGGAATCTGATGCCCTCTTCTGTTTTTTTCTGGGAAACTACACACATGTGCTCATACCTGCTTACAGACACACATACACATAAATGAAAACAAAAATAAGTCTCTTTTATAAAAAGGCAGATCACAATCAAGAAACTTGTCTGTGCTGACTACATTTATGTCAACTTAACACAAGCTAGAGTTATCTGGGGAGAGGGAACTCAACTGAGAAAATGCCATCATCAGATTGGCCTGTGAGAAACTCTATGGTGCATTTTCTTGATCGATGATTAATGTGAGAGGGTCCTGCTCACTGTGGTCAGGACCACCCCTGGGGTGGTGGTCCCGGATGCTATAAGAAAGCACACAAGCAAGCTATAAGGAGAAAATCAACCATGGCCTCTGCATCAGTTCCTGCTTCCAGATTCCTGCCTTGAGTTCCTGTCCTGATTGCCCTCAATGATGGAAATGTAAAATTAAATAAATCATTTCCTCACCAAGTTGCTTATGATCATGATGTTTTATCACAGCAATAGAACCCCTAACTAAGCACTTGATATCAACATCAACCTCCACATGCATGTGTACCTGCACCTACATGTGAACACACATGCACACTTGTGCATAATCCACACGTATATGCACATGCAACAGCACACAGTATGACATGTTCTATGTCAAAAGCAAAGCCAAGTTGTAGCAGGGGAATTAAAACTGTTCATAATAGAATAAAGCAAGAAAGGAAAAGTATGTGAATTGTTCGTATCTTTGGACCATGGTTAATTTGCATTTTAACATGTGTCAGGACCATAACGAATAAAGTGGGTAAAATCCTGGAACTTGTGTCATCTGTGTTATTACACCAAAGGGACAATAAACAGGAGAATCGATAACATGTACAGTGTGTGATGAATTAGGAGTGCTAGTAAAAGAAAAAAATTAAAAGTTTTAAAGGTATGCACATTAAGAAGAAAGTATTGTGCAATCATGGAGACTGATGCAGAAGGATTGTCCTGAGTTCAAGGCCAGCCTGAATTAGATTGTGAGTTCAAGGACGTCTTGAAGCATCTAGTAAAGTCTTTAAAAAAAAAAACAGAAAAAGAAGTTAAATATGAGGCAGTGTATATTAAAGGTATACGAGGCAATATATATTAAAGGTGGGAGTGGGCTTACTTATGATTGCGGTAAGACTGATTATTGGGGCTAGATATGACTCAGTGGCTAAGAGCACTTGATACTCTTTAAGGGGACTGGAGTTCAGCTCCTAATACCCATGTTGGGCTGCTTACAACCCTCTGTAACTCCAGATCCAAAAGATCCAGGACCCTCTTCTGGCCTCTGTGTGCACACACCCACACATAGACACACAGGTATACACATAACGAAAAATTAATATTTTTCCAGATTCCTGCCTTGAGTTCCTGCCCTGATTGCCCTCTGTGATGGACTGTTGCTTAGAAGTGTAAGATTGAATAAATCCTTTCCTCTCCAAATTGCTTATGGTCATGTTTTATCACTGCATTAGAACCCCTAACTAAGCACTTGATATCAACATCAACCTCCACATGCATGTGTAAATAAAATGGAAAAATAAACAATGAAAAAAAAAGAATAGTTAAGAGAGATGTCTCTGAAAAGGTGGCAGCACAGATTAAGAAAAATGAGTTCTAGGTAGAGAGCAGCCCAGGTAAAAGAGAATGCATGAATTGTGGAGAAAGACTATTGAAGGTCAGAGTAGGAATAAGCAATGGGGATTCAGGGAAAATATAAATAAAAGGTCCTTCAAAGAGAGGGGAGAGATCAACCATAGAGAACAAAGGCTTTTTCTTTGAGATGGCCATGTGATTTCTGTCTTTGAAGAAACATAGCTGGTGGGCCATGCAAGAAATGAGCAGGGAATTGGCCATTGCTGTTTGTCACTAACCAAGATGTGGTGTAGCCAATACTACCCTCCTATGGCAATGAGTAAGCCATGAATCAAGGACTCCATGGTTGACCCATCCCATAGATAATGGGGAGTTATGGTCTGGAGAGGTAGCTCAGTGGTTAAAGTGCTTGCCCCAGAAGCATGAAGACTGAGCTTCCGATGCCCAGAACCCAAGTAAATGCTGGCTGGGCATACTGGCCCACCTATAGTTCTAGTCTTGGGAAACAAAGGAGTTATTAGGGATGTCTTTCTGTATGCTGTGAATGTGTTGCTCTGATTGATTGATAAATAAAGTGCTGATTGGCCAGTAGCCAGGCAAGAAGTATAGTATGGGCAGGATAAGCAGAGAGGAGAATTCTCGGAAGTGAAAGGCTGAGTTAGGAGATGCTGCCAACCACTGCCACCATGAGAAGTAACATGTAAAGATACTGATAAGCCATGAGCCACATGGCAAGGCATAGATTTATAGAAATGGGTTAATTTAAGATCTAGCTAGCAAGAAGTGTGCTACGGCCATAAAGTTTATAAGTAATATATGTCTCTGTGTGTTTACTTGGGTCTGAGCGGCTGTAGGAGCTGGGAGGACACAAGAAAACTCCAGCTACAAGGAGTCCCTAGAGCAAGCTATCAGTGAGCTCTGGGTTTGATTGAGAGACACTGTGTGCTGGATGTTATTTTTGTCAACTTGTCAAGAGTTGGGAAGAGGGAAGAGAAAATGCCTCTATCAGATTGGCCTGCAGGCAAGTCTGTAGGGAATTTTCTTGACTAATTATTGATGTGGGAGGGCCCAGCTCCCAGTAGGTGGTGCCACCCCTGAGCAAGTGTCCCTGGGTGCGATGAGAAAGTAGCATGAGCAAAGTATGAAGAGAAATCCAGTAAGCAGCACTTCTCCATGTCTTCTGCTTCTGTTCCTACCTCCAGGATCCTGCTTTGAGTCCCTGCCCTGATTTCCCTCTGAAATAGAGTGTGATTGAGATGTATAAGATGAAATAAACCTTTTCTTCCCCATGTTTCCTTTGGTCATGTTGCTAACCACAGTATTAAAAATCTAACTAGGATACCCTTCCTCAATGAGTAAGTTGGAAGAGGGAATTAGGATGATTCCCAACATCAACCTTGGGCACCCACAGGTTCACACACATGGGCACCTGCACCTCCAGACACATGGGACCACACATGCAAACACACACACACACACACACACACACACACACACACACACACACACGGATAAATTTAAAAAATATGTAAAAAGAACAAGAACAGAGTGTTATATCTCAATGCCTCTGAGTAGCCCAATCTCCAAGCTTTCCCTCTATAATTATATCGAAGAACAACAAAGACCTCTCACTTGAAACTGGGGACACTTCATGGGAAAGATGAAGTCTCCACCTGCATTGAGATTACCATCTGATGAGAGATGACAGGCTGGAAGCGAGTAAACATACCGATATAGAAAGTGTTCAGGTTACTTTCCCCCTGTGGTAAGATACCATGACCAATACAACTTAAAAAACACATTTAACTGGGCTTGTGATTTCAGAGGGTGAGAGTCTGTGATAGTGGGGCAAAGGCATGGCAGGTATAACAGCCTAGAGCTCTCATCTCTCAAAGCACAAACAGAAGGCAGAAAAAACACCAAGCAACCCTCAAAACTCACTCTCAGTGGCACACCTCCCTAAACAAGGTCACACTTAATCTTACCCAAACAGTTCCTCCAATGGGGGACCAAGTATTGAAACATATGGGCTTGGGACCTATTTTCATTTAAGCCACCACACAAGGCTATAGGTGCATAAATACAAACAATATCAATCACTAACCCACTGATTGAGCATTTAGATGCCTTGCTACTAAGCAGTTCACTTGATTCTCATAAGAACCTTCTGGAGAAGACAGAACTCCCATTGATCAGAGCTAGAAATTGAAGTACAGTGTTCTGCTTTGAGTATGAACCATTCTTCACAGGCCCATGAGTAAATTCCTAAGTCCCCAGAGGGTGGCACTGCTTTGGAAACTTCTGGAAACTCCTTTAGAAGATGGTGCTTTCCTTGAGAAAGTAGGTCACTGGAGATAAATTCTTCATAGTATTTTGTCCCTAGACATTTCCTGCTCTCTGCAAATAGGGACACACTGGCTTCTTCTTTTCCTGTTTATTTTCCCTTTATTTTCTTCTCTTCTTGCTCTGTAGGACTTCAAGAAATATATTGACTAGGAGTGGAGAGTGGGTATCCTTACTTTGTTCCTGATCCTAGTAGAAATGCTTTGAGTTTTTCTCTAATTGGTAGTGCCAGCGATATATTTGCATGTAGCCTTTATTATATTGAGGTATAATCCCTCCATCACTAGCCTCTCCATGGATTTTTATATAAAGAGATGTTGGACTTTTCCAAAGGCCTTTTTCTGCATATAATGAGGTAATCATGTGATTGATTTCTGTCTTTGGGTCCACTTACATGATGGATAACATTTACTGATTTATCTATGTTGAATCATCCCTGAGTCTCTAGAATGAAGCCAACTTGGTTGTGATGAATGATCTTTTTTATATGAGCTTGGATTCAGTTGCCAATCCTCCATGTTCCTATAATCACTGTGCCCTTTGCCATGTTACACAGTTAATGACTGGTTTCCCCTTCCCCAGGAACACTATCAATAAAGTAACTCCATCTCTCTTCTCATAGATTCTATTTCAATAGGCATCTTTTGTTTTCCTTCCACACACATGTGTGAAGGGCAAATTGTCATTTGTACACAACCTGAATCATCAGAGAAGAGAGTCTCAATGAAGGATTGTTAACATTGGGTTGGCCTGAGGCTATGTCTGTGGGAGTTTCATGCTAATTGATATAGGAAGACACAGCCCACCATGGTAGCACCATTTGGTAAGCAGAAGGTCCTGAACTGTTTAAGAGTGGACAAATCAAGCTAAGCATTAACAAGTGAGTATGCATGCATTTATTCTCTCTTCTCATCTGTGGGGTGATTAGCTATTTCAAGTTCCTGGTGTCTCGACTTCCCAATAATAATGGGCTATAAACCAGAATTGTGAGTTGAAATAAACCCTTTCTCTTCTCAGTTGCTTCATCTTGGAATATTTTGTCACAGTAACAGATATAAAAGCAGAACACCATCTCACCTTTCCAAGCAGGAACCCTACTACAAACTACCAGAAAGACAAATTCTTCATTTCTCAGAACTTAATACAACTGTGATTTCTAGGGAACAGTCTTCAGGTCTCCAAACTCAACCAGAATCACTCATGTTCCTATCTCTGAGCTCCTCATCATGTTACAAAGTTAACAACTGGCTTCCCCTCCTCATGAACACTATGCTACACAGAAAGCAGCTCCAGTTCTCTTCTGCTCATAAATTCTATATCATTGGGAATTTTTTTCTTTCTCAGTATGTATAATACTTTTTCATTCATTTAGTTGGGGAACTGAACTATAGTGCCCAAGTGGAAGTCAGAAGACAACTTCCAAGAGTCAGTTCTCTCCTTCCACTATATGGGTCCTGCAGATCTAATTCAGGTTGCCAAGTTGATGCCAAGTACCTTTACCCACTGAGCCATCCCACCAGCAATATGTGTATTTCCTATGATGAGCATTTACCAGGTCCCCCTTGAGAAGCTATTCTCCATTCTGATGTCATATTTTTCTCTTCCACTCTTGGTCTGTATGATCTGAGTAGAAAGCTCAGTTTTCAAGCATGAGAATTCTAGGAATGCAGACTGTGACCTCAGCCAATCAAGAGATTAGTTCAACAATGTAGTGTCTCTATGACCTCAGGCTCAGCCAATCAGAGTCCAAGATGTTAGTTCAGGAGGTCATCTTTAGCCAATCAGCAACAATAACGTTGATTAAGGGGTCAGTGTGAGACTGTAGCCTTGCTATTCAGGATGGGAGGAACTGGTTCAGGCATAGAGGGGACTTTACCTGCCAGACCATTCCTGAGACCCCTGATTTCATTGCTTTTGGAAATGTACAGAAGTGAGATTTTTAGACTACATGGTAATTCTATTTTTCTTATGAATTTTTTCATATTTTATTAATTCTTTTGATGATTTCACACAAACATTTCCCCAACTCCTTCTAGATCCACTCCTTTGCCTACCCATACAGCTTTGTGTCCTTGTTTTTTAACCTATTAAGTTCAATTTGTACTCTTGAGTGAGTTGCCTTCCTATGAAGAACCAATTGAATAAAAATTAATACATATAAATATATATCCAGATGAAAACTTGGACATAAATATTTATAGGATCATCATTCTAAAATGATTCTATATAGTGTAGCAATTTCCCCTAAAGCTCATTAAGATCAAGGAAGTGGTACCTAGTGTGTTGGCATATGCCTTTAATCTTAGCAGGAAGAAGAGGCAGGTGAATTTCTGTGAGTTCAAGGCCAGTCTGACCTACACAGTGAGTTCTAGGCCAGCCACGGCTAGATAGTGAATCCTGTCTCAAAAAGCAAGGAAACAAACAAACAAACAAAAACCTAGGAAGTTCTCAAGAGGGCTTTGTAAGATTCAGAGCATTCTAAAGGCAAGCTCAAAGACTAAACAATCTAGGAGGCTCAGGAAGTCTCTGAACCTGAACTTATGTACAAGGATTCTCCCTCTCTCCCCATGGTTATATAAACAGTATGGACTGCTGAGAAGAGAGACCAGTAAACTTCTGGGAAGAGACACTTTCTGACCTGTGAAGCTGCCTATAAATTTAGTAAGCTTCAGGTTACCAACTTTAATGAGCTGGCACCCATGCTGTAGTGGGCCTTGTGATTCAACTGTCTTTGAGTCATTTCTGCTCCTGTAAATAACCCCTTAAGTAATTCTAGTAAAACTCACTGGTTTACCTAGTTGGACTTTAATGATATCCTTGCTTTGTTCTGTCATTGGTTAGCTATCTGGGGTGATTAGATGTTGTTCACATCTCCCCTGAATTACATTACACAACATACTCAAATGTCTATGAAATAGTGACTGAATGAGAATAATATCATATTCACACAATATAAAAATAATTCTTAAATTTCTTCCAAATCATATTATGGTTGCTTGAATAAGAATGGTCCCCTTAGGCTCATGTATTTGACTGTTTGGTTCCCAGTTGGCAGAACTGTTTAGGAAGGATTAGAAGGCATTGCCTTGTTGGAGAAAGTGTGCCACTATGAGTGGACTTAGAGGTTTCAAAAGCCCATTCCTGGCCCAGTCTGTCTCTTCTCTCTCTCTCTCTCTCTCTCTCTCTCTCTCTCTCTCTCTCTCTCTTGGATCAGATGTGAGCTCTCAGCTACTGCTACAGCACCATGCCTGCCCACTCACTGCCATGTTTCCCTCCCTGATGTTCATGCATTAATCTTTAAAGTCACCTTGGTCATGGTGTCTCTTCACAGAAATAGAACAGTAACCAAGACAGTACTGTAGCAATTACACCATCATTCCTGCTCCTCTACCTCTGGTCTAATGCTTTTACTTTGTTTGAGAATGAAGATTACACACACACACACACACACACACACACACACACACACACACACAAAGAGAGAGACCCAGCCCCTCCACAACCAGCACCAACCCAAATGGAGAAAACCTGGAAGCAATCCCACTAAAATCAGGAATGAGACAAAGCTGTCCCCTCTCTCTACTCCCTATCAATATAGTCCTTGAAGCACTAACCAAAGCAATAACACAAGAGAAGGAAATTAAAGAGATAACCATAGGATAAGTCAACTATTTGCAGATGACAGGATATTATACATAACAGATTACAAAAATTCCAGCAAGAAAATTCTAGAAATGATCATCCATTTCAGCAAAGTGGCAGGACACAGAACTTATTTCAAAAATTAAGAGTTCGAATCTCATTCATTTAGCTTTTATTCTTGATATGGCCACTTAAAATAAGGAAGCTTGGAATTTTCTACTTTGCCCCAGTCATCCTGTCTGCCCATGGTTTAAAAAAAAAAGAGAAGAGATGGACCACAACCAGAGCCCCAGCATCACTTCACAACTATGGCAAGATCTCTTGGAGGAGTGCCCATCATGGTGTCTGGTAGGACTGTGAAGGGTGTTCCTTCAAGTCAGCATCTCAGTTATTTCTGGGGCTTATTTCCATCACTTTCTCTCCTCAAATACCATTTTGAGTTCATTTTTTATGGCAGGTACAATACTGTGTTTAATGTTTTAGCATGTAGATAGATATTTATTTTGATTGCTATGTATTCTTTTTTTCATTCCTTTATTTATTTATGTGAGTGCAGGTCCTATAGTGTACATGTGGAGGCCAGAGGACTGTTTATAGAATAGGTTATCTCTGTCATGTGGGTCCCAGAGATCATCAGGCTTGGTAGTAAATATCTTTACCTGCTGAGCTATCACTCCAACCCTTGACTCAACTTTTATAGTCTGTATGAGGCCTGTTTTTCACACATGGGCAATTATCGTTCAAATTGCTATCTTTTAAAGACTTGCTATCTTTCAAATATTTTATTTACTATTTTTATGCATATAAATGATTTGCCAGCATGTATATCTGTATGCCACATGTGTGCCTGGTGTTCTAGGAGGCTAGAAGAGGGTATCAGATCCCCAGAGATTGGAGTTACAGGCAGTCATGATATGTCATGTGGGTGCTGGGAACTGAAATTGGGTCATTTGGAAGAGGAGCCAATGCTTTAACCAGTAAGCCATTTCTCCAACACCAAGATTTGCAATCTTTTTTCTCTATTTATTTATTTGCTTACTTATTTACTTATTTTACATACCAACCACAGTTTCCCCTCCCTCCTCTCCTCCTATTCCCTCCCCCACCTCCTTCTCCTCCCGTCCATTCCCCCAAAAGGGTAAGGCCTCCCATGGGAGTCAACAAAGCATGGCATATCAAGTTGAGGCAGGACCAAGCTCCTCTCCCCAGCATCAAGGCTGAGTGAGGCAACCCACCATAGGGAGTAGGTTCCAAAAAGGAAGCTCATGTGCTGGGGACAAATCCTGGTCCCACTGCTAGGGGCTCCACAAACAGACCAAGCTATACAACTGTCACCCACATGCCAAGGGCCTAGGTCAGTCCTATGCAGGCTCCCTAGCTGTCGGTCCAGAGTCCGTGAGTTCCCACAAGTTTGGGTCAGCTGTTTCTGTGGGTTTCCCCATCATGATCTTGACCTCCCCCTTGCTTATATAATCCCTCCTCCCTCTCTTCAACTGGACTCCCAGACCTCAGGTTGGCTGTGGATCTCTGCATCTGCTTCTATCAGTTGCTGGATGAAGGTTCTATGATGACAATTAAGGTAGTCACCAATCTAATTACAGGAGAAGGGCAGTTCAGGCACCTTCTCCACTATTGCTAGGAATCTTAGCTGGGGTCATCCTTGTGGATTTCTGGGAGTTTCCCTGACACCAGGTTTCTCCCTAATCCCATAATGGCCCCCTCTATCAAGATATCTCTTTCATTGCTCCCCCTTTCCACCTCTCCCCCAACTCTTAAGAAAATGAGACCATTTTCAATGAACAAAATGTTCTCATTATTTTGAATTGTCATCCTGATTCTGGAAGCTCAAAGAGCATTATAACACGAGAAAATGCAAGGCCTGCCACTTAACTCCACAAGGTTCAGGACAAACCCCTGTCATGTGATATTTTCCAGGGCGTCACAGCACACATATCTACTCACCCCAGACAGAAAGCCCACAACAGACCTATTGGTGAAATTATTAAGGCCACTCCACATAGTTAAAAGGGAGGTTTATTTTGTGGGGTAACTTACAAGTGAAGGGATAGGTAACAGGGTCTGGGAAAGGTATGGCACAGTCCGGTGATGTTCTCTGGAGAAGTCTGCTCAGGTCTACCACCAGCATCCAGGGTCCAGGAACCAAGAGAAGGTGGCACATCCCAATCTCAGGTCTTCAGGGTCCTCTCTTGCCTCCACCTTGTAGTGACAGTCACCCAAGCCTCAGTGGGGGTTGGAACTTCCAGATCAAAGCTGGAATGGCTACCCACTACACAGACCACAATAATAACTCTATCAAAATACAGCTTGGTGAACCCATGATTTTGGGGTGAGGGGTTATTTTCAGGAATATGGGTGACTTGAAACCAGCACATGACTGAAAGGTCCGCCCAAGCAGACAGGATGACTCCACAGATCCCGCATCACTGGAACTGCACAGCCTGCAGCCATGTTGACAGGTCTGAGAATTTCTCCTCTGTAGCTCGGCCAGAGTCTTATCCCCTAGCAGGAGACTGTTGATTCTGCAACCTTGAGTGGTCCTCTTGACTCTTGTAAGTTTTCACCTTCCCAGACATACAAGTTTGTTTACCTCCTGAGTCTCTAAGCCTCTCTGCTCCTTCCTGAAAGAAATGTTTCAACTGAGAGGAAATTGCCATACAACAACTCTCCAATTCTGTCAACCTTCATTTCTGCATCTCTAGAGGGGATTTTATCTATTCAATCATTGCACATTTATAACAGGAGTGGGTCAGACATCCTCATCGCTATTCCAGGCATTAGAGGACAAAGCATAAAAAATGTGTGCTCCAGAAAAATATCTCTTTGGGGGAGAGTCAAGCGACAAAGTCACAATGAAATAAATCCAAAAGATGATTTTGAACATAATGGGCTTTTTTGCATATGTACATGTGTGTATATGGATATGTGGGTGGGTACATGTGTGTGCTATGCTTTCTTCAATCCTCCCACCACCGGAGTGTAGTGCTGCTCACTCCTTGTATTGGAAGAGGCTTTACTTTGATCTGTGGCTCTAGAGGGCAAGTCCATCACGGTAAGGGAGGTGAGGCACAGGAGGCCAGAGCAGGAAGCTGAGAAGCCATCTTCTATGGTAAACAGGAGGCAGAATGAGCCAGACATAGGGAAAAGCTATAACTCTCAACATCCACCTGGGTGACACACTTCCTCCAGCAAGGCTCCACATTCTAAAAAAAATGTTCCAGAACCTCCCCAAACAGTACCACCAATGGGGACCAAGTGTTTAATATGCAAGCCTACCGGGGACCTTCTTCATTCAAGCCATTAAACTCCTCTTTGGGGAACAATACCAGGGTAACTGTAAAAATATTTCAATAATGATGGCTACCACTCAGTCAGCTCTTACTTCATGACACTTTCCATACAATATCTCATTTGATTTTTATGAGAATCCCATGACAGCCTATTAGTTACTTTCCTCGTTGCTATGACAATATGCCTGTCAATCAGTGGAAGGAAGGGTGGGTTTGTTTAGGCTCACAGCTTGAGGGTGTAGTCCATCAGTGCAGGGAAGGCACGGAGATATCACTGTGAGACATCTGGTCACATTGGACCAGGGAGCAGAGAGAGGGAGAAGGACAGGGAGAGGGAGAGGGAGAGGGAGAGGGAGAGGGAGAGGGAGAGGGAGAGGGAGAGGGAGAGGGAGAGGGAGAGGGAGAGGGAGAGGGAGAGGGAGAGAGAGAGAATGCTGGTGCTCAGCTCATATTTTCCTTGTCCCCTCTTTGTTCTGGAGAAATACCAAGAGATGTTACTAAGTCCAGTCAAATTGACAATCAAGATGACCCATTGTAGGTTAGGTACTATTGTATGCCATTTTACAAAGTGTGCAAATCTTAGCCAGGCTAGCCCTCTGACACCCAGTCACTCTATCATGTCACTAAATTTTATTTTGCTTAAAACATGCTCACTGGGCAGGGTTGGCACATGCCTTTAATCCCAGCACTCAGGAAGGCAGAGGCAGGTGGATCTCTGTGAGTTCAAGGCCAGCCTGGTCTACAAAATGTTCCAGGACAGCCAGGGCTGTTATACAGAGAAACCCTGTCTTGAAAAACCGAAATGAAAAAAATAAACATTATGCTCAGGATGACGGGGAAATGGGTCAGTGGATAAAGTGCTGGCCACATAAGGTTGAGGGCCAGGAGCTTGGGGCCTCATAATCAAAGCACCCATATCAGAGCTGAGTGCTGCAGCCTACTTGAGATCCCAGCATTTGGGAGAAGCAAACAGGGATCCTCAGATCAAGCTGTGTGGCTAGCCTAAACAAACTAGTGAACTCTGGATTCAGTGAGAGACCCTACCTCCATAAGTGAGGTAGAGAGAGACCGAGGAAACACACACACACACACACACACACACACACACACACACACACACACACAACCTCTTGCCTCCAGATGCTTGCACAGCATTTCTGAGTAGGGGGTTCCCATAAACAAAGGAATGGATCAGGCAGGTGTTAAGAAACCTTGGAGCCATGGAAAGATGGGGTGTTTTGACTTATTTCTGTCACAGTCAGGTGCTGTGGCAGATTTTTAATTCAGCAGGGGATATGGTCTGATTTAGATTATTCTAACTTACTTTTTGGTAAAACTCCATAATTACCTATATAAACTGTGTATATATCTGAGATCAGTGTGCTGTATCAGGAATCTCCAACTAATTAGACTTTGTAAGAGGATGTCATCATCCACAAAACCTACTTTTGAGAATCACACAATTGAATTGCAAAAAAAAAAATGACAAAAACCTCAGAGGGATTTCGTTTTTGTTCTTGTTTCTCTTTTGCTTTTTGCTCTTTTTAAATGTAAATGTGTGGGTATTTTGCCTGCATGTATGTGAATGCAGTACCCATGGAGGCCATAAGAGGGTGTCAGATCCTCTGGAACTGGAGTTACAGACAGTTACTGAGCTGCTGCGTGAGTGCTGGGAATTGAACCTGGGTTCCCTGGGAAAGCAACTGGTTCTCTTAACCACCGAGCCATCTCTCCAGGCCCAACTTCAGAGTTTAAAAAAAAATGCTGCATGCATGTAGATGTGTGTAGTGTGTATATATGTGCATGTTTGTGTGTCTGTGCATTGTGTTGTGTACATGTGTTTGGAGACCAGAGCTCAGCTTCCTCTCTCACCACCTTGTTTTTTGAGACAGAGTGCCACACTGAACCCAAAACTCACTGACTGGTTAGGTTTTCCATCAGCACACTCCAGAGATCTGCTTGTCCCTAGCGCCAAGCACTATTTCATCTGACCTTTTATCTTATTATTTTTTTAAAAAAACATTCATTTGTTTTTGAGGATTTCACGCATGAATAATGTATTTACATCATTTCTACCCCACACTTCCCTCTCCATCCTCCTCAGCTTTTGACCTCTTCTTTTTGACTGGGTTTTTGTGGGGGTGCTGAAGTCTGATTGGGACCGAGTGCTGCTCATTCCCGCACGATGGGCACTGTACCTGCTGAGCCATCTCCGGGCACCACAACCCTCATCATATTTTTAGTAGGATTATGGTTTTGTGTAGGCCTTCCTCCGCAGTGGTCCTTGGCTACATGTGGTCCATGGAGCACAAGGTGGGCAAATCTGGCATCTACTCAGTAAGTGCATTTCACTCCTCTGGGTAGACTTAGGGATGCTCTCTGAGCTATTGTTGCATTCCTAGCTCATAGCAAACCACACACCACACACACACACACACACACACACACACACACACAGAGAGAGAGAGAGAGAGAGAGAGAGAGAGAGAGAGAGAGAGAGAGAGAGAGAGAAAGAGAATGGTTCCCTCAGGGAAACGACTCCTGATTCTGTTCAGCATGTGTGTACTGAATACCTACCACATGTAGACTGCTTTCAAATGGACGTGCCAGCATTTTGAGGCATTTCCTACAGAACCCTAGTTCCACAAAATAATATTTTTTTTAAAAAAAGAAAGAAACCTCTTCTATAAAATGGGAATTGAGAAGTGCATGCAAGATAATACATACCTTTCATGGGATGGAGAGAGGGTCCAGTGGTTAAGAGTACTGGCTTTCAGAAGACCCAGGTTCAATTCCCAGCACCCACAGGTTCAATTCCCAGCACCCACATGGCAGTTCACAATGATTTTTAACTCCAGCTCCAGGGGATTGGATTCTCTCTTCTGGCCTCTGTGGATATTTCATATATATGGTGCACAGACATACACTCAGGCATACACATGTACACGTATAATAAATATTTTTTAATTAAAATAAGATTTTATGATGCACAGACATTATATAATATTCAGCTGCTAGTGTCCACAAATAGTTTTCTGGATGCAGGCCCTAATTCCTTTCTGGCTTTATCTGGAGGCCTTTCTACAGTAGCAGAATTGAAGTAGCTACAGCAACACCCAAAATATTTATCATCTTGTCCTTTATAAAAAGTTCTGGAGCAGTTAAGAGCACTGGCTGCTCTTGCAGAGGACCTGAGTTTGTTTTCTGCTCATAACTGTCTGTGACTCTAGTTCCAGGGGAGCCAGCACCCTCTTCTGGCTTCTGCAGGCACTGCACATGTGTGGTGCACTTACATACACACAGGCAGAGAGCACTTACACACATGAAATAAGAAAAAAGAATCTTTTAAAGAAATGTATTTTGCGGAGTTGTGGTGGCACACGACTTTAATCTCAGCACTCAGGAAGTAGAAGCAGATGGATCTCTGTGAGTTCAAGGCCAGCCTAGTCTACAGAGTGTGTTTCAGGACAGCCAGGGCTATTACACAATGAAACCCTGTCTTGAAAAAACAACAGTGACAAAATATTCCTTTCATTCATTTTTTTTAAAAGACAAGGTCTCATGTAGCTCAGCTTAGATCTCAACTCACTATGTAGCCAAAGCTGACCTCAAACACCCACCTCATCTTTCTACCTCTATTTTCCAAGTGCCAGAATTACAGGTGTATACCACCACATTCTTTTTAAAAGAGATTATTAAACTTCAACCGTGTAGTAAATGCCTTTATAGGTCCTTTTCAGGAAGAACCTATTAAAGTTGTTCTAGCCGGGTGGTGGTGGTGCACGCCTTTAATCCCAGCACTTGGGAGGCAGAGGCAGGCGGATCTCTGTGAGTTTGAGGCCAGCCTGGGCTACCAAGTGAGTTCCAGGAAAAGGCACAAAGCTACACAGAGAAACCCTGTCTTGAAAAACCAAAATAAATAAATAAATTAATTAATTAATAAATAATAAATAAAAATAAAAATAAAAAATAAAGTTGTTCTTAAAACATGTTTAATCTTAGATTCAATCAGGTTTCATTTTTGAGCTGGAGATAGAGTTTATTCTTCAAGTTTTATTGAGGTATCAGGGACCAATAAAAGCTTGGTTTACTCAAAGCGAATGACTCTTAAAAATATATTTTATTTATTCTCTAACAATTTCACACACATACTCAGTGGATCTTGATCATACCCACCCCCAGCCCTACCACCCCTACCACTCCCTCCAATCATCTCAGCATGCCCTTCTTTGTTTTATCTTTTCTTCTTTTCTTCTTTTTAAACTCAGAGTCTAATTAGCTCTGCCTTCTGGGATGCCGACTGACTTAAGGTGTTTAGCTTGACCACTTGATATACCGACGCATTATGATTGCCACCACTGAATTAACAGATGCATCGTCATTTGTGCAGGTGTGTGCATGTGTGTGCACCACACGTGGTGTAGACACGGGAGTCTCTTAGCACATTTCAAGTGTACAGTACTTCATTGTCAACTATTGTACCACACTGTGCAATAAGCCCACCAAACACATCTTCTGTCCTGAAGTTTGACTGACTCCTTGTATCTCGTTATTTCCCCCATGCTGTGGATGCAGGCAAAACCCACTTTCCCTTTCTGCTTCTGTAGACTCAGTCTCTTTCAAGTCTTCATGGTGTGATCCTGTGGCCCTCGTTTACCCCCTTGCCATAGGGTCCTCCAGAGTCAATCCTGCCGGGACAAGAAGAGCATTTAAACACCATTTAACCGAGCATCTGTCCAAGTGCTTTGACCTCGGCTGTCTGAAATGTCTAGTTGTGGGCCAGTGCGGTGGCATGGTACATGACAAACAATGCTTGCCACCACGTCTGATGACCTGAGTTTGATTCCCAGAACCAAGAGGGTGGAAGGAGAAAACTGACCTCTGCAGGCTGTCCTCTGACCTCCACACATGTGCCTCCCCTCTCCTCTTCCTCTTCTTCTTTTCTCCACTTCCTCCTCAGTCTCTTCCTTTTCTTCTCTTTCCTCTTCTTCCTCCTCTTCCTCTCATTGTTCTCTTTCATTTCTCCTCCTCCACTTTAGACTCCACCTTTCTTCCTCCTCTTCATTTTCCTCATTTTTCCTGAGAACTATCCCATCATATCACTCTGCAAAGAGCTACGTTTACTCAATTAAATATTTTGGGAAATCCTTTTTTTTTTTTTTTCAATACAGAGAGGTCTGCAGTGTTTTCCTGCAGAGTGAATGAATCATTATAGCCCACCCAGGGCTTATCAATGTATATGTCCAATGTCACTCTTGGTGCTCCTTACACATCCTTCCATGTGCCCATGTAGCCCCTCGTGTGAGCATTTCCATCACATGGTACTGAGACGTGGTAGTACTGCCTAGCTGTTTGAAAGGCTTGCTCTGACACTGATTTGATTCTATCAGCTTTCCCCCAAAGCAAGCTGTGCAGCTAACACTCCCACCTTGACAGTAGGAGGGGATTTGTCCCTCCAGATCCCTGCCAACAGCAGGCCTTCTCTCCGCAGAGGTGACTCAACCTACCTGTGCCAAGGATGGAGGGGTGAATAGAAAGAGGCTGCCTGCCCCTGGCCTCCATTGGGCACAGTGAGGATGGGTAATGAGCCTGGAGTCTGCACTCCTCAGGGAAAACAAACAGCTCTGTATCCCTGGTCAGAGGTTGATAACCCTGGGACCTGCTTTCAGCCAGATGTGACTGCAGGTGAGCAAGGAGGAGTCTCCATCTTCGTTCTCCTTGGGACTGTGTGGTTACTCAAGGATAAGGGACGGACAGTCTCTTTAAACACATTACTTGAAAGGTAGGAGGAGCGGGGTGTCTCTGCTTTTGCTTGTGAGTTTGGAAGGTCCCCAGGCTTCTGTTTCTTGACTCAGTCATCACCCAAGAATTAACTTTACAGAACAGAACTGTGACAGGTGGGTGGTGGTGGGGATTGAGAATTCCCCGAGTGTTTGGGAAGGACTCGCCATTCTGAGCTTCTCATTTCCTGATGTGAAAATCAAGAGCAATGGCTGATCTCAAGGAAAACATTATGCTCAGTAGCTGTAAGGCAACCAATCCCTAATGCTTCTCCCTTTCCCTCTTCCCCCGCTTTCTTCCTTCTCTTCCATTCTTCCTCCCCTCATCCCTCCCTTTTTCCTTCCTTCCCACCTTCCTCCCTTTCTTCCTAACTCCCTCCTCCCATGCTTACCACCCTCCCTTCTTGTCTTTCTTCTGTCTCTTCACCTTCTTCCTTCTTTCCTTTATGCCTTTTCCTTCTCTCAATTATCTCACAACACAATCGACTTTTAAAAGTAAGACAAACCTGGTTTGTCTACAAACGCCCATTGCATTATTGGGGGTGGGGCAGGGATTGAAACAGAGTCTCAGTATATATCCCAGGTTGTTTGGAACTCATACTACGCCTGTTTCAACCTCATGAGGACAGGAATTACAGATATGCACCATCATGTCTTGTTCCTTATTTTTTTAAAAAAATGAAACTGAAGACAACTTCACTGTGTAAAGTAATAATAAAATAGCATTTATCAAATGATTGTTGTGTGCTGGGACCATGCATAGAATTCTTCTAGTTTTTTATTGCACTTGTTTATTTGTGTGTGGCTATATAGTACATGTGTGAGGGTCAGAGGCCAACTTGGGGAGTCATTTTTTTACTTCCATCATGTGGATCCTGGGAATTGAACTCAGATCATTTAATTTGACAGCAAGCACTTTTACCCATGGAGCCATCTCACAGGCAGAGAACTAAATGCATTGGTTCATTTTATCCTCACTGTGGCTCCATGAAACAAGTTGGGAGTTCACTGGATCGACGATGATGATATGAAGGATTCCCTGTGTGGCCCATGTGATTTAAAATTGACTGGATATTATCTGCCAGCCTTAGAAGGCAGACAATTGCCCAGTCAGTTATAGGAACAGGGGAAAATATCCCATGGATGAAAACATGAAAGACACAAAATCTGCTTTGAAACCAATTGCAATTTTACTTTTAAAACTGGACTCTATAGGGCAGGGGCAGGGGAAACAGTTCAGTGGTTACACTGCTTGGTGCCAAGCATAATGAGTTGATTTTGGGTTCTCAAAATCCACATAAGGATCATCTGTAACATCAGAGATGGGAAGCAAAGGGAGGTGGAGTCAAGCAGATACTGGGAGCTCACTGGCCAGCCAGCCTTGCTGAAAGTGCAAGCTCCAGGTTCAGTCAAAGACCCTATCTCAAAAGGGAAGGTGGATGTGACAGAGGAAAACACCTAATGTTAGCCTTCTCTACAACCCAACAGGAAAGTCGCAGACTCTCTTAACTTATCAAAGCCTTTCCTTCTTCCTTCCCACCTCAGCACCAAACTCGAGCATCCTTGAATCTTTCAGTCTTAGTAAAGGCCGTCATCCTGTCTATGGACAGACTCTTAGCAGTTAGGTCTCATTCTTCTCCATCCTTTTCCCTCACATCCAATCCTTCAGCAGTAGCCAGTGATGAAGCCTGAATTAGTTCTCTGCACCTTCCTGTAGAAATATTTGCTTCTACATAGCAACCAGTAGCACCCCTCACATCCAGGACTGTTCAAGGAACTTTGTCACCAGACACTCTTCAGTTGAGAGCTCTTGTTGCCTTGCCCATTTTGGGAAATAAAACAGAAAAATGCTCAACAAATATGGCTCAAATAAGTAAGACTAGATAGAATTCTTCAAACAAGCTGAGACATCCTTGTCTCCCTGAAGAGGTGATGAAGACTTTTGGTGGTCTGGGTACCAGTTGAAGAGGAATTAAAAATACAGCCACCAAAGGCATATTTACGAAGGCAGCATCTCGAGGAAGGAGTGCAGGAATTTTTCTGTGATTCTCAATACTTCAGTCTCTTTCAGTCTCTCTCACACACACTCGACCTCTCTCTCTGTTTTCTCTCTCTCTCTCTCTCTCTCTCTCTCTCTCTTACACACACACACACACACACACACACACACACACACACACACACACGTACTCAGTGAATGCACTGAAAAAAATGGACTGGAGATGCCAAGGAGAAAAGAAGAATGGCCAGTTATGAACTTACAACACTCATTATGTGAAAGGTGATGGTGACCTGTGCTGAGGAGGTTGCCATGGAGATGGTATCCCCTTAGTGCACGGAGTGCATTTTGACAAGATTGCTTTTTTCTTTTTAGACCTGGGAGCCCAAGCCTGGTAGATAGAAAAGCTTGAATGTGAAGCTCTGATCTACATTCAACCTGCCATGTCACTGGAAATTGGTTAAGAGTATTGCTTTCCTCTTGGAGTTGAAAAGATGTCACTTATCTATGTTCAATTTTCCTCTGTTGCATTCTTAAGATAGATCTTGCCCCCCTCTGTGTGTGGGGGGTAATGTGCATGCACATGAGTGTGCTAGTGTATGTGCCTGTGCATGAGCAGGAGAGCAGTGGATTTCAGCCTTCCCAATGCTGTAGCCCCTTTATACAGTTCTTCATGTTGTGGTGACCCCCAACTATAAATTATTTCATTGTTGTTTCATAACTGTAATTCTCTTCTATTATGAATTATAATGTAAATGTCAGATATTCAGATGGTCTTAGGTGTCACCTGTGAAAGGGTAATTCAACCTCCATAGGGTCTCGACCCACAGGTTGAAAACCACTGGTGTAGAGTGTCTTCTTTCTCCCTACCTTATTACCTTGAGACAGGGTCTGTCACTGAACCAGCCCTTTTGACTAGGCTAGTGGGCAGCAAGTTCTGAGGATCTGCCTATGTTTCCCTTCCCATCGCTGGGTTCCCAGGCACATGCAGCCACGCCTGGCTACTGGGGATTGAACTTGGGGCCTTGTACTTGCAAAGCAAGCACTCTTACCCACTGAACCATCTCCCAGTTTCATTCGCTATAAAACTCACTTCTAGATATGAAGATGCACAGCCAGGCACCACGCGGTCTGAGACTGACTTAACTTCAGGCCGATGTGAAGCGGCTGGGAACAGCATTTACCACCAAGGTGAGTGTGAGAAGCCAGCACACAGCGGGAATGAAGAGAGAGTGGAAATGTGGGGGAATATTATAAAGATGTTTTAAGGAAAGGGAGAACGAGAACAAGGGTTGTCCACAGATGTTCAAAAAAGAAATACTTGTGGGCCAGGTGGTGGTCACACACGCCTTTGATCTCAGCACTTAGGAGGCAGAGGCAGGTAGATCTCTGTGAGTTCAAGGCCAACCTGGTCTACAGAGCAAGTTCTAGGACAGCCAAGGCTACATAGAGAAACCCTGTCTTGAAAAACAAACAAACAAATTAAGTACTTCTGATTTTCTGTTATTTATGCCAGGCACTGAAGTAAAAACTAGAGGTGGAATTATGAACAAGAAGGTGTTCAACCATTTTGTAAATACAAATTCTTCACCCACTATGAGCCAGGCATTGTATTAAGTAAAACAAAGGGATATGCATGCAACAAATGCTGCTGTGAGAATGTGTGGTGAGCTCCACGGGAGACCAGGTGTTAGGATGTCATTCTACGACATCCTTCTGTGCAACCTTTCCCTTTCTGATTAAGAATCCCCTCTGTCTGCCCAAGCATCAGAAGTTGAGGAACAGGTCCCTTTCCATTTAAAACTTGGATTCAAGGTCAGTTCCTGCTGTAGTATCTGGTGTTGTGAGTTATCTTCTGGATTGGATGGATGGATGGATGGATGGATGGATGGATGGATGGATGGATGGATATATGGATGGGTGGATGGATATATGGATGGATGGATGGATGGATGGATGGATGGATGGATGGATGGATGGATGATGGATTGATGGATGGATGATGAATGTAAGGATGACGGATGTATGGATGTATGGATATATGGATGATGGATGGATGGATGGATGGATGGATGGATGGATGGATGGATGGATGATGGATGGATGGGTGGGTGGATGGATGGATGATGGGTGATGGATTGATGGATGGATGATGGATGGATGGATGGATGGATGGATGGATGGATGGATGGATGGATGGATGATGGATGGATGGATTTGGGAGCTGTCCCCCCAAGAGACTGTGAATGTCATGATAAGACAATTAAGCTTCATCTTGCATGCAATAGGAGTCTATAAAGGAGGGCTTTGAAGTCACCGACATGTCTTTGGACATTTGACTGTGACCCAGCTCTGGTGTGTGTGTGTGTGTGTGTGTGTGTGTGTGTGTGTGTGTGTACACATGTGTACACAGGTATGCTTGCCTGTGCATTTGAATATAGAGGCCAGAGGTCAGGGTTGGTGTCTTCACCCACTGTTCTCCACTTTTTAATTTTTAACAATTTCTGGTGTGGTATGTACACATAGCGTGCACATGGATGAGTGTTGTGTATTCATAAGCATGTATCCAGAGGCCAGAGGAGGACGTTTTGTCTTCCTTTTCACTCACTGCTTCATTCCTTTAAGACATGGCCCCTCAGTGAGCCAGAAGCTTGCCGTTTCACCCAGACTCGTTAGAAAAGGAGCTCACACGATGCACCTGCTCTGCTCCCCCAACACTGCAGTTACAGGCATATTAAGCTATACTTGGTTTTTACAGGGGTGCTGGGGACTTGAATGCAGCGCCCCAGGCTTACACAACAAGCTCTTACTCCGTACACCATTGCTCCAACCCCTCTACCAAGTTTTCTCAGACAGGGTCTGGCACTGAATGTGGAACTCGCTGTTTCAGTCAGACTCTGGCTGACAAGCAGCCCTTAGGAGCTGCCTGCCTCTACGCCTCATCTCCTGTGAGCCACAATTGGGGTGACAGAAGCAGCCCTCTGCTTTTACGTGGTGGATTTCTAAACTCGAGTCTTACTGTCTGCGTAGCAAGCTCTTTACACACAGAGCTATCTCCCCGGGCCCAGAAACTCCATATATCCTACTCAAAATTGATTTTTCACAAAACCCACATGAGAGACAATTTTTTGATGGTATTTAGTGGAGAATAACCTCCTGGACAGCAGATGAGGTAGCATGACCCATAAAGCTCACAGATTGCAGAATAATTAGACTTTGTTGAATAGAAGGTAAATTCAACTTAGTATTTGTTCCGTTGCAACTACAATCAGAGAATGTAAATAGTAAAAGGGGCAGTCACTTGTTTTATTCTGGCCACCAAGGTATGTACTCTCAGAGTTGTTGCTTGTTTATCTATTTGTGTGTGAAAGAATATGCAAGTGGGTGAATGCATGTGCCATGTAGATGTCAGAGAACAACTTACAGGAGTTGGGTCTCTTCTTCCACTATATGGGTACTGAGGCTTGAACTCAGGTCTTCAGGCTTAGCAGCAAGCTCCTTTACTCACTGAGCCATATTGGCAGCCTCGAAGGTGATATTTTAATACAGACCTGGAGACTGAGAATGGCTAACGATGCCAACATATGGAAGGAACAGAACTGTGTATATGCAAAGGCCCTGGGGAGGGCATGCTGGCTGCTTGGGGGGGGGAGAATGTTGAGGATCATGGGAACCTCTTGGAAGAATAGAGGGAAATGTGAATGGAGATGTAGCCAAGACCCAGCACATGTCCGTGCTTATAAACTGATATGGAAAAAGTGGTTGGAGAAGAGAGAATGAGAAGTATAAAGACCCTGTAAATGGTGTAAAGGTGGTACACATATGCTGGATGGAGATCCATGGAACATAGACCAGAGAGATAGGGAGGAGTTAGGTCAGCAGATGAGGTCATTTCGTTCATTCTACACTTATTGAGGTATTTAAGAAAGTCCCTGGGGGTAAGAGGATTTGATTTGCATTTTGGATAGGCTTGCCTTTGATTATAGAGGACAGAACCCACAGGCTGCAATTCTCACTTCATCTTCTCCTCCCTCTGGTACTCCATAGGGTTCCTCTCAGGTCGGTAGTGCAGTGCCCTTCAGTCCTGAGCCCATGCCACCCTCCTGGGCATCACCTCCCTGGACCAATCAGAGCCACTCACGTGAGCTGGAGTTTGTGCTGCTGGGCTTCTCACATGTGCCCTCCCTGCGCCCAATGCTTGCAGTGCTCTTCCTGGCCGCCTTCCTGCTCACGTTGCTAGGCAACACGCTCATCGTTATGCTCACCAGCCTGGACCCAGGCCTGCGCGTGCCCATGTACTTCTTCCTGCGCCATCTGGCACTGGTGGAGATCTGCTTCTCACTGGACGTGGCGCCCCGTCTGCTGGTGACCCTGCTGCAGCCTGGACGCGGGATGTTCCCCATAAGCTGTGCCCTGCAGCTGCTCCTAGTGCTCTCCTGTGTCTCATCCGAGTGTTTCCTCCTCACAGTCATGGCCTGGGACCGCTTCCTGGCCATTTGCAGGCCTCTGCGATATGGTGCCATCATGAGCTTGAGGCTGTGCCACCTGCTGGCTGCCACCTGCTGGCTTTCAGGAATACCAGTGGCTCTGGTCTTCACCATCTGGCTCTTTAATTTCCCCTTCTGTGGGCCACGGGGCATCAGGCACTTCTTCTGTGACATAGCACCTCTGCTGAGCCTGGTGTGCGCAGACACCAGAGTCTTCGAGGCCAACGTGTTTGTGGCCACTGTCCTCGTCATCATGGTTCCCTTCTGTCTCATAGCCATGTCCTACGTCATGATTCTGGCTGCTGTCCTTCGGATGCCATCAGCCTCTGGGCGCCAAAAGGCCCTGTCTACCTGTGCCTCCCACCTCATCGTGGTGATTCTGTTTTACGGCACAACTGGGGTCATCCACTTGCGCCCCAAGGCCAGCTACTCTCCTGAGAGCAAGCAAGTGGTGTCCCTGTCATACACCATGGTGACGCCCATGCTCAACCCTCTCATCTACAGCCTGCGGAACAAGGAGGTCAAGGCTGCCTTCGGGCGTGTGTGCTGTGGCCGGCAAGGGTCTAGATTCCATGAGTGAACTCTGTCCTCTACCACCTTTCAGAGTCAAGAAATTGCTGAGGCCCACTTCCCCTGGTTGGCTTAATACTCTCACTTTCTTCTAGGGAACCCATGCTGCTTCCATTTTCCTACCCAAAAGAAGGCACGACACCTCCTATCATCGGTTATTTTAAATAAAGGTGGACAAAAAATCCACTTTACGCTCACTAGAATGCATTAACTAGCATCTTCTGAAAGAATGTTGTGTAACAAATCATTTTCAAATTTAGCGTCTTAAAGCCTGTAGCTTATTCTCACTCACTTTCAATTGGCTGAGTGTTAGGTAACCTAGGCTAGACCTACCTTTGTGGCATGTTTGACGAGGGCTAATTTTGCTCATGCAAATGGGTGTTGATCAATGTTAGCATGCTTTAAATGAAGAAGATTCGATCCACATACTTCTTTTGAGACCAAAGAGCTGAGTAAGGCATGGCTTTTCTTACAGTAGCTGAAATATAAGAGGGGAGATCCAGTTGTGTGAGGGATTGTCAAGACTTTGGTCACATGACATACTATTACTTAGATTAGACAATATAAAGTCTGTGGGAAGATCTAAAGTCAAGAGGCAATTGATACCCTCAGCCTTTATGTGAAGGAGGCTGGAGTTATATGAAAACTTAACCTTCACAGAGGGATAATTGAGGAATTGCAGACATTAATAAATCTACATCAGAAAGCCAGATCTCAATATTTCTCTCTTAGATTTTTTTCTTCATCTTAATGAGGGTTTTTTTTTTAAAAAAAAAATTATTAATTTATTATGTATACAGCATATATGACTACAGGCTAGAAGAGGGCACCAGATCTCATTACAGATGGCTGTGAGCCACCATGCAGTTGCTGGGAATTGAATTCAGGTCCTCTAGAAGAGCAATCAGTGCTCTTAACCTCTGAGCCATCTCTCCAGCCCCTTAATGAGGGTTTTTGTTGCTGTGATAAAAGACCATGGCCAAAAGCAACTTGAGGAGGAAAATGTTTATTTCATTTTAAAACTCTTAGGTCACAGTCCATCACTGAAGGAAGTCAGGGCAGGAACTCAAGTAATGAACCTGGAGTTAGGAGCTGAACAGAGACCATGGAGGAGTACTGCTTACTTGGACCACCCAATGGTTTGCTCAACTGCTTTCTTATATAACCCAGGGCCATCAGCCCATCACCTACAGTAGACAAGGCCCTCCCATATCAATCACTAATCAAGAAAATGTTCTACAGACTCACAATCTCATGCAGACATTTTCTCCATTGAGAGTCCCTCTTCACAAATGACTCTAGTTTGTGTCAAGTGGATGTAAAACTAACCAACACATTTATAGGATTGTAGGAGATGTAGATGCTGGGCTTTAGCAGAGAAGGCTCAGCAGTTAAGAGCATTCACCACTCTTCTGGAGGACCGGTTACCTTCCCAACATCCATGTTGGCTATCACTTGCCCAGAGAGCCAGCAGATTCAATGTCTTCTTCTGGCCAATGTGGGAACTGCACTGATGCACATACCCTTATGTAAATGTATATACACACACATATACATATTAACAAAAATATACATATGCATATTACAAGAAACAGGAGTTCCTGCTTGATAATAGAGTCAACAAAAGAAAAACTGATCTAGTGGAGAGACAGCAATGAGGTCCTAATGACATCCAATCCTACCTGAAGTTTGGTCTACCCATGGAAAGTCCCCTTCTGTGAACAAATAAATTCACTTCTACTTAAGCCTGTTCGGGTTGAGTTTTTTTTTTTTTTATCTCTTGATATGACTCTTTATTTTAGCCCTAACCATTAGCCTAGTACTTGAGAGGTAATGATAGTGATGATGACGTGGTAGTGGTGATGATGGTGATGATAATGGTGATTGTGGTAACTATGGCAACATTATTGCCACTACATAGGAAATGGAAGGATTTTGTTCTGTGAAATCGCATAATCATCTCAGTTAAAAAACAGCTCTGGGGGCTGGAGAGATGGCTCAGAGGTTAAGAGCACTGGCTGTTCTTCCAGAGGTCCTGAGTTCAATTCCCAGCAACCACATGGTGGCTCACAACCATCTGTAATGAGATCTGGCGCCCTCTTCTGGTCTGCAGGGATACATGCAGGCAGATCACTGTATACATAATAAATAAATAAATCTTTAAAAAGAAAAAAAAAAACAGCTCTGGGCCAAGTTAAAATAAAGATGCTCATACACATGGCACTAGTATCAAAGCACCATCACAATAACCTTGTGCATATTGAGTTTTAACATCCCCACCACCACCATCTAGTATGCATATTTTACACAGACTGCCTCCTTATACCTCTACAGCAACCCTGGGTGTTGGGCACTATAGAGACCAATGAGCTCCAAGCCTACTCCTTCCTGTCCACAGAGCATAAAGTAAGCCCTGGAGAAGGTGTGATGGTGTGTGCAACGTCGTGTTTAGAAGATTGTGGTCCTTCCTGAACACTTACAATAGTTACTTTTCTGTGGCTGTGATAAAGCACCATGGTCAAAGCAACTTATAGAAGAAAGAGTTATTTATGCTTATAGTTTCAGAGGGCTGGGTCCACAATGCAGAGTGGAGCTGGAAGCTAACATCTTACATCTATAACCACAAGCAGAAAGCAGAGGAAATAGGAGCTGGGACTATCACTTGAAACCTCAGAGCCCAATCCCAGTGGTACACCTCCTCCAAAAAGACCACACCTAAACTTCCCCAAACAGGGCCACCAACTGGGGACCAAGCATTCAACTGCCCAAGATGATGGGAGACATTCATCATTCAAACCACCACAGTACTACAATTTTTAAATAATTGTTTAATCTTACGCCCCTTTGTACGAAACATGGCTACTACCTCAGAAGACCCTAAGACTGGTTACTACACCAAGCAATATCTTGTAACATTGTGATGGAAATCAACTAGTATTTGTTGAGACTCTACCTACTCAGTGTCAGTTTTCATGCCAACATGGGAAATGTTTCTGCTAATTTAATTTTCAAAAGTGCCTATACTTCATACCTGCATAATGGTAATAATGAAAATGATCCCATTGGAGGGTAATTGTAGATGAATTTCTAAATGGTCTTATTAAATAAAAAACAAACAAACAAGGAGCCAGATATAGGAGTTAAAGCCTGAGAGAGATCAGAGGAATAGGTACAGCCACAGCTAACCTTACCTCACTAACTCCACAACTTCCAAATGTGAGATACTTCTTGTCTACCCATGTCTACCCATACTTGCTCTCTCTGTCCAACTACATCACTTCCTCTTCCAGCACGGCTCTGTCACTTCCTGTCTGTCTGTACAGACCTCCAGACCTCCATGGTTAACTAGTGTTGGAATTTAAGACATGTGCCACCATGCCTGACTCTGTTCCCAGTGTGGCCTTGAACTCACAGAGATCCAGACAGATCCCTGCCTGCCAAGTGATAGGATTAAAGGTGTGTGCTGTTATTGTCTGACTCCTGTGTTTACTAGGCTGGCCTTTTCCTCTGGTCCTCAGGTAAGTTTTATTGGGAGACACAGTATATTGGGGGGGCACAATATGTCACCACAGATAATCTAATTTATACTGAGCTGAGTGACATCTCCAGTTGCTATTTTTGTCTTCTCAATGATCCTGAGAGAAAGGCAAGGTCATAGCGATTTATCTGGGTGGTTTAAAACCAGCTTAATTTGTCAAGGTGCATGGCTTCTGAAATATAGGTCAAAAGCTGAGTTTCAAATCTGTTGGGATCAACTCTGTGATGTTTTTCTGTCCTCATTCAGAAGACAGCCAACTATGGACCCACCACGTGACTTGCTTGGGGAAGGAGCTCAGCCCTGTTTGGGTAGAGACAGACGGAGTTAGTAAATATTTTTCAAATATTGTGATGTTCAGTTTCACTTTTAAAAGATGCATTCTGTTTCATCACAAGAAAAAAATAATCTGCCGTAGCATGAATAGATGTATGGAGATCAGGAGTCAATGTGTTTTTTGTCACAAGTGTTTATATGATTAAGGATAAAGTGTGTGGAAGGCTTTTCACAAGCATTCTAGGTTACATGCAAAGGCAAAAGGTCACACACACACACACACACACACACACACACACACACACACACACACCGCCCAGGGCTAGTGAATATGGAAGAAGCAATGAGAAGAACATAAAGGCTGAAGGACAGGGAGGAGGGCTGGGAAATGCTGTCTTCAGAACATGACATGGCTGTTGCGTACATGAGCTCATCACGGCTGCGTCTGCCTGCACAGACTCAAGCTCGCATAATTCATGCACATTTCCGCCGGCAGCGCAAATCTGACTCTGCGCATTTGAAAATAAGATGGAGTGGAACCAAAGGTGAAGGGAGACATGTCTGGGGGAAGTGGAAGAGGGAAGTCGTGATGGATATGGTCAAGATACATTGTATACACTTACGAATTGTCCAAAGAATAAACAAACGATATTCTAAAATAAAATGGTGAAGAAATAGCATGAGTAAGCAGTGCGTTAGGGAAAATGTTCTATAGTATACTTGTGGGGTTTCTTTGGCTGCTACAAACTGTGGGTTTTGGGATAAAGAATTGAATATAAATAATTTTTAGACCTTTAGTATGTGAAAATGTTGGAGGGGGCAGGGGAAGTTGGAGGGGAGGAAATGGGTGTGGATATGATGAAAATACATTGAATACATATATAAAATTTCAAAGAATAGATTAAAAAATATTTTTAAAAGAAAAAAGTTTGCTCCGTGGTGGTGGTACACACCTTTAATCCCAGCACTTGGGAGGTAGAGTTGGGTGGATCTCTGTGAGTTCGAGACCAGCCTGTTCTACAGAGTGGGTTCCACAACATCAAGGGCTACACAGAGAAACTTTGTCTCAAAAAATAGTTTGTTTCAGCTAGGGTTTGATGATATTTCAAGGAAAGATTTCTTAAAGTTTTTTTTTTTTTTTTTAATGTATGAATGTTTGCTTGCCTGTTATGTCTTCACACCATATATGTGCAATTCCTATAGAAGCCAGAAGAGGGCATCAGATTCACCAGAACTGGGGCTACAGATGGTAGTGAGTTACCACCAGGTGGGTTCCGGGAACTGAACTGAGGCACTCTGGAACTTTAACCTCTGAGTGTTTTCAACCTCTGAGCCATCTCTCCAGCCCCTTCTAGTCTTTCTGTGACTATTGCACTTGACACAATGCTTTCAAGGTCTATCCATGTTGTAGCATCTGTCAGAACCCCCTCCCTTTCTTAAGGCTAAACAATATTCTACTGTGTCCTCTTCAAAGGACATCTTGTTCCTTCCACCTCTGACTACTGTAGACACTGGTGCTGTGGATGTAGGTGACAGATAGGCTTTCAATAAGTAGCATTTCCAGCCTCTGTCTATCACATTTTCCTCTTCTATGGACATCAGACACATCAGCACCAAGAGCAGGGCCTGAAATTCGAGAAAACAACCTCCATGTCCGTTAGCATGAAGGGAAGGTGCCTCAGAAGCTTCCTGGCTCTGTCCATCCTCTTCAGTCTCTGCAGAGCTTCAGTGAGAGACTTTCCTCTGCACTCCTTTCCCAATCCATGGAGACCACAGAAGTCTCTGGGGTCCAAAGCTCTGGCTTAAATTTGCATGCCTACTCCTTCTCACAGTGTGGACAGTCCACTCAGCAACTTCAAGAGCTAAAGACAGAAAAGAAACAAAGTGTGTGTGTGTGTGTGTGTGTGTGTGTGTGTGTGTGTGTGTAAAACACTTCCTTTCAAGGCAAATTGAAAGATTTTATTCTTTGGCATCTCCTTCTCTAAGCAGAAGCTGAATCTATGTAGGTATCGGAGTCTCCTTCACAGTCAGAATCAGCAAGAAAGGATCAGTGCTTCTCTACTGGCAGCTATCAGGTATGAAGACCCAGTGCTATTCTTTGTGGGTAAAATCAAAGAATGACAGGAACAGATGTTTTTCTTTTCTAGAGCAGACAAGATATCAGGTCCATATTATAGATTCCAAGCACTTTTAGAGACACTAAATGGCTTAATCCTCAGGAATAGTAGTTTTATCTCAATATATAAATAGATACGTGATACATACATACATACATACATACATGAGCAATAAATGATGGATAGTATTGATAGATATAGTAGATAATTAGATATGAGATACATAGATACATAGGTTTTAGAAGATGGGTGTTTGTATAGCTATAAGATAGATAATAGGCAGATAGATTAGATAGATTATGAGATAGATGAAGATGAGCATAGATGGATGTTTACTATTTATGACAGAGTAATGATGGAGAGATGATAGATGATAGATGATAGATAGATAGATAGATAGATAGATAGATAGATAGATAGATAGATAGATAGACAGATAGATAGTAGGTAAATAGATGATAAGTGAATAGATAGGATGGATGGAAAGACAGACAGGGAGACAGACAGAACTGACATAGATGAATCAAGTGGCTTTTGCACATTAGGATTTTGTCAGTGGAGAAACACCCTGTTGAGCTTGTCTCTCACACCCCACAACCCTTGCTTTTCACTCCTGGGTTCTACCATCTCAAAGAATTCACCCGTAATGCCCAACATGGATGACCCCAAAGCGAATAACGATTGCTTTTACATGACAGAACATGCATAAAGTACTAAATAGACTGTTTTCCCACAGACACACTGTTTCAAATTTTCAAGCACCTTTAGCTAAAACGCAGGCTCTTTCATGCTTCCGTATCTCTGACCCGTCAGGGTCTGCTGTCTGTGCACCAGGTCCGTCTTTGACAAGCGGTTGTGGAATTAGAGACCATAGAAGATCAGTTAATATTCGACCTTCTCTTGAGAGATCTCCTCAGTTTTGTCTGTAACAATTGAAGGGATTTAAACATCTGTTCATACTCAGAGTTAAAATTAGGTCCAAATCCTTATTCCTTTGTACATAACCTCAAGATAAAACATTTGTCCATGTCTCTGGTTCTAATTTCTCAAAATTTTCTGATTTGCCACAACTAGAAAAAATAGCAGCTTTAACTCTTGCCATCACAATATTCTTCAGGGTTGTTGATCCTAGAACCCAAGAGGACCTATCACAAAACCCTTTTCATTCCCGAAATCCTTGTACAAAGAATGTCTTTACTTTTGATTTCCCTACATATCCCATGAGTCATTTGTGACCCTTAGACCCTATTTTTCATAACTACATTACATTGTCCATTTTATACAACAACTATTAAAGATATAGGACTTGTCTGAGGATAAATTATTGGTGAAAGTAGTGAGGCATTAAATATGTCTGGTGTTTACCAAGACACGTGTGCCTATTTGTGAGGATGTTGACAGAAACCATACTTCTAAGAATCTGGCTTGCTGAGGGTCCAACTGAGTGCACAGGAAGAGACAAACACTGAGTTGATTATTTAGTAAATATATTTGCTTATCATAGCAAGGCACAGGATGAAATGCCTACATACTTAAAAGAAATAAAGGAAGGGGGAAGGAGAGAAAGAACTCAGCAGTCAGACTGATTGAGATATCTACAGAGACAGAGATAGAGAGGGAGGGAGGGAGGAAGAAGAGAGGGGAAGAAAGGAAAGGAGAAAAGATGAAAGGAGGGGAGGGGAGGAGAGGAGAAGGGAGGGCTAGGAAACACTTTTGAGGCAGGGTATTCTCTGAATATTCTATCTCTGGGCTTCAGAGCTCCGCTGCCTCCAGCTGTGTGTGTACAAATGAGCTCTTCCAAATGCATTTCTAGGAGCATCTCGCTGCATTTGGAGCACTCAGGCTGCATTTGGAGCACTCAGGCTGCATTTGGAGCACTCAGGCTGCATTTGGAGCACTCAGGCTGCATTTGGAGCACTCAGGGATGGGTGGCAGCACAGAAGTGAAGAAGATGATGTGGGTGGGGGCAAAAAGAGGGCAGTGGAAGGCCAGAGAGGGAGGACGGCTCTCGGAAGGAGGGCAGAAAGAGGGCAGTGGAAGGCCAGGGAGGGAGGACGGCTCTCGGAAGGAGGGCAAAAAGAGGGCAGTGGAAGGCCAGGGAGGGAGGACGGCTCTCGGAAGGAGGGCAGAAGACTTCTCAGAGGAAAAGAGCGTCCCACCAGGTTGATGACAGAGCCACCTTTCATTTTAAAAGCATCTCACTGATAACTAAATAGTAAGGTGTCTGTTTAAGATTGTAATAAACACTACAGATAGAAGCCAAACCCAAGCTCAAGAAGCCCATGGGTGGCTCCACACCCTAGAGTTAATTCTTAGCATTGAGGCATCCTTGATAGGAACTAAAATAATAGGTATCCTTTTCCAGGACTCACATTGGTCTGCATTTTAGAGCTGTCATTGATGTAGCTATCCCTTATTTTTTTCTCCCAATAAATTCTTGAGGATAATTGATTATTAACCCCCCCCCCCGTTGTTTGGAAAAATGTGTATGGGACATAGTTGGATTTGGCTTAGTGTCTGATTCTGCATAAGGGTATGTGACTGGACTTACATCCAACTGATGTCTACTAAAGCACAGGTCCTATGTAATATCTCTAAAATTGAGACCTGATGACACTATAAATCTCATCTTCATGTTGTCTATAATACACATCTGTCCATACCAAAATATTAAATATTTGGAAACAAACCTAGAAACTAAACAGAAAGAAAAAAAAACAGACCAAGCATGGGGTAGAGGAGAGTTGTCACTCACATATCAAGAGTTCTCTGTATACCCTAGCTCTAGACATCCTTCTCTGTGTTTTAGGCAAGTTACTAATATCAGAGTTTAATGCTTTGACTTCAAATAAGAAATCACATTTTCCTTCTTTTGCGTGATGCTGAGGATTGAACCTAAGGATGTACGCACACCAGGCAAGTACCCCACCATTGAGCCACAACCCCATCCCAGCAACTGTAGTCCTAGAGAGGTTTTAAGGGGCTAGTATATCTAGGTCGTATCCACCCTCCACTCCCTCCCTCCAGCTCACCCTGTCTCTCCACAACATACCTCCCACTTCCGTCCCATCTAACATCCTGTCTTTTTATTTGGTAGCCCACTAAGTTCAATTAGTGCTGCCCATATGTTCTGTTTGGGGTCATCCATGGGGCATGGGCAAACTAAAAGTGGAAATCCCCACAGCCACACAAGAAAAGTGACTCTCGCTTCGCTTCCATCAACTGCCTTTAGGTCCTCAGTTAGGGGTGGAATATTGGGAGGCCCTCCCATCTCCTTGCTGGAACTCTCTTGGTCACATAAGATGCAGTTATTGTACCAGGTACTGTGCTGGGATGTGGAGGTTGGAAGGCAATTTGGGCTTGCTCTGTGATCTCTGTGATGGGCTTGGAAAGTGGAACAATTTCTAATAATGAACTTGGACTCTGTGAACCACATGAAGAGGCATCTAGATTCTACTAAAAAGAAAGGATCAGCTCTGTGCAGATACAGGATCTGTCTGAGGATAAATTACTGGTAAAAACAGTGAGGTGTTGAATGTGTCTGGTGTTTTCCAAGACACATGTGCCTATTTGTGAGGGTGTTGACAGAAATCATACTTCTAAGAACCTGGCTTGGTGAGTGTCCAGTTGAATGTAAATGATGAGACAAATACTGAGTTGATTATTTAGTAAATATATTTGCTTATCATAGCAAGACATAGAATGAAATGTCTCTATACTTAAGAGAAATAAAGGAAGGGGGAAGGAGAGAAAGAAGAACTCAAACAGACAGACAGACTGAGATAGCTACAGAAACAGGGATAAGGAGGGAGGGAGGGAGGAGAAGTGAGGGGAAGAAAGGAAAGAGAGGGAAAGAAGAGGAGAGGGAGGGGAGGAAAGGAGAAGAAAGGAGAGGAGAGAGGAGAGAGGAGAGGAGAAGAGAGAATGAACTAGTTTATCTTCACAGATAAAAATTGGAGCAAGAGCTGTCAATAATCTGTCATCTAGGGCTTTGGGAACCAGAACTAGAGGCTGGAATTTTATCACATTGCCTTCAGTTGGTCTGGAAGAGAACAACGAGTTGAATTCGTTCCATTTTCCTATGGTGGGATCACATGATGGTGTGCAAAGCAGAGATCCATTCTGGGAGAAGCTTGAATGCTTTGTCCATGAGAAATGCTTGAAGCAGACTGGTGATGTGGCTTGAGAAGGGACTAACCTCTGAGCCCGATAACCAGGGTTAGATTCCAGGATCCACATGGTAGGAGAGAACTGAGTCTTGCAAGTTGTCCTCTGGCCTTCCCACATGAGCCATGGTGCATGTACACATGCCTGCATGCACATGTAAGTAAATGCAGTTTTTTAAAAAATGAAATGTTGGAGGGAATTTAGCGATGTTTCCTTGAAGGAGAAACCAGACGAGAAGCTAAAAATCTCAAGTGGAGAGAATCTGTTAGGAGATGACACAGGGTCATCTTCCTCATCCTCAAACCATTCCCATCGCTGTTTATTTGTTAAAATGCCCTTCTTCCCAACCTTTTTTTGTGTTAGATGAGGGCCTCTCACCTCCTGCATTAGACTCTTAATCATTTATGAATGAGGAGCCTTTAATATCAAGATAATGTGGTTCATTAGCTCTATAATAGCTCTAAATTCTCCTGAAATCCCAGTCTTTATATATATTCATTGGCTCTACATCCTGTAAGAAGTCAACTCCTAACATATGAGAAGAATGCTGCCTTGAATGGTTTAGTAAATGTATTTGCTTATCACCACAAGATCTAAAAGAAAATTCCCATATTTAAAAGAAATAAAACAGAGATGGAGAAATGAGAGGAAGAGAAGAAAAAGAGTAGGAGGAGGGAGGAGAAGGAAAAAAGAATTATTATTATTATTATTAATAGTAGCAGAAGAAGAATTAATAGAATTAGTAGTAGTGAAGTAGTAGTAGCAGCATTGGCGATAGTATTAGTAGAAGAAGAATTAGAAGAAGGAGGATGAGGAAGAGGAAGAAGAATGAAGAAGAAGAAAGAAGGAGGAAAAGGAGAAGGACTCTCAAACTGTATAATTTTCTGGATCTCTAGACTATGTCTTGGACATTGGAGACCGTTCTGCTCCTGGCTTTCAGGGTGGGTAATGTCATCCGATGTAATTAGCACAGGAATGGAGTTGAAATGAGCTACAGCAGCTTCCTGGCTGGGTCATCTTGGGCTGTGATGTACCTCCCTGAGTCCCTACACTTACCATGTGTGACAGAGGCAAACACTGTAACCATGCCATTTAAAACTAAGACAGGGGTGCTAGAAACATGGCTCAGCAGTTAAAAGCACTTTTAACTGGTTGCTTTTCCAGAGGACTCGGGTTCAAGTCCCAGGACCCACATGGCAGCTCTCAACCACCTGTAGCTCCAGTTCCAGGGGATTTGATGCCCTCTATGGCCTCTGTGGACACTGCATGCATGTGATACATAGACATGCATGCAGGTACTGGTTACACAGATAAAATTAAAAAAAAAAACTTCACAAAATAAAGAATAACTAAATCATACCAGAACTTAATAGTGCTGAATAAAATAGCAAAGTCATCATGACATGTTTCTGACATAAAGTAAAAGATCTTAGAGGTTTTTGTGATCTGGATGGATACCCAGATTGCATCCATAATCCCCTATGTATCTCCCAGCTTCCTCCTAAACAGCAGTGTGAATGATAAGGAAGTACGATCACCTACATTGGGTGCAACCAATAGAATATCCAACTTCCAACCATTTACAACACTATACCAAATATAAGTAAATATTGTATATTTGACCACACTGATTGGGCCTATACATTGGAATCTCCAAACTTCTGTTAAATGAGATGTCAACTTTCTTAAAATTCCAACAATATTATTCAGAACAAAACATTTTAATCTCTGGACATAATTGTTTTGATACCTACAGCATAATGCAATTCTGTAAAATAAAAATCACTTTAAGAAAAAAGGAGCTCTGTTTCAGATGAGATCAGGCCCATTCAGGATAGTATGGCTGTAGATTAAACCCAGTTTTAGAACATCAGAGATAGCAGTTAATGTTTCTGGATTTTAAAGAATATTCCTAAATTGGTGTGAAGAGAAACAACCTGGGAATAATACTTTTTAAAAAACTGAAAGGAAAATAATTATAATATATTTAGCATAACAAATGTCAATCATTTCCTTCACTTAATTTCACAGGGAACAAAATTTATCCTCTAAATGTTCAGATGGTCACATTCTTTGTATACATTGAAATCACCAGCTGCAGCATTCATCTCAAGAAGATGAAGACTCTTTCTCTTAGCCAGTTTCCACAGATGTTGATATGACTAAGTGCTAGAGGCTCAAATCACTGTGAACAGCCTTCTAATTACGTTTACTATGATGCTTCTGAAAGACCCATGTTAACAAATGGTTTGTCTCTCTACAGATGGAAAGGTCCCTGGAGTTGGCCAACATGACCAGGGTTCAGCAGTTCATCTTGCTGGGATTGTCCACTAGGCTGGACATAAGAGATGCCCTATTTGCTGTCTTCCTGACTCTCTACCTGCTGACACTCCTGGAGAACACACTCATCATCTACCTCATCTGTAGTCACAGTGAGCTCCACAAGCCCATGTACTTCTTCCTGGGCAACCTTAGCTGCTTGGAGATATGCTATGTGTCAGTCACCATGCCCACATTACTCGTGGGGCTGTGGACAGGACCCTACCATATTTCCTTTACACTCTGCATGACTCAACTTTTCTTCTTTATAGTCCTCATCTGCACAGAGTGCACCCTCCTGGCCTCCATGGCCTATGACCGCTATGTGGCCATCTGCCGCCCACTGCACTACCCACTGCTCATGAGGCCACAGGTCTGCCTGGGCTTAGCCTTGTCTTCATGGCTTGGTGGGCTGGTGGTCTCAGTGGCCAAAACAACATGCATTGCCAGTCTGTCTTACTGTGGCCCCAATGTCCTCAACCAATTTTTCTGTGATGTCTCCCCTCTGCTCAACTTGTCCTGCACTCATGTGGCCCTCACAGAGCTGGTAGACTTCATCTCGGCCATCGTCATCTTCTGCGGAACACTCCTGGTGTCCTTGGCCTCCTATTCAGCCATTGGGATGGCCGTCCTCCGGATGCCATCAGCTGCTGCCCGACGCAAGGCCTTCTCCACCTGTGCCTCCCATCTGGTAGTGGTGGGCATCTTCTACTCAGCGGCTCTCTTCATCTATTGCCGCCCCAGCCGCATCAAGTCCATGGACCTCAACAAGGTGCTGTCTGTCATCTACACGGTGGTCACACCTCTCTGCAACCCTATCATCTACTGTCTGAGAAATAAGGAGGTCCATGCTGTACTACAAAAGACCTTCCACTGGCCTTGACTGTGGTCTTCCAACTCTGGACCCCTCTCTCTCTGGATCAAACATTCCTTGAGGTCTGGGGATGTAACTCAGTGGTAGACCTCTATCATAGCATGCACAGGCCCTGGATTTGATCCCCAACCCATTGAAAAAAGAAGTACAAATATTTCTTGGCTCCAAAACTCCATAAACCTTAAACTACAAAGAAAAATAGCATAAAACATTTTCCTTTTTTAAAATATGTGATAGTCACACACCAAGCAAAAACTAAATCTGAAATACCTAAGGAGAAATCAGCAAATCCCAACAGAAAACAAGACAAATATTATGTGTTCATGGCTGGTGATCCATTTCTTAAGTCATAACCCAGGGAATGCAGCTTGAGCACCCATTATTTTATTCCTAGAAGAGTGATACATTTTAACTGAATGCAGGTAGCTAGGAGTGCAGAATCTTTGTTGCGTTAACATTTGCAGTTTAGAAGCAATCTAAATGTCTAATAATGGGTGGATTAAACAAATTAATTGTGAGATAACTAATGTTCTTTTAAATAAAAAGAAAACAGATTTTTTTGTGTTATGGTGGGTATCAATGTTAAATTTAAAAAAATCAAATAACAGGGAGAAACGTTTTAAATGAATCAAATAAGGGGCTGGTGAGATGTCTCAGTGGTTAAGGGTGCTTGCTGCTTTTGCTGAGGACGCGAGTTCAGTTCCCAGCAACCACACATAAAGCAGCTCACAGCAGCCTCTAACTATTACTCTGGGGGAATCTGTCACCTTCTTCTGGCCTCTGTAGATACCCGCACTCATGTGTACATACACACAGAAATATATGACTACGTAATAATAAGGTTTTAAAAACCATATATTAGCATGTATTAATTGTACAAAATGGCTTCATTATGGCATTTTCTTGCATATAATGTATTTGAGCACACTCACCCCTCATGAACTTCCCTTGTCTTCCTCCCACTCCATGATGCTCTCTTTTCCCTCTCCAATAAACTTTGATTCCATGTCTTTTATATTAGTTGGCCTGTATTAATTGTGCACATAGTTACTTTTATGTCAGGAATACTTAACATTTACCCCCTTGCCTGAACTGTTACATTCTTTCTTGTGTCTTCATCACCAACCATGTTTCCTTAAACAGTTAATACCCCCTGTAGATAAACAGGTTGTATATTCCATGGTGGCATGCTTCTCTATACTAAAGATCCGTCAACTGAAAGATGGACCAGTTTCTTTGCACACTTCCATACTTCACACGCCAAGCATAGTCTTTACATTGGGTGAGAAATCAGCCCACGTGGGTCTGGAGAGATGGCTCGGAAATTGAGAGCACAAACGGCTTATGCAGAGGGCCCAACTTCAGTGGCCAGTGCCTAGGTTAGGTGACTCACAACTGCCTGTTACTCCAGCTCCAGTGCGTTTTTATGGCCACTTCAGGCATCTGCACTCGCATGCACATGCCCCCTACCCCACAGATAGCCACACCTACACATAAGTTTTTAAAAGGAAATAACTCTGATTGAGAGTGGTCTGCAGACCTTTCTACTTCAATCTCTAAAAATTATCAGTACAATGCTTTCTTTCCTACCACTCCTCCAAATCCTCAGGGGCCAGGGAAGTCTCTGAGGTCCAGAGCTTTATCCTAAAGCTGTGCCCCTGGCTCCTCATTTTAGTGCAGGCAGTAGCCACAGCACCGCAGACTCCAGAGCCACAAAGAGAATTGGAGGCATGGTTGGCAGGATTGTTAGAGGACCAAGAGCAGCTCCTCCCGAGATGCACTGAAGGGCTGTTCTCCTGTTTCCTGGCATGTGCTCTGGGCAGGAATATCAGAGGCTCCTGATCCCACCTGTGAGGAAGGATCGGTACCTGCTACCTTCAACCTCCAGGTGAGATGCTCCAGTGTTGTCCTTGGGGGGGTGAAGGCAAGGAGCCTCGGTGAACACCTCTGGCACACAGATACTGACTGGTTTTGGAGACGTAAAGAAACGTAAGCATCAGAAGAATGGATGAAGAGGTGGTAACAATAATTACATCTAGAAGTTAAATATTAGTAACAACACATACCCCATCTAAGTGGCTTCCTAATGACCAGTTAGGGTGGGAGAGACTTCCTGTCTGACTTCAAAAATGTTATGTGATGTTATACCACCCCAAAGAGGGCTGGCATGCAGTCGTTACTATTGAATGGATTAAGCTCATTCTAGGGAAAACTGGGCACTCCTACATCCCAGAATAGACCAACAAGATTAATACATTGACCAACTTTCCTAGAGTAATAGCTCTTCCAATGCTTGTAGAATCAAGTGCAGCTGTACATCATTATGCATGTAGCTCCTGATGCATTGTATTTTTGGGTACATCCTTAGTTCTCTATTTTTTATTGAGTTTGTTCTTTGGCAATTTTTACAAGTTTAAAGTGGATTCTGATTAGTGTAACAACCCTATCCTCTCCAATGTCCCTCTTCTCCCTATTAACCCTCTTCTCCCTATAATTCCCTTTCAAACATTCATGTTATTTTAAAAACTATTCACTGTAGCCGGGCGGTGGTGGCGCACGCCTTTAATCCCAGCACTTGGGAGGCAGAGCCAGGCGGATCTCTGTGAGTTCGAGGCCAGCCTGGGCTACCAAGTGAGCTCCAGGAGAGACGCAAAGCTACACAGAGAAACCCTGTCTCGAAAAACAAAAAAAAAAAAAAACTATTCACTGGAACCAGTTGGGCATCTCAGTAGGTACAAAACTGAAGACAATGATGATCCGTACTCCAGAACTCATCAGTAGTCAGTATTTCAGCTAATGACTCTGCTTCTTAAATGTCAATGGAATGAAGTGGAGCTATAGGCCATTGAAGACTTCAATTTTGTTTAGAACAGATATATTCCTTGTAACTCAGACACCCAACTGGTCTCCACATTACATTCCCTCTTTATCAATAGTGGAAAAAACAATTCAAGATACAGATTAATGTCTCTACATTTTTAACTATAAAAATTTATTTTGTGTGTGTGTGTGTGTGTGTGTGTGTGTGTGTGTGTGTGTGTGTGTGTGTGTCTGTCTGTCTGTCTGTCTCTCTGTCTGTCTGTCTGTCTATCTCTGTGTCTGTGTCTAGGCATGGGTAAGTTCATGTGCAACACTTGCAGAGGCCAGAAGAGGGGGTCAGGTCACTTGGAGCTAGATTCACGTGTGTTTGTGAGCTGCCTGACATGGGTGCTAGGAACTGAACTCAGATCCTCTGAAAAAACAGTAAGCACTTAACCTCTGAGCCATCTCTTTAGCTTCTAGTATCTTATTAAAAAAAAAAAAAACATTGAGGCATGAAATGCTCAAGGAAGTAAATAGAAAGCATCGTGGCCCCAACTCCTCTAGGGAGTAGAATCATTTCTTCTTCATCACTGTATCTCCTTACTATATAGAGAAACTGCTGGAAGAAAACACAGGGCTCACACATGTATTTTCAGTTGAATCAGTTTTTACGTGTTCTAGCTCTTAGATTCAGGGTGCTGTGGTGGCCCTTTGGGGGTGCACTTACAGTCATTCTAATGGTCATATAGGGAAATACAAGTACTCCTGGGTCATCAATCAGATTATGTAGCCACAAGAAGAATCCATGCAAGAGGAGAGTGTGGAGTCGGTACTAAAAGGTCAGAGGTAGATTGTGACGGGAGTGGAGTGTAAGGAATCTCAGTGGAGGGGAAGGACCACCGGAGGAGACCATGTCACAAGCTCTTAAGAATGCAGACAACCTCCCTCACCCAGTAATCAACCTGGGAAGTTTTTGTTTGTTTGTTTGCTTGCTTGTTTTTGTTTTCGTGTTTTTGTTTTGGTGTGTGTGTGTGTGTGTGTGTGTGTGTGTGTGTGTGTGTGTGTGTGTGTGTGTTAGATAAGTTTTGTGGAAGTCTGAATTCATGTAGGGTGTCTTCTTCTATTTCTCTCCACCTTGAGTTTTGAGACAGATTCTCTAGCTGAACCTGGAGATGAGCAACTGGCTAATCTGGCTGGGGAGCTCCAGGTATCCATCCTCTATGTTCCTCTCCCAGGGCTAGGGATACAGGTTCATGCCACATCACCCAGTTTTCACACAGGTGATGGGACCCAAACTCGGGTCTTCATGCATGTACGGCAGGCACTTTACAGACCAACGTATCTCCGCAGCACTGAGTGACTTTTTAACTACCGAAGACAATTTCTACTCCAGGAACCAGAAACTCACCGCATCAGGGCTTTCGTTTAAGATTACCTCTAGAATCCAAACTCAATTTCTTGAGAATCTCATTTTCATTAAGAAATTTAAAAAAAAAAATAGCTTCCTCAGACCAGGCTAGTGCTCAGTCGGAGAAAAGGCCTCAATTGGAGCAAAAGTTAGATCCATTCAACCACAGTGGACACTGGCATGAACTTCGATACAAATATGAACTGTAGCTACAACCCGTGTGGCTATGCTTTGTAATATAATCTCAATCATTGCATGAGGAAAAGGAAAGTGGTACCCATCGGACTGGTTTGAAAGCTGTTGAAAGACTGTGGGGAAATGCAAAGTCATATCCTTTGTCATGGAATGCAGATGAACTTTGGACCATTTGGTTCAAAGGCAAAGGAAAAGTGACTGTATAATAGCCAGGAACTATTGTCTGGAATGGGAGCTTTAGTGCCTGAAAACTGTGGACTGCTGGATTCACATCAGAACCTCAGCTTCATACTCTGTATGAAGTCATGTACCCAGCTCTTCTATATCTCTAGGACTCACTTAACTCATGACTTTTATACTTGGCCTAGAACCTTGAGATTAAATGTTCCCCAATGTTTCCAAATCTGGATCCTTGAGAAACTGACTCTCTGTAATAAGAATAAAGATAGTAACAAGCCCTGCGTGTCCAGCATTCCTCACAATTCTTGCCCCTCAGGCTCCCAGAGGATCTGTCTCAAACACCTTTTCTTGGCTATTGTGAATAGAGCAGCAATGAACTTGGATGAGTAAGTATCTCTGTAGTAGGAGGTACAGTCTTTGTGAAAATTCCAGGGATTAGTATGGCTGCGTCTTATGATAAATCCATTTTTCTCCTTTTGAGGAACCTCCATATTGATTTCCATGGTAGCTGCACTAGTTTACACATTCGCCGAGACTGAATCAATGTTTCCCTCTCCTCACTGCCATGAGAGCATTTGTTGTACAACTTTTTTTTTAAAAAAAAATTAACCATTCTGATTGGGGTAAGATGAAATCTTAAAGTAGTTTAGTTTGCATTTCCCTGATCACTGAGGATGTTGAACATTAAAAAAATATTTCTAGGCCATTTGTATTTCTTTTTTTGAGATCTCTGTTTGTATCTAAAGTCTATTTTTATTTTTAAAATTTGGACTAGTCCCTTGAGAATTTCGTAGGCTGTTTTAATCATATTCACCCTTCCCGCAACTCCTCCCAGATCTGCTCTGACTTTCCTACCCACCCGATATTGTGTCCCCTTTTCTCTCCTCTTCTGTATTTTTACCAATTAATCCTCATTTGTTTTTCCCATGCATTCTTGTATGCGTGGCCTTCAACTGGAGCATGGCCAACTTACCAGGACCTACACTGCCCCCGCCTCTCAGAAGCTATCAGTTGCCAACAGCTCCTCTCCTAGGGTGAGACTTCATGCCCAGCCCTCCTCTACTCGTTGGGAATTTGCCCGGCTTGAGCTTACACTGGGCTCAGGCATGCTGTCACAACTCCAGTAAGGTCACACATGCAGCTGTCCCGCTGTGTCCAGCAGACAGTGTTTCTGTGGACGCATCCACTGCCTCTGGCCTACTTTTTTTTTTTTTCAAAATATACTGAATTTGAAATTCTCAAAGAATGAATACAACTAGAGGCTGCTTGGCTGGGAAAATGGCCCTATGGCTAAAGTCATTTGCCACCAAGACTGATGATGAAGTTTAATTCCTAGGATCCATGTGATAGAGGAAAGAACAGACTCCTGGAAGCTGTCCTCTGACCTACACACACACACACACACACACACACACACACACACACACACACACACACACACACAGTGTTCCAAGTCAATGACTAATACCTAAGAACTTCAGTAAATGTCCCTGAGTTGATGTTCTGCATGATTCTCTGCACTGAGGAGGACTTTTTAGCTCTAATCCCCAAGTCTCTGAGGTGGAAGGGTGCTTGGGTTCCCGTCTTGAGTATTATGATGGGGGACAATGGAATTTACACAGTGCTGAAACAAGGTCATATTGGGTCAGCTTCCTGATCATTTCACTCCCAGACTGTGACTTAGAGCAAAAGATTTGCCACTTTGAGCCTTGTATCTTCCTACAAGAACAGAAAATATCTAGGTTTTAATATGGTCCTGACATTCAGAAGGAACTCATGGATTAAAGGGTTTTATTAGTAGGTTCTATAGCATTGTTTGCATCAATAATATTCTGTGTGAACTATGATATTCTCAAGTGGTACAGTGAGGAAATAATATGTGCTTGTGTATTATAATCACAAAGATTGGCTGCATTCCAATTTTCAAACTTTCTGATAAAGTGTGTCAGTTGTTATGGGACTCTGATTCTGAGAGATACTATACACAAGGATGTTAGTTGCTTGCAAAGGATCTTGCCAGCAAGGAGAGAGAAAGAAAAGCAACAAACAGCATCAACATTGATGTTTGGAGCTCGGATCAACCAGTAAAATGCTTGTCTTGCAAGCATTAGGACCCATGTTCAATATGAGAACCTGGTCATTGATGGTGCATGTTTGTGATCTCAATTGTAAGGAGATGGATACAGGGAGATCCTTGGGGCTCTTTGAGCAACTGTGTCTTTAAAGCACTTGGAGGTGTGTATGAGGGCTGGCTTGGTAATTAAGAGCACTCGCTCCTTTTCTAGAGACCTGGATTAAATTTCCAATACCTACATGGTGGCTCACAAGCATCTGAAAATCCAGTTCCAAGGACATAGCTCTTTCATCTGGCTCCACGGGTACTAGGCATGCCATATGACTCACATTCATATTTGCAGGCAAAAATATTTTACACATAGAATGAATGTTTTTTAAATGCAAGGGAGATTACATCTGAACAACATGTGAGGTTAACCGCTGGCCTGCACATGTACATGTGCACCCACATGTATACACATACACACAAGAAGTAATAAACATTGTGTGGATGGCCCATGATATAATAGAGCAATAGAAAATAAGAGAAAAGAGATATTTTTGGAAGGAAAAAAACTAATAGTCTTATAACACTCTTGATTTATAGGTATGACTAAATTTGTGTGGTGTTTAAAAAGAAAATTAAAAACCATCTAGACAGATGACATTTATTCCAGAGCAATACATAAAAGTGATCTAGTTCCTTATTTGGTACAGAGTGTATCATTCATTGTTTCATTTATTACAAGTAAATGTTATTCTTTTTTGCTTTATTTGGAGACATTATTCCTACAAGGTCAAAAGTTTCAGGCTCCTTCCTTTCACGTGAATCTCAGAGGGTGAGATGAGTTCATCAGACTTGGCCGAAAGCATATTACCCACTGATCCTATTGCAGACCCCCTCTCAAAAATTACATTTGTGTGTGTGTGTGTGTGTGTGTGTGTGTGTGTGTGTGTGTGTGTGTGTGTGTGTGTTAACAGATTTAGGAAACCTGTATGGAGATTTGAATGAAAAACATCTCCCGTAGACTCAGGCATTGACCACTTCGTACCAACTGGTGATGCTGCTTGGAAAAACTTAGGATGAGCAGCCTTGCTGGCTGGAGGAAGTAAGTCACTGGTGGGGGGGTGGGCTTTGAGAGTTCATAAGTCCGATCCACTTCCAGTTTGCTGCCTGTTTCAGACTTGCCATTGAGGAGGTTTGCCCTCTGCTTCCGGCTCCTGCTGCCATGTCTTCCCATCAGAACAAACTCTTATTCCCACTGGAGCCATGAGTTTTGTAAGCTCTCTCTTGATGCTTTCACATGCCTTAGCCATGTTTCATCATAACAACAAGAAAAGTAACCAGTACAGACAAGGACCATGCTAGAGTCTCTTGCAAAAATCGGCTAACACTCTACCTTTCTGGACAGTTGCCAGCACCACTAATTTCTCCAGGAAATGTGAAATCCAAAGTTCGTGTCATTGTGCTTGTTTGTGAACGATGTTATTTGCTCTCCACAGATGGAGACCTCACTGGAGTTGGCCAACATGACCAGAGTCCAGCAATTTGTATTGTTGGGCTTTCCCACAAGGCTGGGGATAAGGGATGCCCTATTTGTCCTCTTCCTGACTCTCTACCTGCTGACGCTCCTGGAGAACACCCTCATCATCTACCTCATCTGTAGTCACAGTGAGCTCCACAAGCCCATGTACTTCTTCCTGGGCAACCTCAGCTGCCTGGAGATGTGCTATGTGTCAGCCACCATGCCCACACTACTCGTGGGGCTGTGGACGGGACCCTACCATATTTCCTTTGTAACTTGCATGACCCAGCTCTTCTTCTTTGTCTCTCTCATCTGCACAGAGTGCACCCTCCTGGCCTCCATGGCCTATGACCGCTATGTGGCCATCTGCCGCCCACTGCACTACCCACTGCTCATGAGGCCCCAAGTCTGCCTGGGCTTAGCCTTGTCTTCATGGCTTGGTGGGCTGGTGGTCTCAGCAATAAAGACAAAATGCATTGCAAGCCTGACCTACTGCGGCCCCAATGTCCTCAACCAATTTTTCTGTGATGTCTCCCCTCTGCTCAACTTGTCCTGCACCCATGTGGCCCTCACAGAGCTGGTAGATTTCATCTCGGCCATCGTCATCTTCTGCGGAACACTCCTGGTGTCCTTGGCCTCCTATTCAGCCATTGGGATGGCCGTCCTCCGGATGCCATCAGCTGCTGCCCGACGCAAGGCCTTCTCCACCTGTGCCTCCCACCTGGTAGTGGTGGGCATCTTCTATTCAGCAGCTCTTTTCATCTATTGCCGCCCCAGCCGCATCAAGTCCATGGACCTCAACAAGGTGCTGTCTGTCATCTACACGGTGGTCACACCTCTCTGCAACCCTATCATCTACTGTCTGAGAAATAAGGAGGTCCACACTGTGCTGAGAAAGACTCTCCATTGGCCTTGATCACCATCTTCCATACACGAACCTTTCACACCTTGGTTCAAATCTTTCATGGCCCAACCACCACAAGTAATCTTTAAATGCTAACTAAAACCTGAAGAAAAGATTTGCCTAGGAGTTTAGCTAAGGAAAATCATTAAGAGAAAAATCACTTTAGAGAATGATCAAAGTTAATGAGTAATTATTATACATATTCACTAGCCCACATTTTTATATGCTTAAAATCACTCACAACATGCATATTTCATAGTCCTAGAATTTTTATTGACAATTGGCTGATAAATATTTATTGAGTCTCTAAGAGTCTACAAGGATAGAAAGATACTGTACAAAAATTAACAAGTTTACTGCATCATTGTTTGTGAAAAGAGAGAGTCAATTTAAATATCTATCAATAGTATTTATATGTAACAATAGTTTAATTACAAGATAAAATGTGAGACTGTACAAATGTTTTAAATAATTATTTGTATGATTTTAATTATGGATACACATGTATGTCTATGTGTGGGGTATGTGCACGGTGTGCAGAGGTCTCTGGAGCAGAGTTGCCAGCAGTTGTGAGTCACTCAACACGCATGCTGGAACTCAAGCTTGAGTCCTCTGCAAGAGCAGTGAATGCTTTTAACAACTGAGCCATTTCCCCAGCCCATATGCTCTACCATGAAATGCACCTAACTCATATGTATACTTAATTTTAAAACCAAGTAAAAATGCGCTACAAAATTCCTTTGTGTGTGTTTGCATATATTTGTGTGTGTGTGTGTGTGTGTGTGTGTGTGTGTGTGTGTGTGTGTGTGTGTGCCTGTACCTTAACGTGTGTGTGGAGGTCATAGGACAACTTCAGGTGTTAATTCTTACCTTCCATCTTCTCTAAAGCTTTCCTTCCCCTAGTTCCTCTACATCCACAGGGACCAGGGAATCCTCTCAGGTCTAGAGAGCTGGTTTAAGCTTGTTCCCTTGCCTTTAGTCTCACAGTATAGCCAACTCAGTGACTGGGACATTCCAAAGCAGAGACACAGGTGTGTGTGTGTGTGTGTGTGTGTGTGTGTGTGTGTGTGTGTGTGTGTGTTTGCATGCACATGCATGTTTGTTCAAGAACAAAGACAGCTTCTCCCAAGGCATACTGAAAGGCTCCAATCCTTGGCATCACCTCCTTCGGGCCAGCTGATTCCATCTGGCCAACACCAAAGCCTACCCTACGTTGAGCATCAGCCAGAAGGGATCTGTACTTGTCTGCCTTCATCCAGTAGGTGAGAAGGTCCAGAGAAATTCTTTGAGGGAGTGAAAAAATGAGAGACAGTCATTTACTCTGGTGAATATCATTTCTCTGCCCCACAGAGGAGGGGGAAATATCATGTTAATACAAGACTTTACTATAAGGTTTGACCTTGTAAGTTAAATGCCAGAAGCCCTGGTTTTGAACCCAGGCCCTACATAAAAGAGGGCGTGGTGGCATATACTTGATATCTCAGTACTTAGAAAACAGAGGCAGGGGATTGTCAGCTCAGGTCATCCTCCACTAGGTATCAAGTTTAAAGCCAACCTGGGATATATGAAACTTTATCTAAAAACCAATACAAGGAACAGCAGAAAGAATATGCTGTTTCTTTAGTCAAGATCATTCTGGCCTCGAAGTTGTGCTTCTCCCACCTTAGCCAGCCCTGGAGTGCTGGAATTACACGTATGTGATAACAGTTATACATGCTTGGCTATAAAAAAAAATTGTATAGAATACATAATTGTTTATTAGGTGCCAGCTCCAAATATTTGAAAGATATTGATGTAATGCTCATGATGACTGCATGTAAAAATATATGCATATATGGGTAGAGATAGTGAGAGACAGCATGGAGGGGTCAGGTGGTGTCTTAAAGACCATGTACTTACAAGAGAGAGGTAATCTGTTATGGTGACTTCAGACTCTTGTTTTCAGCAAACGTTCAGTTATCTTCCCAAAGATGAGAAGCTGGGCAGGCAATAAAGACGATTGTGGAGTCTCTCCATTTCAAAGAAAAGAAATAATCCTACATTACAGAGAAGACAAAGGGGGTTGAAATAGACAAAGTGACTCCTAGAGTTCAAGGTTTTCAAACATCTTGACGATAAAAACTCAGCTTCTTTCATGACCATGTATTCATTGCTCTTGAGTTCTGCTCTCTCTGCACGAAGCCTTCCTTCATAAGCATTTGTGGGATGCAGTAGAATTAATAACTATCAAGTCAATAGTCTCGTTGAGAAAAAAGCCTCTAGATTTTATGTAAGACAAGAGGTTTACAACCTGTCCCCATTTAACTTACAAGGTCAAACCTTATAGTAAAGGCTTGTATTAACATGATATTTTCCCCTCCTCTGTGGGGCAGAGAAATGATATTCACCAGAGTAAATGACTGTCTCTCACTTTGAAAAATATACAGTAGATGATTGAAGAGAGTTATTAGCCTTCCCAGAGCACAGATTTGGGAAATCATCATGGCTTATATCCCTTTGGAGAGCAGACAGAATCAGGCTATCCATCACACCCTTTTGAATCTAGGGTACATGCTGCTGAGTAGTTCGTAAATTATGGAACTGGGTATGTCTTCTGTTTCTCCTGATGTGGTGAGACACTTTGGGTGACTGGTAGATATTTGTATGATTGTTATGGAGTGCTGTGCTGTATTTCAACCTGTTAGAAAGGAAGAGTTACCAAGGAAAAGATTTACAGAAGAGTTGAGCAATGTGTGGGGTCGGTACAAAGGGGAACAGAATGACGCTCAAAGTAGAACCGAAAAATAGGGAAAAGCGAAATGGGGGAGGGGAGCGTATCAGTCACTGCCAGACTCTTCAGAGTTTTGGCATCAGTCCGGAGCCTGGATGATGAAGATTCCTTTTGCAGTAGCAAATAGAACTCCATCTACAGAGAGTCAGAACCTAACTCTTGAGAGCTCTTGTGTAAGCTTGTGGAAAGACCTACCACCCAGATTAAAAAAAAAAAACCCAAGCTAATGGGACGCTTGTGTTTAGCAACACAGATATAATCAGTCCCATGCTGTTCAGATATGGTGGGAGGGGGGTCCTGTTGAAGACAAAGACTAGGCATACACCCCTGGCAATAAGACTAGTGTGAACTTCTCTTGTGGTCTTTAAGATCTGAAGATATTGCTTAGTGGTAGAGAATCAGACTAGTAAGTGCAAGCCCTACACACACACACACACACACACACACACACACACACACACACACACACACACTTCTACCATGAAGGTTCTTAGAAAGAGTATCATCTTGCTTATGAAAATTTGGCAAAATAATTATTGAGTTCTTATGAGCTTTTCCAAATCAATTTTAAACCCATAAAGTGGAAATTTGATCAAACCTAATTTTTAAGATATATTATGGAATGGCGGAAATATAGAAATTTAAAATTTGATTAACTTTTATTAAAAATTACTATATAAAGCACTGGGTTGGGCATCTTATTTCCATGTGTGCATATAATGTACTTTGATAATATTCCCACCTGTACTACCACCTTCCCCCCCCCATACCTTATTTTCCTGTCCCATATCCACAATGTTCCTTTTACTTTTTTATTTTATGTTTAATCTTGAGCTTTAAAGATACGTATCTACCTATACAGAGTGCCTCCATTAAAACTTCTTTCTGATTTTGTTCTTTTTATTTTTTAATTTAATGCATGAATATAATGTCTTGATCATATCCACCCTTACCCACTCTCTGTAACCCACCCAAAACACCATGCTCCCAACATCATGTTCTCCTAAAGTCCAATTAGTGCCATTTGAGTGTGCATGGGTGTGGAGTCATCTGCTAGAGCACGGGGAATACACAAATGGTCACCTATCAGACCTGTGAAACAGTTGCCTTCTGTTGGTTTCCTCATGCCTCTTTAGTATTCAACTTCTTTATGGAATTTTTAAAACAAAATTTGCTCTTAATTGATTCTTCTCCCTATTTCTCTCCTACTGTATCCTTCTTTATATTTTATTCCTAAATTTAATATATCAGAGAGAATATCCAAAACTTACTTCACTTAACATGACCTCCAATTCCAACCATTTTTGTCTGCAATCATTATTTCATTTTCCTTTATGACTGATTAAAACCCTAGTGTGTATAAACACCATATCTTCTGTATTCATTCACTCGCTGCCTGACACTTAAGATGTCAGGACAGAGGACTTTGATTTTGGGAGAGCCCCGTGTGTAAACCAGCTCTACTTACTCACTCCCCTCTGTCTTGAGTAAGTAATTTCCCAATCCTGACCTCCATTGTGATGTTGCAATGGTAAAAGCATCTTCACAAAGGTCTGTGATGCTTTGAAGGGTTAAAATTCTTTGCAGTGGAAACCAAGACTTTGACCCAAGGAGGAGCTCTGGACGGTGGTTCTCAACCTGTGGGTTGCATTCTCTTTGGAGTCCCATATCAGATATTTATATTATAATTCATGACAGTAGCAAAATCACAGTTATGAAGTAGCAATGAAATAATGTTAGGATTGGGGGTCACCACAGCATGAGGAACTGTATCATTAGTAAAGCTGAGATCCACTGGCTTAGGATATGATTATTAGTAGTACTATGGAGTTTAATCATTTGACGCTTGTGTCGCTACCATTTAGAATGATGCTAACCAGAAAAATAACTTAGAGAGAGTGGCTGGACAGGGACTCCAGTTATCCAGAGATTTGATCCCACTTCCCTTATTAGTCATATGATTTAGAGCAAGCCATTTTAATTGGGTTTTAATCTTTAATGAAAAGTGTGTGTGTGTGTGTGTGTGTGTGTGTGTGTGTGTGTGTGTGTGTGTGTGCCACATGTGTGCTTGTGTCATGATATGTGTATGGAAATCAACAGACAGCTTGCAGGAATCTGTTCTCTCTTTCCACCAGGTGAGCGCCAGGGATCAAACTCAGGTTGTTGGACGTGGTAGCAAGCAGCGTTACCCACTGAGTGATCTCTCAGGCCCCATTTTAACATTTTATTCTACAGCGTCTTTCTTGTAAAACAAGAATAAGGATGGCATTTTTTACAGTGTTCTGGGAAGAATCAAAAAGAAGAAGGGCTGAGCAGTGGTGGCACATGCCTTTAATCCCAGCACTCAGGAGGCAGAGCCAGGCGGATCTCTGTGAGTTCGAGGCCATCCTGGTCTACAGAGTGAGATCCAGGACAGGCTCCTAAGCTACACAGAGAACCCCTATCTTGAAAAAAATCAAAAACAAAAGGAGAAGGGAGATATAAGAAGGAAGAGAAGGGGGAAAATTGGGAGGGAGAACAAAGGAGGTTCAGAAAAAGCAGAAGCAGCAGCAGAAGAGGATAGATGAGGAGGAGGGGTTAGGGGGAGGGGTGAGGAGGAGAGGTGAGGAGGAGGGGTGAGGAGGAGGAGAAAGAAGAATGAGAAGGAAAGAGAGAGACTATTATTCCACTCTGGGCTTTATAGAGTACCTAATGTGTGTGTCAGGGACTGAAAGAAAAGAAAACACAGCTAAAAAGACTACACTTTTTTTCCCCAAAACTGACATACATCTTTGTAATGTGTGGTGTTTTTTTTTTTTTTTTTTGTGTGTGTGTGTGTGTGTGTGTGTGTGTGTGTGTGTGTGTGTGTGTGTGTGTGTGTGTGCAGCCCCATATGCAAGCATGGGTATGGAGGTCAGAAGACAACCTGGAGTGTCAGTCCGCATTGTCAAAACAGTGTTTAAATCATCAGTGTATGAGACAGGCTCTCTGGCCCTAGGGCTTCTGGGGATTCTTTCTGGCCCTCAGCTAACTAGAGGAGTTCTGGAACTACAGACAGAGGTCACAATATCTGACTTTATGGGGTTTCTGCAGATTCAAATTCATATTCTCATGCTTGGTTGGTGTCATTTGATCCACTGAGCCATCTTCCAGGCTCATAATTTTTTTTAGACACAGTGACATTATGAAGCACTGGCAGACCTGGGACTCACTGCATAGACCAGGCAAGCCTCTAACTCACAGAAAACTTCTTGCCCCTGTCTCCCAAGGGCTTGGATTAAACAACCACCACACTTGGCAAGGCCCGTAATATTTTTTACCACCCACTGATTCACTTGGTTTTAATATATACTCAGGAATAACAAGCATGTTTCTCGCAACTCGAGTGCTCTGTATGAAGTCACAGATTCAGTAAGAGTGAGATACCAAGCTTGCACAATGCCCCATAAATTTGCTGTGTCTTTCTCTATAAAGGGGAACTCCAAGCACTCTAAATGTCTTCCCAGATTTTTTAATCACTGTGTATCATCAGGGATGCAATGTTAACCATTTTCTTTGTCTGTCTACAGATGGAGAGGTCCCTGAAGTTGGCCAACATGACCAGGGTTCAGCAGTTCATCTTGCTGGGATTGTCCACTAGGTTGGACATAAGAGATGCTCTATTTGCTGTCTTCCTGACTCTCTACCTGCTGACACTCATGGAGAACACACTCATCATCTACCTCATCTGTAGTCACAGCGAGCTCCACAAGCCCATGTACTTCTTCCTGGGCAACCTCAGCTGCCTTGAGATGTGCTATGTGTCAGTCACCATGCCCAGCTTGCTCATAGGTCTCTGGAATGGAATCTATCATATTTCCTTCATAGCCTGTATGACCCAACTCTTCTTCTTCATTGTCCTTGTAGGCACAGAGTGTATCCTTCTGGCTTCTATGGCTTATGACCGCTATGTGGCCATCTGCCGCCCATTACACTACCCACTACTCATGAGGCCCCAGGTCTGTCTGGGCTTGGCTGTGACTTCATGGCTGGGTGGGCTACTGGTCTCTATGGTCAAGACCACATGCATTGCCACCCTGTCCTACTGTGGCCCCAATGTCCTCAACCATTTCTTCTGTGATGTTTCCCCATTACTCAACCTGTCATGTACCCATGTGGCCCTCACAGAACTGGTAGACTTCATCTCAGCTATTGTCATCCTCTGGGGCTGCTTCCTCGTGACTATGGCCTCCTATGTGGCCATTGGTAGGACAGTTCTGGCCATGCCTTCTACCACTGCCCGCTCCAAGGCCTTCTCCACCTGTGCCTCCCACCTGGTAGTAGTAGGCATTTTCTACTCAGCCACTATCTTCATCTATGCCCGTCCTAAACGATTAGAAGCCATGGATCTCAACAAGATGCTGTCTGTCATCTACACAGTGGTCACCCCCATGTGCAACCCAGTCATCTACTGTCTGAGGAACAAGGAGGTCCAAGTAGCTTTCTACAAAACCATGCACTGGTCCTGAGGTTGACCAGATGACTGAGTCATGTGGGAGGGATCTTAAATTACCAATATCTATTTTTTTTATTAAAATACAATTCAGATACCATGAATTTCTCCTTTAAACACATACAATGTAGTGTTTTCTTCTTAGATTGCTTCCAATTACATAATCATCATCATGTCAAACCCAGAACATTTTATTTTCCCTGAAGATAAACCTAGCCATATTAGAAATCATTCCTAATGCCCACCACTCACTACTCCACACTCCAATAACTAACAGCCTATATTTAGTTTCTGTAAATTCATCAGTTCTAGATCTTTTATAGTAAGGGGTTTATGTTATATGTGGCTATTGTGGCTGACTATTTTGAAGGCTGTACACATCCCTTCATTAATTAGTACTTTATTTCTGTTTGTACCCAAATGATATTATATTGTATTGATGCTCCCTCTTCTATGCGCTCATTTATCAGTTAACAGACATGTGGGTTGATTCTACTTTGGGGAAATCTTTTGTCTAATGCAACTATGAACATTTTTATATTGTAAAAAGATATAACTTCGCTGCTTTGTTGCCAGAGGGGGCGGAGTTGGAAGTTGCAGGCTTGCGGGGCCAGCGTTCTCGAGAGGTGGAGTTGCGGCCGCTGCTATCTCCCCCCAATAGTCTTCAACCAGTCCCCGCCCGACAGCAGCCATGAGCGGCGGCGAGTACGGCGGAGATGAAGTTGGCGCCCTTGTTTTCGACATTGGATCATATACAGTGAGGGCTGGCTATGCTGGTGAGGACTGCCCCAAGGTTGATTTCCCCACGGCCATTGGTGTGGTGTTGGAGAGAGACGATGGCAGCACCATGATGGAGATAGATAGACGGTGACAAATGCAAACAGGGCGGCCCCACCTATTACATAGACACCAACGCCCTCCGAGTTCCCAGGGAGAACATGGAGGCCATCTCACCACTCAAGAATGGAATGGTTGAGGCCGGGCGGTGGTGGCGCACGCCTTTAATCCCAGCACTCGGGAGGCAGAGGCAGGCGGATCTCTGTGAGTTCAAGGCTAGCCTGGGCTACCAAGTGAGTCCCAGGAAAGGCGCAAAGCTACACAGAGAAACCCTGTCTCGAAAAACCCAAAAAAAAAAAAAAAAAAAAAAAAAAAAAAAAAAAAAAGAATGGAATGGTTGAAGACTGGGATAGTTTCCAGGCCATTTTGGATCATACTTACAAGATGCATGTCAAGTCTGAAGCCAGCCTGCACCCTGTTCTCATGTCGGAAGCACCGTGGAACACCAGGGCCAAGAGAGAGAAGCTGACGGAGCTGATGTTCGAGCTCTATAGCATCCCTGCCTTCTTCCTTTGCAAAACTGCGGTTTTGACGGCATTTGCTAATGGTCATTCTACTGGGCTGATCCTGGACAGTGGGGCCACCCACACCATTGCAATTCCTGTCCATGATGGTTACGTCCTTCAGCAAAGCATTGTGAAATCCCCTCTTGCTGGAGACTTCATAACCATGCAGTGCAGAGAACTCTTCCAGTAAATGAATATAGAACTCATTCCTCCGTATATGATTGCATCAAAAGAGGCTGTTCGGGAAGGCTCTCCAGCAAACTGGAAAAGAAAAGAGAAACTGCCCCAGGTTACAAGGTCTTGGCAAATTACATGTGCAATTGCGTCATCCAGGATTTTCAGGCTTCAGTTCTTCAGGTGTCAGACTCCACCTACGATGAACCGGTAGCCGCACAGATGCCAACCGTCCACTACGAATTCCCCAACGGTTACAACTGTGATTTTGGTGCAGAGCGGCTAAAAATTCCCGAAGGATTATTTGACCCTTCCAGTGTAAAGGGGTTTTCTAGGAACACAATGCTGGGAGTCAGTCATGTGGTCACTACAAGTGTTGGAATGTGTGACATTGACATCAGACCGGGTCTCTATGGCAGTGTGATCGTAGCAGGAGGAAACACTCTAATACAGAGTTTCACTGACAGATTAAATAGAGAGCTTTCTCAGAAAACTCCCCCAAGCATGCGGTTGAAACTGATCGCAAATAACACGACGGTGGAACGGAGGTTCAGCTCATGGATTGGAGGCTCCATCCTAGTGTCTCTGGGTACCTTTCAACAGATGTGGATTTCCAAACAAGAATATGAAGAAGGAGGGAAGCAGTGTGTAGAAAGAAAATGCCCTTGAAGGCTCCCACCCTGCCTGCCCGTCACCTCACGTCTGTAGCTTTAGTACACTCAGGAAAAGATGACCATCTTTTGTAGAATGTTTATACATGTTTGCATAGTTCAATGTCCACTTAAATTTTTTAAGGCTTTAACTGGCTATAAATTAAAATGAGTTTGTGCTTTCCTTGAAATGCACTTATTCTTATTACAGGCATTTTATAATTTTGTATGAATGTCTATTTTTTTCTAAATATTTTGCTTTCAATGAGTACTTTCCAGCTCTCCTGTGGGTTGGTGGAGTTACTTTTTATTGACTAGTAAAAGTTATTGCCTATGCTTTTTATCTTAGGCTTATAAAACTAAATAAAATCACTACCCATCATATATATATATATATATATATATATATAAAGATATAACTTATTATTTGTTTATGGGTATTTTCTTGCATGTATTTCTGTACTCCATGTGTGTGACTGGTGCCCACAGAGGCCAGAAAGGCAGCCTTAAATCCCCTGGAACTGGAGTTACAGACAGTTATGAGCCACCATGTGAGTACTGGGAGGGGCAGTCAGTGTAAATATCACTTTAAAAATTTAAAAAGACTTCTATTTATTCTTTGACAATGGCATTCATGTATACAGTGTATCTTGATCCTATTGACCAATCCCACCCCCTCAAATTCCTTGTGTCCTTCCACCTTTATGTGCTCCTCCTTAATCCTCTGAGCCTGACTACGGCCGCCTAAATGAGCATTAGCAACCTGCCAGCATCCACACCCCTAAAGAAAAATGGCTTACTTTTCTATAACAGGCACCAGTTGCCAATAGCTGCATGGCTAGGAGAGGAGCCTCGCGAGTCCCACCCACATCCATACTGTAATACTGACTGGATGTATCTTGTGCTGCTAACCACAGCTTCTGGGTGCTCATGAGAGCAATGGCCTTGTCCCATCCAGAGGACGGCATTTTCCAGCTCTCCTCACTATCCCCAGCTCGAACATCCTTTCTATCTGTTATGGTGAACAGGTTTTTGTTGGTGGTGGTTTTGTATGTTTTAATAGGTCTATTTAAGATTTTCTTGTATGTATGTGTGTGATGCATGTGTGTGCATGCCTGCAAGGCCGAGAAGAGGGTGCTGGATCTCTAGAGCTGGAGTTATGGGTGGTTGTGAGCCACCTGATGGGTAGCTGGAACTTGAAATTAGGTCCTCTGCAAGAGTAGTACATGCTTTTAACTGCTGAGACATTACTCTAGCCCCTAAAGTAGTATTTTAAATGGAGTTTTTGCTTTGGAAGAACTCAGGGGGAAATGATTTACTTGAAACAACAAATAATATTCACTCGGTTACTATTTTTTAAAAATATAAAGAGATACCCATGGATATCAGCCAGTGTTGGCAGAGGACATTTTGAGGATATACAGACTCAAACTTGAAAGGTGAATGAAAACATTTTCAAAACAAATTTTAGTAGCAATTAAAGATTTTAACCAAATTGTCAGAATATCTTCTGAGGAACATTTGATTATATGCATGAAAAATTAGAAAATCTATGGATTCTATGATGATGTCAATGTAAGCAACTTTTATCCAGAAAATCAAAAAGAATGCAGGCAGCCACTCAGCTATGAAGAAAAATTGTAAGATTCTATGCTATTATTGAAAACATCTTTTTCAAAACATTAAATTCAGAGGTGGAGGCAGGAGGATCAGGAGTTCAAGGTCATCCTTAACTACATAGTGAGTTTGAGGCTAGCCTGGACTACACGAAGTTCTGTCTCAGTACACTAAGAAACAACAGGAAGCTCAACTGTGTACAGAATACTCACACAATGGACTATTGTGTCATAGTGGAATACTATGTCATTCAAATAGTTATTCACGTTCTGTGAAAAAAAATGTCAGTTATGGGGCTGGGGAGATGGTTCAGTTGATATGGTACTCGCCCTGCAAGCATGAGAACCTGAATCATACTGTCTATAGCAAAAATGACCACTGAGAATTGGCGAATTTTAAGTCAACTTAAGAGCCAATGAGGATAAAAAGTTTATTTCATTTTTTCCTCAGTTATCTCCAACTAATATTCTCATGAATATAGTTAGAGAACACTCATTTCTCTTGAGTGACTGTTAACATAAACTACTGTTTAAAATAAAGATTTCCAAAATCTCCCAGTATGATGAGCAAGTCATTCCACAAAAGGTCATTCTTTTATTTTTATTTCCTCTTTCCTTTTCCTTCAGAGAACATCTCACCATGAGGCTCTGGCTAGGCTGGAATTTGCTGTATAGACCAGGCTGGCCTTGAACTCACAGAGAATGGCTTCCAGAGTGTTGAGAGCAAAGGCCGAGCCACTGCATCTAGCTCATTTCCTCTTTTTAACTTAATGTGATGATAAAGCTAATACCAACTTACTGAAAAACAGTAAGCACATAAAATAGAAAACGAGAGTTTCTCAAGGTCGTGCTCATTAACAAACAATTCTAGCAGCTGTCAACTACACTGCACATCCCTTCAGACTCCTTCTAAATGGATACTAGTGCAAATAATTTCCACCGTCACAGTCGTTGTCATTATTGTCTTGTAGGGTTGACACAGTCATGGCATTACTTTGTTATTCTCAACTCAATCACCTACCAGGTTATCTTCCCCATGTCCAGTCACCACAGATCCAGGTTAATCTTTGGCTGATACACATCTTTTCACAATATGTAAGCTATAAATGTAAATAACCTTCAAGTGGATCTTTATTTCCAATCATTTCAAATATTTATTTACATGATATTTATTCTAAATGTCACGATTTGCAATAACCATTCTTGCACATATATTTTGTTCACTATTTGTACATACAGATATATGTAGCATATGTACATTAGGATGCAAAGAATAAATGATAATCTTCTCTCAAGTGTGTATTTAACAGACAGGATGCCCACCTTCCTTGTATTTACTGAGCAGTTACGTTTCTTTGTCAATATTTCTGTTCACAACTATTTTCATTTGGTTTTTATTTGGGAATATTTCCTTCCTTCCACCCTCCCTCCCTCCCTCCCTCCCCTCCCTCCCTACCTTCCTTTCTTCCTTCCTTTATCCCTCTCTCCTTTCCTTCCCTTCCTCCTTACTGTCCTCCCTCCGTTTCTTCCTTCCTTCTTTCCCTCTTTCTTTCCTTCCTTTGTGTGCTGGCTAATTTTATTTCAACCTGACACAAGCTATAGTCATCTAAAAAAAGGAACCTTGATTGAGAAAATGCCTCCATAAGATCATGCTGTAGGCAAACCTATAGGGAATTTTCTTAATTAGTGATTGATGGGTGAGGGCCCAGGACATTGTAGGCAGTGCCATCCCTGGGCTGATGGTCCTGGATTCTATAAGAAAACAGGCTGAGCAAGCCACGAGGAGCAAGACAGTAGGCAGCACCCTTCCAAGGCCTCTGGATAAGTTCCTGCCTCCAAGTCCCTGCTCTATTTGAGTTCTTGTCCTGACTTCCTTTAATGATGAACTGTGATTAGGAAATATAAGACTAATAAACACTTTCCTCCCCAAGTAGCTCTGATCGTGGTATTTCACCACAGCAGTAGTAACCCTTTTAATTGCAAGAATTTTTCATTTTGTCTGTCGTGAATTGGAGTATATGCATTCACCATGCACTTGTGAAGATTAGAGGACAATCCATGGATGTCATTTTGCTCCATCTACAATGTGAGGCCCAGGGACTCAGGTCATCAGGCTTGAGAGCAATTGTCTAGTCACTGAGCCATCTTCTCAGCCTCTATAATATTCCTGTTTTTCATGTTGATTATACAAAGTCTCTACACAGTATCCCAGAAACTTCTGCCATGTTTCTTTCTGCCTTTGAAATTTCTTCGTGTGCATTTAATCAAACCAGGAGAGGGAGGACATCACCTCTCTCAAGAATCTCAGCACAGATGGAGGGTTTTCTTCAGCACTGCATGGACCTCCCTATTCCTCAAGCAGTAGAGGATTGGGCTACACATGGGCGTGGCCACTGTGTAGATGACTGACAGCACCTTGTTGAGGTCTGTGGATTTGATATGTCTGGGCCTGGAATACATAAAGATGACCACAGAGTAGAAAATCCCCATCACGAGGAGGTGGGAGGCACAGGTGGAGAAGGCTTTGTGGCTCGCAGCAGCTGAAGGCATCCGGATCAGCACCCTGCTGATGGCCACATAAGAGGCCAGAGCAACTAGCAATGACCCACAGAAGATGACGATGGCTGAAATGAAGTCGGCCAGCTCTGTGAGGGCCATGTGGGTGCAGGACAGGTTGAGCAGAGGAGAGACATCACAGAAGAAGTGATTGAGGACATTGGGGCCACAGTAGGACAGACTTGCAATGCATGTAGTCTTGATCACAGAGACCAACAGTCCACCCACCCAGGAGGACAAAGCCAATCCCCGGCAGACTTGGGGCCTCATGAGCAGTGGGTAGTGCAGTGGGCGGCAGATGGCCACATAGCGGTCATAGGCCATGGAGGCCAGGAGGGTGCACTTGGTACCAATGAAAGAAATGAATAAAAACAATTGAGCCATGCAGGATGTGAAGGACACATGGCAAGGGCTGGACCTCAGGCTCATGAGCAGGCTGGGCATGGTGACTGACACATAGCACATCTCAAGGCAGCTGAGGTTGCCCAGGAAGAAGTACATGGGCTTGTGGAGTAACTCATGGTGGCTGCAGATGAGGTAGATAACTAGCATATTCTCTAAGAGGATCAGCAGATAGAGGACCAGAAAGATAACAAACAGACCATCCCTGATGTCTTTCCTCGCAGACAAACCCAGTAGGATAAAATCCTGGTCAGTGGACCTGTTGGCCAGTTGCAGAGATCTCTCCATCTAAGTGAAGAAAGAAACAGGTTTATAAAGACCCTGGTCTGTTCTGAAGTGTAAAGGCATCTATGGTCAAACCTTCTCAGAGCTGAATCAACTTGGCAAGGGGTTGATCTGGGGCAGGTGGAGCAATAAGGAGAAACTGGAAAACTGCAAAACCAGAAATGGAAAACTGACACACACAGGAATTTACTGAGTCTGAAATTTTAAGCAAGACATCCAACCTTATGATCCTACATTACTGTATGGGTAAAACAGAGGTGAGGGGCTGGTGAGATGGCTCTGCAGTTAAGAGGACTGGCTGCTCTTGCAGAGGACCTGGATTTGTTTCCCAGCACCCACATGGCAGCTCACATTCATCTGTAGCTCCAGTTCCAGATGATCCAATCAATACCTTCTGACCTCTGAGGGCCCCAGGCACACATGTGGCACACAGTCATACATGAAAGCAAAACAGTCATACACATAATATAAAATAATAAAATCTAAAGAGAATTCAACAGAATGAAAAAAATCCTCATGAAGCCCTCAGCCATTATGAATATTTAGTTTCTATAGGTGTTTGTTTTCTTTGTACTGCTGAGAATTGAACCCTGGGCCTTGCCCTTCTTAGATAAGTGCTGTACTACTGAGCCACAACCCAGCCCCTTTATATGGTATTTAAGTTTTACAATAGATAAGAGTGTGTTTTATCAAATAAGGAATGATGTTTATTTTCTTACATTTGATGACCTTAAGTGATTGTTTCTGGCTCAGATTTCTTTCTTTGGAAATCCTTCATGACCTCAGAGGTTGTGTGTACTATTTTAAATAAAAGAAGACTTACAACAGTCTTTTGTGGGTATATCTCTCCTAGCTGGGCTCATCTCTAACGGAAATGTGTCACTAGTAGAAAAGAGGACCACTATAATAGTCTTTCCATGACAGTCTTCCTCTGTGACTACATGACCACAGAAGACGGCAAAGGCAGGAATGACGTTGACCAGCTCTGTGGGGGCCACCTAGGTGAAGGACAGTTTGGACAGGAAAGAGCATTTAGATTCATTTATTTTATGTGTATGAGTACTCAGCCTGCACATATGCATACACATCATGTGCAGCCTGGTTCCCGCCGAGGTCAGTATAAGGCACCTGGAACTGGAGCGAGGGACGGTTGTGTGTCGCCATGCAGCTGCTGACAATGGAACCTGTGCCCGCTGCACAAGCAACCAGAGCTCGCATGCTTGAGGCCATCTTTCCAGCTCCTCACCTCTATTAGAACAATACAGCAACTAAGACTCACAAAGCTTGTGTAAAGGAAATCCTTCCAGAATGACAATAGTTGTGTGTGTGTGTGTGTTTCTGTTTATCTGTTCATATGTATGTGTGCATCTGTGTATGTGCATGGGTAGGTGTGTATCAATGTGTTTGTGCATGCATGTGTATGTGCATGTGTGTGCTTTGCATGCACATGGGTGTGCATATGCACCTGTAAGTGTACATGCAGAGGCCAGAGTAGAACATCAGGTATCTTCCTCTCCACCTTTTTGCCTTAAGACAGAGCTTCTTAGTGAACTGTAAGCTCACAGTTTCCAGTAGGCTGGCTGGCCAGTGAACTCTCAGGACCCACCTGTCTCTGCCTTTCCATGCTGGGGTTACAGGCACCTGCAGCCATACAAGGCTGTTTATGTGAATGATGGATATCCAATTCCAGGTCCTCATGCCAGCTTAGCAAAACCTTTTACCCACTGAGCTATCTCCTCCACCCCCAGCAGCCTTTTTAAAGGAAAGAATCTATGCATATCAAGCCTAATTTAGAGTCTACAAAATATTCTAAATAAACATCATGCATAGGCATTGATCCAATCATGTATGTATTTAACTGTATTGGAGTTTATGAATTGTAAGTAACTTGTTCAAAGGAATTGTGACAGGTCCTGTTCTGTGCCACTGACACTATGAGAAACAGTGTCAAGCATGGACAGGGCAGTGTTTCAGCCCATTCAGCAGCAAATATCTGGTGTATGGTCTGTACCGGGTAGCTGAAATAAACAGTGAGAATTGTATTCTAGGTAAAGAGAGATTTAAAAAAAACTCAAATGAAAGGTCAAATGTAAAAATGAGGTAGTGGGTACTCTGGAGTAGTCGCATAACTGTGACTCCTGTGCTGGCTTTGGGGAGGAGCTGGGTGGATCCCTGGAGTTCACTGGCCATAGAGCTTAGCCAAGCTTGTAACCCGTAGGCCAGCGAAAGACCCTGCTTCAAAACTACATTAGAAAGAGACTTAAGAACTCACCAAATGTTGTCACCCTTTGACTTCTACATGAACACACACACACACACACACACACACACACACACACACACACACATACACACTGAAAGAATTTCAGAGGACAGATGCTAAAGAAGTAGTGGGAGCCTAGGATGCCTATAATTGTCCAGGCCTGGAGAGAACTATTTTAAGAGTCAAAGAACAATTCATTGGGCAGGACAGTAACATTTAATTCTTGAATAATAAGGAAGAAAAAAAATCACCCGTATGTTGAACTGGTGGGAAAGCCCTCCACATGGATCAGAAAACTCTGTGTCTGGATAATTAGTTATCCACACCAAAACAAAAATAAAGTAAAAGCTTATATCATACACACACACACACACACACACACACACACACACACACACACACACTTCAAGTGCACTATATTTCATCAGATGAAACTATAAATCCAATGCGGATGTCCCATTCAGGGTTGAGCACTGAACAGCCATGTATCCTCAGCATTTGCGCCAGTTACAAGTTTCTGTATTAACTGGTACCAACTGCAAAGAAGAAGCTTCCCTGGCCAGAGAAGTCTCACATACCATCACAAAAGATGGATGGATAGATAGATGATAGATGATAGATAGATAGATAGATAGATAGATAGATAGATAGATAGATAGATAGATAGATAGACAGATAGACAGACAGATAGACAGATAGATTGCGAGAGATTGTTGGGCCTGGAGGATGGGGAGGGGTCCTATAAAATCCTGTCTGCAGCAGGATAATGAAATCCTGAACACAATGCAGCTGTGGCTACCTATACAAGAACCGCACAAGAAGGATGACTGGAGAGTGGGAAAGGTCTAGTTGGGAGGAAGAAATGGGTAGTCAGAGTGTGAGGCAGATAAGAGAGAGCATCTGGGGTGAAACTGTTGAAACCATTGTATATCTGTATGAAATTGTCAAATTTTAATTTATTTATGCAAAAAAATATCTTGAGAATTTCAGAGAACAGTGCAGAAGCATGTCTTTATGACATAAAACAATACATAAAACAATAACAATACATAAAACAATAACAAAGGAAAAGCCTTTAAAATGGCTGTCTCATCAATGATCATATGGGCTCACAGAGACCGAGGCAGCAAGCGTGGGACCTGCATGAGTCTGCACCAAGTCTTCTGCGGATGTATTATCGCTTCCAGTTTAGTGTTTCAATGGGATTCTTAAGTGTGTGAATGAATGGGTCTCTGATTCTTTTTTTTTTTTTTTTTTTTTTTTTTGGTTTTTCGAGACAGGGTTTCTCTGTGTAGCTTTGCGCCTTTCCTTTCCTGGGACTCACTCGGTAGCCCAGGCTGGCCTCGAACTCACAGAGATCCGCCTGGCTCTGCCTCCCGAGTGCTGGGATTAAAGGCGTGCGCCACCACCGCCCGGCGGGTCTCTGATTCTTGTGACTTCTCTTGGGCTCTTTTCCTTCTGTTAGATTGTCCTGTCTGCCTTCGCTGTGACATTTTTATCTCCTTATATTTTATTTTGTTATATTTTAATATTATCTCTCTTTTCTAGTGAGAGACAGAAAAGGAGTTGATCTAGATGAGGGAGGATGTGGGGAGGAACTGGGAAAAGCAGAGGGAGGGGGAACCCAAATCATGATATGTTTTGTGAGCAAATAATCGATTTTCAATAAGAGAGTGACATTTAAAAAAATAAAACTTCTGCCTCATAAAATTTAAAATTTGGAAGGCCAGTGAAGTTCTGATCACCAGGGAGAAAAAAGTCACAAGGTAGGAGGAAAACACCCCAAGTGCATGTTACTGACAAGGGACTTCTCTATAGAATATTCTAAAACATTGGTTGATTGGTGTGGAGAGCAGATTTTTCACCAATCAAAAAAAAATTAGATAAAGTCCTAGATTAGTGGTTCTCAAACTTCCTAATGCTGGGACTCTTTAATATTGTCCCTTGTGTTGTGGTGACCCCAAAACATAAAATTATTCCATTGCTACTTCATAACTGTAATTTTGCTACTGTTATGAATCATAATGTAAATATCTGCTGTCCAGGGTATCTGATATGTGACACCCCAAAGGAGTCATGATCCACAGGTTGAGATCATTGTCCTAAAAGTATACTTTTACTAAAAATAACTAATAACTAAAAACTAGGAAAATTTCTCGTCTTATTAGGAAACAAGGAAACAGAAATTGAAGCTGAAATGAAATATCAGTTTTTATAGCCAGAGAGCTGTCGTGAAGATGAACTCTTGGACACATTAAACTTCACCTTATGCTTTTCACACACTTTGGTGGGGGCCTAGGTGAGTGTTGACTCTGAAAACGAAGCAGTAACCACTATCTAACAAATTTTAGAGTCTGGCTGCTGCATGCAAAGTCACATTAATAGCAGCACGTTTGGGTGCCATTTGCAAACGTCCAAAAAAATGATACATAAATCAAGCCTTTTTTATATAATGGAGTGCTACTTTGTAAGTAAATGAATCTAGCATCCTCCATGGCCAATCTCAGAAGCGTACTCCTGAGCAAAAGGGAAGATGCCTAAGCATACAACTGGTATTGATCACTTATATAAAACAAAACTGCAAAAAATGTTAGAGGCTGGGAAGATTGATTTGAGTTCCATTTCCGGAATCCTCTATGCAAGGAAAGAACTGACTTTTGAAAGCTGTCCTTTAATGTCAACATGCATGCTGAGGCATGTGTATGTATACCTGCATGACTATGACACATTATACACAAAACACACAATAAATAATGATGATGATGATGATAAAATATTGAAAAATATTAAGCCAGCAAGATGGCTTAGTGAGTAAAGAAACTCATCACCCAGCCTAATGACCCAATAACACAAAAAATAACTGATTCATAACTTATCATCTACCCTCCATAAATATATGTACACACACACACAAATTAAAATAATTTTAATTAAAAAAATATTTTCTATAAATACAGAAGCTCAATACTTATTCCAAACAAGCCTGTTTAAGACTCAAAGATGATGCTAACAGTGTTTTTCAGGGCGCCAGCCTGTGTACTGGTCAGCATGGATTCCTTTGACACCTAACCGGTGACACTAGCAAAGAGGTCCTGTACCTGAAACAGTTGAACTACCCTGGAGCTGTCCCGGGTGCTGAAACCGTGTCTGCTTTCCTGGATTGCGCCCTGTCGGCCATCTCTGGGTTCGTGGAGCTGTCCGCGGTACCGAAATAGTTCCGGCTAATCTTCCACTACAAACTTTCCCTCCTCAGTGGAATGATTTCCTTCTCTGGTCTACTTATCCTGTGGTCATTTCTCTTCCATCCTTTCCATTTTATACACCCTGCAGCTGATATAACATCTCCTGAAGGTTTCTTTATATTACCTTCCCTCTCTGACAACATAAGATGCCCATGATTCTGACTGGTTTTCTCAAGAATGATGACAGCATTTTAAAAGGTACTGGATTATCTGGGATAAGTCAAAAATGTTTTAAAAACATATATGGATGGTGAGAGTTGACCTAATATAGTCCATTATGGCTTCAAACTCATTATATAGTGAAAGATAACCTTGAGCTCTGACTCTGTCTCCCGATTTCTAGGATTACAGGCATGAGGCACCATATCCAGATCTAACAGTACATTCTGCTGAATTATCTGTTACACAAGGACACTGCATCATAGCTTTTACCTGCTGCCTGAGTGCCAGGTATTGCATAACTTAGACATGTCGCTCCACAAGTAATTTTATATGAATAACAAAAAGAAAGCATTTTCCATCATGAATATATCACAATGGCATGTATACATAAACACCAAGGACACCTTTTTAAAAGTTTAATAACACTCACCTTTACATAACTAGGTTTGACAGTGTCTTCACTTATGACATACATGACTGACGATGTTCTATTCTGTGTCATTTTAATGTTATTATTGACACAATATTATTCAATATTATCATTGACCCAATAAGTTGACTTTGTGAATCTCACCTTGAAATGTACTGCCAACTTAAGAACAGAGTTTGTAAATGACATTAAGCTGGTCATAATCTATCTCTGTCTGCATATTCCTTATAAAGGCCTTATAAAGGTCACATAATCTTCCACTTTTTTTTGGTGGTGGTGACATATGCCTTTAATCCCAGCACTTGAGAAGCAGAAGCAGGCAGATCTCTGTTAATTCAAGGCCAGCCTAGTCTACAGAGCAAGTTCTAGGACAGGCTTCAAAGCTACACAGAAAAACCCTGACTCAAAAAAATACCTCACATAATCATCTGCAGGATAAAAAATGATACCCCATATTTTTTATTTTTAAAAATATCTTATTGTTGTATTATTCATTGCAAACAGTGTTAAGGTAGGTGTAAACAACTACTTTTAAATATAATATGCATTTTGAACATATTCACATCTTCCCAGTTCTTCCCTTTAGTCTCCCAACCTCTATCCAGCTAATCTACTCTTCAATGTACTTTTCTGATATTAGATGGCCTTGAATTCTTATGGTTGCCATGGAGAGTCATTCCAATGAAGTTGTGTATCATCCAGGCTGTTCCTAGCATCAATAGACATTCTATAGGAGAGAAAACCTTTTTATTCTCCTTGAAATCACATGATTGTTCCCTCTTACCTCTCTATTAAGGCAAAGTGAGTCTTCTTTCTTCCTTTTTAATAACATCCAGTTTCTCTCCTGGACATAAATGAAGATGTCAGCGACTTAAGTGGTTGGACAATAAATTCAAAGCCAACTGTTTGGAAAAGTTATCTTTAGTTCTGGGCAATGAGTTCTCAAGTAGGCTTTCCACATTTCAATATTTTTGTGTTTTTAAGAGAGTGCTGTTCTTCCAGCCAGCTGCAAGCAGAAGGGCCAACTTAAATCCAAGAGCTGGGCCTTGGAGGGCTCTTAGTCTCTGTGGGTTTGGAGCAAAAATTCAAGTGAAACTTTTCATCAGGTTGTACTGGGGCTTGTGAGGGTGACCCAAAGGCAGCATTGGTTCCAAATCAGTTCCCAGATAGTTTGTAACTCCTAACAGGACCAAGGACTTGTATCAGATGTTGGCATCAAACAGGCATGTGAAATCCAATCACTGCTCTCCAGCTGCTCCCAAGATAATGAAAGACACTGAACCTACAAAAGGCATTTATAAAATCTTGTAATAAATGGCGAGTGACATGCCATGTGCCAAGGGTGAAAATATGGAGACCTGGAACTATTTGTAGGATGTATATATGAACGTGGCTTCTCAGGGGTATCACATGAACATAAGTGTTTGTTACAAGACAAGAAAAAAAGAGGCAGAAGTTCCACTGACTCAAAAAAAATTAAAATGTCTGCCAACACCACTAGGTGAGCATTGTGAAATATGATAAAATATTTTTATTATAGAAGAAATACATGCTTAGCAGAGTAAGTTGACAGAAGACAGTAATGTGAGAAGCAATGTCTCCCACATGAAGATAATCATTATTAAAAATTTAAGGCAATAATTTCTAAAACCTATTCTAGTTCTTACATAGAAATTGCATTTTTAAATTTCTTTGAGTCAGTCTTATGTAGCCTTGGATACCTCTGAATTCACTGTGTAGTCAAAGATGACCTTAAACTCCAGATCCTTCTGCCTCCACTTCTCAGGCTCTGGGATCACAGGCACGCAGCCTACACCCCATTTATGTAGAGCCTGGGCTCAAACCCAGACTTTGTGCATTTCAGGCACATGCTCAACTAACCGAGTAATATCCTGAGCCTCCAAATGTATTTTCAAAAACTGAAACATAGGCATATTGCATGAAGCTGGGTATATTTTTCATATTTATTTACTTTTATTTCTATGTATAAGTGTTGTGTCTGCACATGTGTATGTATGCTGCATGTGTGCCTAGTGACTGCAGATGCCAGAAGAGGTGTCGGGTCTCCTGAATCTGGAGTTACAGATGGTAGTGAACCACTGTGTGGGTGCTGGGAACCCACATGTCCTCTGCAAGAGCTGCCTGTGATCTTAACCACTGGGCAATCTTTCTAGCTCCAGACATGGTTTTGTAACCTAACTTTCAGCATTACAACAGGTAACCATCATAGTTTGTGACATACTTATGAGTAACTATAGCTAGGTACTTGGGCTCTGTATTTATCACACCATTTGGGTGGATGTGATAGTTTATATCATTGGACATTTATAATTGAATTTCCCCCAATAGTTCTCCATTAAAAGCACAAAATGGAGCTGGAGAAATGGCGCAGTAGATAAAAGCATGGCCTCTTCTTGCAGAGGACCTGAGTTCGGGTCCTAACACCCACATCAGGGAACTCACAACCACTCATAACTCCAGCTCCACGTGAATCTGATGCCCTGATGCCATCTTCTAGTCTCTGACAGCATCTGCACATGTGTGCATGTACACACACACATACACACACACACACACACACACACACACACACACACACACTGAATAAATAAATAAATCTCTCTTAAAACACAAAACGTTTAAGATGTTTACATGTACATAAAATATCCTAAATTATTTTCTTTGCAAAGCTTCTTTCGTCATGTTCTGAGTCAACATTCAAACACACTCACATATGTAATGCATACTTTCAAATATCCCCTGACAACTGCATCAGTTTCCGTTAATATGTTTTAATTATTATTGAAGTTTATAAATAAAAATTCACACTGTCCTTGATTCTTTCTTGGTTTCTGAAAAAGCCCTGTGTACATGCTCATTAGATGTATTTCATTTTTGTTTAAAGGCATCTTACTCAAATATTTCAAAATTATAATTTTACTTTAAAATTCAAATTTCAGGTTACAAACTTTACATACATTTTATGAATAAGCACAACTACATTGAATCCTTTTTTATATCACATCTCACTATATGGAGATAGCATCATATATTCAGTCATTGTCTTATTGTTGAATATTATCATTCATTCTGGTTTCAGACACTTGACACAATGTTACAATCAACATCATTTTCCATTTTCTCAACTGGAGTGTTTTTAATTATGTAATTAATAATTAGTTTACAACTAGTTTTGAGCATTTTATACTGGCAAGTAGTTACTGTCCAAGATAGTTCGAACAGTTTAGTATGTCACCCAGAAATAAATAAGCACGTTTATCTTTTTTAAAATCTAAAGAGGTCAGGATGTGAAAACCTGCTGAATGTTCCCCAACGTGATATAGTGGTGGCTTGATTTTCTATTTAACATTTTCTATGAGGGCCAATGGGGCCTTTAAATTCATTGAACACTTGTGTTATTTCAGCTATTACTTCTTTATAAATACCACCACCTCCCTGAACATATATTTGGGGGGTTCTTACCGACAGTTTTCAAAAATTAAAATAATGATTTCATTGTGGCATTTTCATACACACTTTGTCCTTCACAATGCCTATAGGTCTCTATCCCTCGTCACTGGTACCCTTCACCCCCATAGGAGCCCACCTTATATATACATCTGCAAAAGATATATGTGTGAGAGACTTAAAATGTATACATAAATTTAAGATATGAATCTTAAGTAACTTAAAAGTATGTTTTAAAAGTAAAGGTATTAAACATTTGCCAAATAGTTTGTCAGTTGCTCAAAAAATCAGCCATTCCGTTAACATATGACAAGCCCAGCAATTCTACACCTGGGTTTAAGAATAAGAGAACAGGAAATGCACTTCCACTCAAAAGTTATGAACTATGAGGCTGGAAAGATAGCTCAGTGGTAAGGGCACTTGCTGATCTTGCAGAGAACTAGAACTCAGTTTCTAGCAACCTCATCAGTCTGCTCACAATGACCTGCAACTGCAGGTCTGGGAGATCCAACCTCTAGCTTCTGGCCTCTGCAGGGACCTGCATGCATACATACATACATACATACATACATACATACATACATACATGTTCTTACATGCACATACACACACACACAAATAAAAAAATAAATACATCAGTAAATAAAAATAGAAGCTTTTAAAGTTATGAATAAGTGTTCACACAAACATCAATTCACAATAGCCCAATATTGGAAACAACCAAACTATCAGTCAATGAACGGACAAACAAATATAGTCTGTCCATGTTAAACAATATGATTAGGTCACGGAAATAAATGACTCACGGATACCTTCTACAATATTCAGAAATGTAATGCATTATGAACTGTAAAAGGAGTCATTGGTGACATTGCATAATTCCCTGTCTACAAACTATCAAAAACAGGGAAACCTATGCACATAGAAGGTAGATAGTGATTTTTTAAGGAGTAGAGATACCACAGGAAATGACTTCCAGTATATATAGGTATTTTTCTGGGAATGATTAAATTGCAATGTTGATGGTTGTACTACTTTGTAAAAATATTCAAACACTAAGTTGTGTGTGTTTAAAAGGTGAAGTAATGGTATATGAATTATATCTTAACACAAAAGTAGGATGTAGGTAAATTGATGTCTCACCTCATGGTCTTAAGTGCCTGGTCAAACTGAGGACCAGTGCATGGTTCTACGGAAAGCTGATTGCACCTCCCTGTTCCTCAGACAGTAGATGATGGGGTTGCACATGGGGGTGACCACTGTGTAGATGACAGACAGCACCTTGTTGAGGTCCATGGCTTCTATGCGGCTAGGGCGAGCATAGATGAAGATAGTGGCTGAATAAAAGATGCCCACCACTACCAAGTGGGAGGCACAGGTAGAGAAGGCTTTGTGGCGGGCAGCAGCTGATGGCATGGCCAGAACTGTCCTACCAATGGCCACATAGGTGGCCATGGCCACAAGGAGTGAACCCCAGAGGATGACGATGGCTGAGATGAAGTCAACCAGCTCTGTGAGGGCCACGTGGGTGCAGGACAAATTCAGAAGAGGAGAGACATCACAGAAGAAGTGGTTGAGGACATTGGGACCACAGTAGGACAGACTTGCAATGCATGCTGTTTTGATCACTGAGACTAGCAACCCACCCAGCCATGAAGACAAGGCTAAGCCCAGGCAGACCTGTGGCCTCATGAGGAGTGGGTAGTGCAGTGGGCGGCAGATGGCCACATAGCGATCATAAGCCATGGAGGCCAGGAGGGTGCACTCTGTGCAGATGAGAGAGATGAAGAAGAAGAGTTGGGTCATACAACCTGTGAATGGAACATGGCAGGTTCCTGTCCACAGCCCCATGAGTAGGGTGGGCATGGTGACTGACACATAGCACATCTCCAGGCAGCTGAGGTTGCCCAGGAAGAAGTACATGGGCTTGTGGAGCTCACTGTGACTACAGATGAGGTAGATGATGAGGGTGTTCTCCAGGAGTGTCAGCAGGTAGAGAGTCAGAAAGACGACAAACAGGGCATCCCTTATCCCCAGCCTTGTGGACAAGCCCAGTAGGACAAACTCTTGGACTCTCGTCATGTTGCCCAATTCAAGTGACTCCTCCATCTAAAAACAAAATACATCTACAAAGTTTTTTTCTAACTCTCTTTCCTTGTATCTGATCCCACCCTAGAACAACACCATTATCGCAACTGCATAAATCACTTCTTTAAAAAACTTTTACTGTGTTTATGTATTTTGCAGAGGGTCTGGGGTATGAGTATGAGGGTTATAAGGCTCTTTTTTGCTGGGGCCGTTTCTCTCCGTCCACCATACAGGTTCCCTGGGTCAAACTGAGTTCATTGATCTTGGCTACAAGCACCTTTTCCCATTGAGCTGTTTCGCCAGCCCTGATGTCATTTCTGATTCGATTTTTATGCTTCTAAATTTGACATATAATAGTCTTTGTGTATCATCTAGTGGTGTCTTCCCAAAATATATTTGACATAAGATCACTCCTTTCTCCTTAAAATGCCCATGCATCCTTATTATTCTTACAATAGATAACTTCCACAATACAATTTCTTTTTTTTTGAAACAGTGTCTCAGGTAACCCAGGCTGGTCTTGAGCTCAGTACATAGCTAACAATGGTCTTGAACTCCTGATCATTCTGCCTCCATCTCCTGAATGCTAGAATTACCAATATGTGAACCACACCCACTTCATCATAATGGGTTATCATCAGGATTCCAGTAACCGGTGCACTCATCCCAGATGATTTGGGTTTAGGTCCTCTGCACATCAACTGAGACCCCCTGGTTCCCTTTTCATGTCCTCAAATGATCCAAACTCCTAGCCCTAGGAAATTCCCACATGCTGTTCCTTTTGCCTGGAAAACACTTAACATTCTTGCTTTTCATTTTAAAACATTGTCCTCAGAGAGGCCTCTCTCAGAAGTCTCATATCAAATCCTGTGTCATTATTCCTTATCCCATTCCTTAAGTCTTCTTGTAAAAGTGATTGCTACTGGTTTAAATGACTGGGAGGAGTCTGGAGAGTTGGCTCAGTGTTTAAAAGCACAGGCTGTTTTTGTAGAGGAACTGGGTGTGGTTCTTAGAACCCCCATGGTGGCCCAGACCACCCACAACTCCAGTTACTAGCTAGCTAATGCCTTTTCCTGACTTCCACTGGTACCAGGCATACTCTTGGTGTACATGGATACACCCGGGCAAAAACATACCTATACATAAAATAAAATGAACAAACCTAAGGGAAAAAAAACTAAAACACTGACTTTTTTCCATTGGTCATTTTCTTTCTAACTAGTTGGTAAGCCTCCAGGGGGAAGATTGCATTGATTGATGTCAGTCTTACTCAGGCCTCTGTCGTCCACACTCAGCCGAGGTCCCTCACGTAGTGAGCTGTACATACCCTTTCATAATGCATGGTGGATCAAGGGTGGCTTTCTAAGCATCAGTCTCTCCCTCCAGAAGCTTCACAGTAAAAGAATTCAATGTCATTGGGACTCAGGCTCAATTTACATTAGTTGTTGAATTATCTGGGCTTGGTTTTGGAATTGACTTTAGACAGTGTCTCACTTTGTGGTCCAGGCTGTCCTAGAACTCACTGTGTAAACCAGGATCACCTTTAGCTCACAGCAAGCCTCCCACGTGCTGAGAGTGCTGATGTGAGCCACCACACTGAGCTCTGATGGATACTGAGCTAGAAGAGACACAACGTGGAACAGCTGGAGAATGGCTCTTGAGTCAAAAATGATTCTTTGTGGGCCTATATCAATTCTCAACATGCTGGATTTATTCAAGCTTCAGTTTTTCCTCTGTAGAACTAAAAATAAACTATATCATCTTCCATGAGCTGTGGTGGAGATGGCACAAGAAAATAAAAAGTAAAGTTTATGGAAACAAGTTATTATTAATTTTGATAATATTTTACCAAACCCTTTTAAGTGTCTGTTAATACTACTGAGGATGTGGGTCATTTCCCCGGACACACTATGGTACAGCATAATTCTCATCTCTCCGACTCTGTGTCTGACTACCTGCTGATTTGAAAACAGTGGTAACATTAACCCGATCTGTTAGAGCATCAGTTGTGGCAATTTCCTAGAGGAATTGTTCTTGTTCACAGCTGCACTGAATGCTTATATCAAATTTTCTTTTCTTTTCCGTGGGTTGCTGTGACAGATATTTTTCCAGTTACTGTCCCGTTGATAACACCACAAAGTCGTGCTCTAGCTTTAAAGCAGCTTTAGAATTACGAAGTGCATGATCCAAATAGATAAGAGTGGTTTCATCTTACAAGCATGCCTCCAGCATCAGCACTGAGATGCCCCAGGAAAGCACAGTGAGCATAGAGAAATAAGCAAGACTTGGCCCCAGACAGGAGCTTTCTATTTTCTTCTTCATTAGTGGATAAACCTGGATAACTTACTCTAACTCATATGATACTTCATAGCCTTTTGAAAACAAATATGATTATCTTCATTGAAAATGTATACCTCCACCATCAAGTAAGGGTCAAATAGAACTGAACTTCAACATTAGATATTAATAGCAGTGATTGTAGAAGAACTTACATGCTCTCCTAGAGGCTCCATCTCCTCCTGGACAAATTATGAGTTATTCTAGTGTTAGCCTAGTAAGATTCACCTGTGCCAACTTTCTGAAACATGGTAAACAATAAATACTACCTACTATGATTAAGCCATAAGCATCCAAATGTAAATATCATTCTTATGGAATGTACAATGTCTTATGAATACAGATTGCCAAGCATTTGTGAGTAAGACACTACGCCATATACTTGCAGACAAAGAAATCAAGCCCAGAAAAGGGACGAAGCTTGACTGAGGACACTGAGATCATAAGCAGCAAATCCAGGAACCAAGCCAAGACCTACCTGGCTCTGAAGCTAATGATCATTGCTTTATTCTACACATGTGTGAAGTAGTACTATAAAGCTCTCTTTCTCCTGGCCTCTAAACTAGATCCTGGGGCTGTATAGAAGGCAACTATGCAAAAATTAAGCTCAGCAGGTAAAGGCACCTTCCATGAAACTTCACAACATGAGTTTTATCCCTGGGAATCGCATGGTGTAAGGAGAGAACTGGCCTCCCCTAAGTTATCCTCTGACTTTTACACATGTGCTGTGATGTATGTACCTCTGAATATATGCACATGCAAATAATAAAGTAATAAATAATAATCAGGGAGTAAACAGAAAGAAAGGCAAAAGAGCAATAAATTTATGGACAAATATGGACAAAAAAACCAACAAGAAACTGTACAACTAACGCAAAAGGACGTGGTCACGCTTTGATCAGGGCCCCTCAGCTAGCTGAAAACGCAAGTGCCCTTTTCTCCTCTCAACCCACCGACTCTGCTTCACTCATCCTCAAGAGAAATCTTGTTATGGTGGAAAGAATTTGGGGCTCAGAATTATGTGACCCAGAACTAAAATTCAAGAGCCTAAACTAGTATGAAAGCCAACATTTTTCTTTTCAGCATAGGCTTGACAGTATTCCGTTTCCCCATCCTTAAAGTGAGGGCTGTGGGTATAACTGCATCACAGGGCTGAGGAGAACTCATGGCGATAAAACAAGAAAATTCAACAAGGCACCTGACACAGAGGATGTGACTCTAAACTACCACCTGTCTCATCTTCTCCCTTCCTTCTCCAGTCCCAGCACCGGGAGGTGTCCAGTTTGCTTACCTGAGAAGCATGAGTAAAGTGTTCCTCTACCATGGTCTCTAATCAGTGCTGAAATGGTCTGAGTGTCCACTCAGAGATGGAGTTCTCAGCAATGAAGACAAAGGATCCAGCACTGTCCTTGGTTCTGAACCAAGAGTCCTAGATCCTCCTTGTCCCTTTACCCATTGTGTATCTGAGCTTCTTGTCTGGACAATGCCAAGTTGCTTCTGTACTCACAGGCAGGAGACATGCAAAGAGGCTAGCTTAAGCCGTGTCTGAGGATCTCTGAGACTGCCATAAATCTCTGTGGAATTAAACAACAGATGGAAGAGATTTTTTTTTCTAAATTAGAAAAGCTATTAGGCTTGAGGAACAGGGCAAAGGCATGCCCAGGCTGGAGTGTTTTTCCACCATGTTGATAAGCAAATATTGTCTTCTGTGTGATGGATGGTGGTATCCATGCTAGGAACATCAGAATAAGTCTGACATTGTCCCAGTACCCATGGTACCTGGTAAAGGTCAATATGAAAATGGAACCAGAAACTGAGGGTGGCAGAGGGGAAGACAGGCTGAATTAACTTTTACCAGGGAGACATGAATGAATGTCTATTCACCACATACAGGACACCAATGACAGACCAAGGTGATGACTCCACTAGAATCCAACCTGACGGACTAATGACTTCATTCAATTGACTTAAAGAACTGAGCAGGTGTCTAATCCCAGAAGTGTGGGTGATACCCAAAGAGCTGCATCACCACAAAGTCTCCCAGCCCATCATAGAAGCTGCATTATGGATTCTCAGCTGCAGTTAGTCTTCTACTTCCTGTATACTACAGCATCTCCCAAGTTGACCTGCAGCTGGAGGAGAGAAAGAAGGAACTCTACTTATGGGTCTTGTGACCCCCACTCTCTGCTTCTACTAGGGAGTTTTAACGATTCCTTTACTATCTCTATGGACTGACCTACACCTATACCAATTCACTCAATTAGTTTCCAAGGTGGTCTCCACTTCAATTCCACCTCAATATGATCATGTTATCCTAGAGAAAATTGGTGACAAAATTAAATGTTCAGGAGATTTTCCAAGGCTACTTTCACCCAGCACAAGTCAGGAAACATTCCCTTGAATAGATACATATTAGATCATAGGTACAAGTTTAAAATAAATGCTCTCAGTGTCTAGAGAGATAACTTGAAGGTTAAGAATGTTTACTGTTCTTACAGAGAATAAAAGTTCATCTCCAAGTACCCACAGTATGCATCCCACAACTGCTAGTAGCTCCAGATCTGGGAGATTTAATGTTATCTTCTGGCCTTTACAAGTACCTGTATGTGAATGCACACATGTGCACCTGTACACACACAAATACACACAGAAAGAGATAGAGGGGAGGGAGGGAGAGAGAGATGGAGAGGAGGGGGTAGTACCAAGGAAGAAAACAACTCAAAAGTTTCAGGAAGTACTTGAAACTGTTCAAATCCACTAGGCTTCTCCCTGTTCAAGCATGTATAGGCAGTATGGACTAATTAGAGACATGCTCTAACAACCTGATCTGCCTAGAGCAGTGATTCTCAACCTGTGGGTCTAGACCCCCTGGGAACAAACAACCACTTCACAGGGGTCACTCAAGACCCTCAGACATATCAGATATTTAAATTACAATTTATAAGAGTAGCAAAATTACAGTTACAAAATAGCAACAAAAAATTTGATGACCAAGGGTGCTGTCACCACAACTGTACTAAAAGGTCACAGCTTCAATGCAATCCCCCATCACAATCTAAACACAATTCTTCACAGACTTGAAAAAACAATACTTAACTTCATAAGGAAAAACAAAAAACCTAAGATAGCTAAAAGAATCCTGTACAAAAAGGCAACCTCTGGAGGAATCACGATCCTCTGACCTCAAGCTCTACTAGAGCTAGAGTAATAAAAACAGCTTGGTACTGGAATAAAAACTAACATGTGGACCAATGGAACTGAACTGAAGATCCTAGCATTAATCCATACATCTATGAACACCTGATTTTTGAAAAAGAAGCCAAAAGTGTACAATGGAAAAAAGAAGGAATCTTCAACAAATGCTGGCATAACTGGATGTCAACAAGTAGAAGATTGCAAATAGATACATATCTATCACCATACACAAAATGCAAGTCCAAGGGGATCAAAGACCTCAACATAAATCCCGTTACTCTGAACCTGATAGAAGAGAAAGTAGGAAGTAGTCTTGAACGCATTGGCACAGGAGATCACTTCCTAAATATAACACCAGTAGCACAGACACTGAGAGCAACAATTAATAAATGGAACCTCTTAAAAAACTGAGAAGCTTTTGTAGAGCAAAGGACATGGTCAACAAGAAAAAGTGACAGCCTAGAGAATGGGGAAAAAACCTTCACCAACCGCACATCTGTCATAGGGTTGATATCCGAAATATGTAAAGAATTCAAAAAACTAGACATCAAAATAACAAACAATCTAATTAAAAAATGGGCTACAGAGCTAAACAGAGAATTCTCAACAGAGGAATCTCAAATGGCTGAAAGACATTTAAGGAAATGCTCAATATCCTAAGTCATCAGGGAAATACAAATCAAAACAACTCCGAGATACCATCTTACACCTGTCAGAATGGCTACGATCAAAACAGTGAAGACAGCTTATGCTGGAGAGGATGGGGAGAACACTCCTCCACTGTTGGTGGGAGTGCAAACTTACACAGCCACCATGGAAATCAGTGTGGGGGTTTCTAACAAAATTGGGAATCAGTCTCCCTCAAGACCCAGCTATACCACTCTTGGGCATATGCCCAAGGAATGATCAATCATACCACAAACATACATGCTCAAATATGTTCATAGCAGCATTATTCATAATAGCCAGAACCTGGAAACAACCTAGATGCCCCTCAACCCATAGAATGGATAAAGAAAATGTGGCACATATACACACTGGAGTACTATGCAGCAGTAAAAAAACCAATGATATTGTGGAATTTGCAGGCAAATGGATGGAACTAGAAAACATCATCCTGAGTGAGGTAATCCAGACTCATAAGGACAAACATGGTATATACTCACTCATAAGATGTAAAGCAAAGGATAACCAGACTACAACCCATAGCTCCAGAGAAACTAGCTAACAAGGAGGACCCTAAGAGGAACACATAGATAGCCCAATGAAGGAGAAATAGATGATATCTACATGAGCAAACTGGAAGGGGGTAATGGAGGGCAAAGAATGGGGAATGAGAGCGTAAGGAAATGGGAGAGTCGAGCTGGAACAGGGAGAGTGGGAGAGCAAGGAAAGAGATACCATGATAAATGAAGACATCATAGGAATAGGAAGAAACAGGGTGCTAGGGAAGTTCCCAGGGATCCACAGGATGACCCCACCTTAGACTACTAGCAATAGTAGAGAGGGTGCCTGAACTAGTCTACTCAGGTAACCAGATTAGTGACTACTCTATCATCATAGAACCTTCTTCCAGTTACTGATGGAAGCAGATGCAGAAATCCACAGTTGGGTGCCAGTCCGAGATCCAGGAATCCAATTAATGAGAGAGAGGGGGGATTCTGTATATGAGGGACATCAAGATCATGATGGGAAAATAGGCAGAGATGACTAGCCACTTTTGTGGTGTTAATCTAATTGTACTGAAATATTATTTTGATTGTATGTTAATAAATAAAGTTGTCCGGGGGTCAGAGCTATTAGAGCCATAGCAAGAGCCGGGCGGTGGTGGCACACGCCTTTAATCCCATAGATATCTGTGTGTTCAGGGTCAGAGCTATTAGAGCCATAGCAAGAGTGTGGCGGTGGTGGCACATGCCTTTAATCCCATAAGATCTCTGTGTGTTCAGGGATACAGCCAGCATTGGAGACATATGCCTTTAAGACCTAGGGGGCTGTACATTCAGACAGTGACGAGGCAGTCATGTGTTTGGGTTTACAACCAATGAGAAGGCAGAACAACATACTTTAAAAAAACGAACCGACAGGAGGTAGGTCTCTTTTCGCGAAGCTGGGACAGCAGGAGGAAGGGTGAGATTTTAGCTCTGAGCTCTGACTTCTCGGCTTTCTCTTTTACATTGTTTCTGTGTTTCTTATTTAATAAGACGGTTGGTTACATCTACACACTTTAGTGGAAACCCACGAACTGTGGACCAATTGCTGTGGAGACCCCGTGGAACTGAACTAGGCCCTCTGGATATGTGACACAGTTGTTTAGCTTGAACTGTTTGGGGGGCCCCCAGGCAGGGAGATAGGAATCTGTCCCTGGTGCATGAGCAGGCTTTTTGGAGCTCAATGCCTAAGGTTTAACACCTTACACAGCCTTGGTGCAGGGGGGAGGGGCTTGGACCTGCCCCAACTGAATGTACCAGGCTCTGCTGACACTCCATGGGAGAACTTGACTTGGGGGAGGTGGGAATGGGGAGTGGGTTTGGGGGGAAGGCTTGGGGGCAAGAAGAGGGAGGAGGGAGGATCTGTGGTTGATAAATAAAATGAATAGAAAATTTATTAATAATAAAAAAGAATTTTAAAAAGTTTACAGCATTAGGATGGTTAAGAACCGCTGGCCTAGAAGAAGCTCATAGCAGCTGAAGTGCTTCAGAGACGCTCACCTATCAAAATGTCTGTAAGTTGTGAAGTGAGTTCCAGAATTTCTGATCTCACACACCATCACCCATGCCACGGTAGGCTTTTGTTGATACAAGCTGTTTTGTGTAATTTCTACCCCTGTAAGTAACTCCAGTAGAACTCACTGGTTCACCAAGGTGGACTTTGGAAGTATCATTACTTTGGTCTGTCTTGATTCCCTATCTGGGGTGAATAGTCATTACTTCTTAACATCTTCCCAGGAATAGCCACACTCACAAATTCTCAGCTTGTCTGTCTCTCTCTCTTTCTCTGTCTGTTTCTCTGTCTCTCTCTGTCTCTCTTTCTCCCTCTCTATCTTTATCTCCCCGCATTGAGTTCAGTGTATAATTGGAATTTCTCAGCCTGACATTTCAGGCCCCACAGTACACGAATCCAAGAAATACTTTCTGCCTCTTTGGCTGTGGTTCTGCACATCTCTGGCTTCCCGGCCCAGGGTAGATGCTCTTATGTCCTTACTCACTTCCATATTTCACTCTCATGCCTTGTCTGATCATTTTACCTACAGCACGATCTCCCACCCCCTCCTCCTGGGAAACAATAGTCATCGCCGAGGCCTGGATTACTCATAGACTCTACCAATAATGATCTTTATATCCCTGGTCACTCTAACCGGTTGCTTTAATTTGTGCAGAGTGCATAACAAATGTCCTGGACCGAGTAGTTTAAACATCTGTTCTCTTTTTCTGGAGGCTGCAAGTTGAAGGTCAAGAGGTTGACATTTATTGTCTGCTGAAGAATTGGTTCCTGGTTTTCTGACAGATGCTTTGCTGTGCTCTTGGTTGATAAAAAAAAGATCTCTTGGGTCCTCCACACCCTATTTAGTGGCACTAATAACATAGTAAGGTTCCCAACTTTATGATTTCATTTAACCCTGATCATCCCCCAACACTCACTTCCAAATATCATCACGTTGAAAATTAGAAATTAATATATAGAATTAAATAAGACATATATTTTTGGCCTGTAAGCAAGATTTATTAAGAGTGTTTTTAAATCTCATTTGCTGTTGTTATTGGGATGCATTAGAAAAAAACTTCAAGGTAAAAATCTCACAGTAGTGCACAACAGGTACTGAACAATAGGTACTGTGAGATGGCCTCTCATATATGGGCTTCAAATAGATTTAGAGACAACCCTACAGACTTGTAATTTAAATGCATCTAAAAGCAAAGAGTCCCACACAGCATTGATAAAAAAGAAAGCAAAGTCACAAAAGAATTCAAATTGGGAGATCAAAAAGACAATTGTGTATCCATGTCATTTTAATACCAAATCTACTGAAAGAAATTGGATGAAGAAAATGTGGTAAATTCATGTAATGTGTTCTTATTTAACCATTAAGAGGAACAAAATTCTGATATATGTTATTACACAAGGTTGGACTGTAACAAGATTTTTCCTGTCCCAACCACCTATTCCCAAATATCCAGCAGCTGCTTCCCAAATAACCACACAGAGGCTTATATTAATTATAAATGCTCAGCCAATAGTTCAGGCTTATTACTAACTAGTTCTTACACTTAAATTAACCCATAATTCTTATCTATGTTTAGCCACATGGCTTGGAATGTTTTCTCAGTACAGCATTCTCATCTTACTTTTCTGTGTTTGATGGCAACTCTCTGATTCCACCCTTCCTCTTCCCAGAATACTTCCAGTCTGGTGCTCATGGTCAAACTGTTCCTTCCCAAACACTGGCCAATCAGCTTTTTATTAGCAAATGAGAATAATAAATACTCATAACATAGAAAATGATTGCTCTACATTGTTGTACTTTGATGTCAGAGTGAGAGAATGAGCAGTCACAAAAGATAAACACTATGTAGTTCAGGTATGGGTTACCCAAAGGAGTCAAATTTCTAGGCACATGGAGTAGAATTATGGCTGCTAGCAGTGTGAAGAAGTAGAATAAGGAGGGATTGTTGAGTGAGTACAGAGTTTCCATTTTACAGGATGAAAGCATTGTAGAAGCAAGATGGTGTCAGTGATTCAAACACACAAATGAGTTTATTGTTAAACCCTAGGTGTCTAACTGCTCCAGATCATTGACTACCTTCTTGTCTATCTGGAAAGAGACCTCAGAACTACAAAAATGGTTCTGATCAATAGATGTGGACAGCCATGTACTGGTTGCTTTTTATTTATTGTCAATTGACAAAACCTAGAGTCACCTGGGAAGAGGGGACATGTTAGGGAACTGTCTAAATCAGACTGTCCTGAGGATATGACTCTGTGAAATTGTCTTGATTGATGGTTGATGTGGGTGGTTCCAGCCCACTGTGGGTGGCATCACCCAGGCCGATGTGCCTGAGCTGTAGATGAAAGCAAAGAGCAGGGATCAGTAAACAGCATTCCCCCATGTTTCTGCCTCCAGTTTCCTGCCTTGAGTTCCTGCCCTGAATTCCTTCAGTGATAGACTATGTGTGACCTGCCAGATAAACCATTTTCTCTCCTAAGTTCCTTTTGGTCAGTGTTTTATGGCAGCAACAGAAAAACAAAAACATCAGACCTTCATTCCTCATTCATCCTCTTGGCAAGCATTTATTAAGTGTCTAGTAAGTACTAGGCATGGTACTGGGTGATAACTATAAAGCAGTACTTTATTCAAGGTCAATTCAAATTTATTAAGAAGAGCAGTTAAAATTGCAGTTGTGGCCAGGTGTGACGATAGGTTCCTGTAATCCTAGGAGACTGAGGTAGGAGGGGCATGAATTTGAGGCCAGCATGAGGCTTTGCAGCAGGACTTTTCCCTAAAAGTGTAATAAAACATTGTAGTTGTTTGAGTGGTGGGAAGGGGACATGATATTGTGAAAATTTGAGACATATCTTACTCAATGAAGACTGGGATGGTTCATCTGCAAGATGTGAGGGAGTAAAGCTTCCATGAGGTGGATTCATTTTCTTATTTTTATGAGTAAATAATTGACAAGAATCAACTGATACCTTAAGAAGTGACTCTGTCCAACATGGCAACAAGAGCATAAGGAAGATGATCACATTGCATGTACAGTCAGGAATCAGCAGACAGGAAGTAGAGTTGGACTTTCAAATCTCAAGGCCCACCTCCACCAATTACACAACCTTCTAAAAATATGCCACCAGATGGGGCAGTATTAGCAGATAGCCTATTAGGCTATTATAGCATAATATACCATTAGCAGATAGCATATTCACCCAGTCACTTATATATCCAATATAAGATAAAGGCTACATGATATTGTTTATGATGTATTGCTTGCAAAATATAAGAAAAACAAATCTATGTATTCAATGCAGACAGGATTTGTTGTTTTAATTTTTATTTATTCTTTGATAATTCTATACATTTATACAAAGTGTCTTAAACACATTCATCCATCATTTCAAAACCTTCTGGGGTCCCAATAACATTTCCTTTTTAACCTTGTTTTCCCCTACAACATTTATTTTATAATCCAATGAATATACTTAGTGCTGCCCATATGTTCATGGGCATGAGATCATCCAATGGGCCCAGACAACATTCCAGTGGCCACACTAAAGAAAAGGGACTCTCAGGGGATGGAGAGATGGCTCAGCAGTTAAGAGCACTGACTGCTCTTCCAGAGGACTTGGGTTCAATTCACAATACCCACATGGCAACACACAACTCTCTGTAACTCTGGTTCCAGGGGACCTGACACCCACGGCAAAACACCAATGCACATAAAATAAAAGTAAATAAATCTTTTAAAAAGCAGAAAAGTGATTCTCCCTCCTGCTTCTCAGCTTGGGGTAGAGCTCCATGAGTCCCGCCCTCCTCATGCTGGCATGTCTAACTGGCTTGGTCTTGCATGGGTGGTCACAGCTGCTTGAGTTCATGTGGGCAGCAGGTCATGTCACCTCCAGAGGACAACATTTCACAGCACTCCACCCCATCCTCCAGCTTTTCCACTCTTTCTTCTTCCTCTTAGAGATATATCTTGAGCCTTGTAAGTGAGTTGATAAGATGTGCCATGTGCAGCCGAGCACTCAGTCGCTTGTTCTCAGCATGACAAGCAAGAATGAGTATCTTCATTAACCACTAACCACTACTACAAGCACCTCCTTTACCTAGGGTTCCTTGACAAATGTATGGATGTAAACATGAATATGTAAGAAAAAGTTTAAAAACATGACCACTGTAGCTCCTCCAGAGGACCTGAGTTCAGTTCTTTGTACCCACATCAGGCACCTCAAAGCAGTCTCTAACTCCAGCTCCAGGGGTTTCAATGCCTCTGACCTTGGTGGTTCCAACACTCATGTGCACATACCCACCTGCAGACACACCTACACATAACTAAAAATAATAATAGTTTTAAAAAATAACAAGTTTATGTCATTTTCAGGAAAATGGGTAGAACTGAAGATCATTATGAAAATAAGTCAGAATCAGAAAGACAAATATTACATGTTTTCTCTTATTTGTTGAATGGAGTTGTTTTTAAGAGGTTTAAGTAAAAGGGGAAGTATTTGGAAAGGAGGAAGGGGACCAGGGTCTAGGGAAGGAGTTAGAAGAGAGAATAAAGAGGTGTGAATATATGTGTGTCTGTGCGTGTGTGTGTGTGTGTGTGTGTGTGTGTGTGTGTGTGTGTGTACAGATCTTCATGAAACCTGTTATCTTTTTCACTAATATACACCAATTTAAAGAGAATTCTGTGGGAAGATGAGATGGCGCAGTGGAGAAAGGTGTTTGCCACCAAACCTGACGACCTCAGTTGGAATCCCAAGGATGCAGATGGTGGGAGGAGAGAACTGACTCCCTAAGTTATCCTCTGACCCCACATGTGCACCATGTGTACACAGAGAGACATAGACAGAGATGCAGACAGAGACAGAGATGCAGACAGAGACAGAGAGATGCAATGATTATTTGTAAAGGAAATTCCACCAAAAATCAAAAGAAGCAGAGTCATCTAGTAAGATGAATGTGAACCCCATGTTCCTCCAAACATCTTACTGATCCCATGTCAAAGACCAGCTATAAAACCACCCACATAGTGATGTCTTTTCTAATCTTAACATTCTTTGTGTTTTGTTTGTTTTTATACACAGGGTCTCACTACAACCCTAAGTGGTCTGCAACTCCTATGTGGTTAAGGCTGGGCTCAAATTACTGAGCTCCACCTGCCTCTGCCTCCTGTGTGCTGGGATTAAAGATGTGCACCATGTCACTTTGTCTCTTAATGTAATGTGTCTTAGCATGAAATATGTAACTGTGGCTCATTTTAATTTTTGGACCCCGTCTTTATCTTGTTTTTATTGACAAATAAAATTATAAATGTAATATTTATGATTGAATATTTTTAACTTCAGATGGGATAGCCTCATGCCATGTATTAGTTACCTTTCTTGTCACCACGTCTAATACCTGACAAAAAGCAACTTAGGGAGGAAGAGTGTATTATGGCTCACAGTTTTGCTGTTTTGAAACACTTATTATTTTTATTTTGTCTGTGGGCCAGTATGTATGTTCAGCATGTGTGTGAAGTTCCTTGGGAGGCCAGAAGAGGGCATAAGATTACCCTGGAACTGGAGTTACAGGCAGTGAATTCACTGAGGTGGGTGCTGGGAATCGAAACCCTAGGCCTCAGTAAGAGTAACGAGTGCTCTTAGTGGCCAATTGGCTCACCATTTGAGATTCAGATCCCTGTGGCCAGATAAGCACAGTGTAGGATAATGAAACATTGCATCATCATTCAGGAAGCAAGCAGGAAGTGGGGTCTGGCTATGTCACATCGAGGTTCACTCTTAGTGACCCACTTCCTTTCCCTAGGCTCCACTTCCTATAGGTTCCACTACTTCTAAAACAACACCGCCATTGGGAACCCAAGTGTTTAAACACGTGAGCATGTGGGCAAATTTTATACTCAAATCACAACATACTCTAAATGAGTTGATATATAGGAGATTAAATTTTAACTGTTTTTTTTTCTTTGCTAAAATGTGATTTTCTTTGCTGCAGTGGGCAATTCTACTTGCCCAGGAAAGATGCCATCACCATGCTTTTGAACTCCAGTCCAGTTTCTATGCCAGTAGAGAAACAGAATGCTACCCACTCAATGAATGGACCAAGTCAAATTTAGGCTGTGTTCAAGGGGCCATTGGATAGTTGTGACATCATCACATTTACTAGCAGCGGCAATCCTGACAATAAATCTTTCAGAAAGGGTTTAACTTACGCATACATTGAGGTCCTCAAGTCCACTAGGGCAGAGATGATCCCCAAAGACAGGGCAAATGAAGTCTATAGATGTCAGGGGACAAAGGTTCCTCGTCTCTGAATGAAGACACGCCCGAAGGCAGCCTTGACCTCCTTGTTCCGCAGGCTGTAGATGAGAGGGTTGAGCATGGGCGTCACAATGGTGTATGACAGGGACACCACTTGCTTGCTCTCAGGAGAGTAGCTGGCCTTGGGGCGCAAATGGATGACCCCAGTTGTGCCGTAAAACAGAATCACCACAATGAGGTGGGAGGCACAGGTGGACAGGGCCTTTTGGCGCCCAGAGGCTGATGGCATCCGAAGGACAGCAGCCAGAATCATGACGTAGGACGTTGCTATGAGACAGAAGGGAACTATGATAACTAACACTGTGACCATGAACATACTAGCCTCGAAGTCTCTGGTGTCTGCACACACCAGGCTCACCAGAGGTGCTATGTCACACAAGTAGTGCCGGATACCCCGTGACCCACAGAAGGGGAAATTAAAGAGCCAGATGGTGTGGGTCAGAGCTACCGGTAATCCTGCGAGCCAACAGGCGGCAGCCAGCAGGTGGCACAGCCTCAAGCTCATGATGGCACCATATCGCAGAGGCCTACAAATGGCCAGGAAGCGGTCCCAGGCCATGACCGTGAGGAGGAAACACTCGGATGTGACTAAGGACAGAACTAGGAGCAGCTGCAGGGCACAGCTTATAGGGAACATCCCGCGTCCAGGCCGCAGCAGGGTCACCAACAGACGGGGAGCCACGTCCAGTGAGAAGCAGATCTCCACCAGTGCCAGATGGCGCAGGAAGAAGTACATGGGCACACGCAGGCCTGGGTCCAGGCTGGTGAGAATGAAGATGAGCGTGTTGCCTAGCAACGTGAGCAGGAAGGCGACCAGGAAGAGCACTGCAAGCATTGGGCGCAGGGAAGGCACGTGTGAGAAGCCCAGCAGCACGAACTCCAGCTCATGTGAGCGGCTCTCATTAGTCCAGGGAGGTGATGCCCAGGAGGGTGGCATGGGTTCAGGACTTAGGGCACTGCGCTAAGGACCCAGGAGGAACCTTATGGAGTACCAGAGGGAGGAGAAAATGAAGTGAGAATTGTAGCTTGTGAGTCCTATCATTCCTATTCCCAAGGGGGCACTTAACCCAAATGGTAAACCAAGTCCAGTGCTTTCATGGACAGAGCCCTTCTTAAATCCCCCAGGGAATGTGGGATGAAGCAAAATGTACTCACCCGCTGATCTAGCCTGTCTTTCCCTTAAGGTCCTCTGTCTTCTGACTCTGCTTTCCTTGGTTTTGAAGGATCCAGGAATATTGGAATATAAAATTATAATCGTAAGAGATGAACAGTGACAGTTGTCAGCTCTAAAGGTTAACTGCTCACAGTGGCTCTGTACTTTACAACAGCTCCTCTGTCAACAGCCAGAGGTCAACTCTTAACCCCCTTGCCCCTTAGAGCCAACAACTTCCAGGACCAAAGTTAACTCTTAATAGTTGTTTCTACATGACATCCAGCATGCGTCCCATACCTGGTTTTTCTACAGGAATCCTAGCATGCACCCTGTGCCTGAATCTATAAAAGGGGGCCAGTACTCATCTCCATTGCCACAGTCTCAGATTCCCACATTGGCTATGGTCTCAGTTAGCTGAAAAGCTTTTGTGCCCCAGGTTGTTTTATTTTTTTAATTTTCATTTTCATTTTTCTGGAATAAAGTTTGCTTCTGATTTAATAGACTTTGGTGGTCTGACCGCCATTTTTTTCAAGTCCCCAGACCCAACAGTTGGTTGTACCATAATTTTTGTTTTTACACAAAGGTCTTTGGGAGTTGCTGTTGTTGTTTTGAACCGGTGTCTCTGTAAAGAGCCCTGGTTGTCTTGAACTCATTATGTTGACCAGGCTGTCCTGGAACTCACAGAGATCCTCCTGCCTCTGGCATGCACCATCACACCTGTGAGGTGGTTCTTGTCTAGCTCTCTATCCTCATCGCCTTCTGAACTTCTAGCTCACTAGGCTTTCTTTCCAGAACCTTTGCATCTTGGTCCCTGATATTTCCTTCTCACTTCACAACCCTTGTCCCATAGGCGGCCCTGGTGACACTTAGTGTGTCACAAAACCAAAGCAGAAGGGAACGATGTAAATGTGGGAAATGGGTTTGTGGGGGAGTCGGTAAGAGTGGTGGGATGAAAATGGGAGAGAGTGAGGTGACAGCCATCAGAATTTTCTATGATATATATATGAAATTGCCAAAGAACAATTAAACTTGGAGAAAAAAATCATCAGAAAAATTAATGGAATGTGGTTGGGTTTTGTTTTATTGGAGTTTTTTGTTTAGTTGGTTGGTTGGTTTTAGTTTTTTGTTTATTTGCTTTCTGTTTTGTTTTTTCAAGACAGCCCTGGATGTCTTGGAACCCACAGTGTAGTCCAAGCTGGCCTCAAATATGCAGAGATCCACTAGTCTCTGCCTCCCATTTTTGTGATGAAAGACATGCACCACCACCAACACCCTGCAGAATTTGTTTTCTTAAAGAGTTCAAATTTCTAAGACAACACCAGACCAAAGTGAAAAAATAAAAAGATGCCCAGGGAATAAAGATAAGGACTCTGCTAAGACTCCCTGAAGCGAGGGTTGACACACCCACCACCAATGCAGACTGAGTCTGTTCTGTTGCCAGTAGAATGTAGGCTGTAAAACTCTCAACACAACTGATTTTAGGATCCACTAATGGGTCATGATCTGCAACTTGGAAAAAAACACTAGCAGGAGGGAAAGGCTCACCCAGTAAATTAATAACATGAGAAAGGAGAGGGTCTGGTTAATAATGGTGTCTTAGAGTGATGGAAAAATCCCTGTCACATATGAGCAGGACAGCCTCCTCGAAGCCTCCTGTCTTACCTGTGACATTGCGAAAACAGGATTTCACTTGGAGGGCTGCATGGCACTGTACTACCTATTGGGCTAGTTAGTGCTGTGCTTAAAAGTCCAACACAGCCATGGCAATCTTTAAGGAGGTCAGAAGGCTGAGGAGATAATGTCTGATAAAACCCTGCAGCACAAACATGGGGCCCTAAGTTCTGACCAGCCAGACATGGCAGCAGGTGCTGTAACCTCAGCACTGGATGGAGGGACAAAGGTGGGAGGACCATCAGCCATCTAGTCTAGCTGAAATGGTGAGGTCCAAGTTCAGTGTGAGACCCTGTGTTGGAGAGACCCTGTGCTGAAATATAAGGGAAGTGATACAGGAAGACACAGAAGGTGACCATGACCTCCACAGGTGCTTACCCATGTGTATACACACACACCTACACACACACACACAGAGAGAGAGAGAGAGAGAGAGAGAGACAGACAGACAGACAGACAGACAGACAGACAGACAGACAGACAGACAGACACAGAGAGAGACAAGGAGAGACAGAGAGAGAAACAGAGGGAGAAGAGAAGACATAGACAGACACAGACAGAGACACAGACAGACAGAGACAGACAGACAGAGAGATGCAGTCTATTGGCCATGGTAATACATGTTGATATTCTAGCACTATAGAGATAGATTCAGGAATATCAGGAATTCAAGGCCCCTTCCAACCACATAGTGAGTTCAAGGTCAGCTTGGACTATGTGAGACTATGTCTCAAAATATAAAGTATGGAATGGGATGGGAGAGGTGAGGAAGGGAAGGGAAGACAGAGGAGTGGAGGGGAGAGGAGAAGAGATTAAAGGACAGGGGAGGAGAGGAGAGGAAAGGAGAAAAGTCACAGTACAATGGCATGGAAGATATTCAGGCAATATTGTACACCAAAACTCAAGTTGTGGAATAAGAAGAACAAGGTGGTGTCTTAGATTGGATTCCTATTGCTATGATAAAACCCCATGGCCCAGGCACCTTGGGGGGGAAAGGGTTTATTTGACTCATTTGTCTACATTGTAGTTCATCACTGAAGGAAGTCAGGACAGGGACTCAAACAGGGCTAGATCCTGGAGGCAGGAGCTGATGCAGAGGCCATGGAGGGATGCTGCTTACTAGCTCACTCCACATGGCTTGGTCAGACTACTTTCTTATCGAACCCAGGACCACCAGCCCAGGCATAGTACCATCCATAGTGGGCTTGGCCCTCCCCCATCAAGCGCTGACTAAGAAAATGCCCTACATCTTGTCGACAACACTGTCTTATGGATGCATTTACTTCATTGAGGCTCCCTTCTCTCAGAGGACTTTAGCTTATGTCAAGTCGATATAAAACAATCCTGCACAGATTGTATAACAGAAACACACCACAGAGTTACCTTGTTTTTCTTTCAAGACCACATGAACAGGGAGAAATGTACCATGAATGTAGGAAAGGATATACTCTAAAAAATGATGGAAATTCCTCTCAAACATGAGGATGCCGGGGCATTTTAAATTTGGTCTTTTAAAATTGTGGAGTGGCAAGATGTCTCAGTGGGTAAAGGTGCTTGGTGCCAAGCCTGACAATTTGAGTTGGATCTCTGGAATCCACATGGTGAAAAGAGAGACCCTGCAAGTTGTCCTCTGACTGCCACATTGCATTGTGACATGCAGACACACATCATACACTTACCACAAACACACACACACACACAGAGAGAGAGAGAGAGAGAGAGAGAGAGAGAGAGAGAGAGAGAGAGAGAGAGAGAGAGAGAGAGAGAGAGAGAGAGGAGAGAGAGAGAGACTCGGGGTGTATGTTTGGATTGCATATTAGTCATTATGGTGTATTTTGTTTTGTTGTTTTGTTTTTGGTATTGTTTTTCAAATAGAATCATTCAACTGGAATCAGAGCTATGATCTCTCACTTCTTAAATTCTCCATCACCCAAAAAGGAAAAACAGATCCTTTCTGTGTCTCAAATCAGGATCTCCTGTGAACAAGTTTGTGGTCCACTCCTGAGCCAAGAAATACAGCACCAAAGCAGTATTGTTTTAATGAGTTAGAACACTTTAAAATATGATCATGGAATAGACCAAGGATGAGAACCGTTTCTAACATCCCTCTGAACCCCACCCTATCTTAGGATGTGCAAACAAAGAAGAAACATCCTCTTTTATCTTTTTTAAAGACTGGGTCTCACTGTGCAACTAATATTGGTCTGGAACTCACAACATAGAACAGACGGGCCTCCAACTTAGGAAGATTCCCCCTGACTCAGACTCTTAAGGTCTAGGATTACAATCCTGAGTTACCAGCACTTTTCAGGACCCAGCACTTCCTGCCACACAGCTCCAATAGCATCCAGGATGCCCACCTCTTAATGGGAAAAAAACTGTGCCTTGATAGCTAATTAAAAGCAAAGACTCAGTGCCTCCTACAGGAACCTGGAATGAGAGGTAGAAGTCACAATCCAATATTGGGATCTGCACAACCCAAAGTAAGCAAGGGCTTCGATGTGTGATCTCTACCTTGATGAGTGCTCCTCCATCCACCTGTGAAGGGAAGGTCTTAATATACCTGGGGCTCAAGGAAAGAGGGAAGAGAAAGGTTTGTCACTCAGAAAGTGCCCCCAAGTGTTTCCAAGAGTGAAACAGAAACTTAAATCCAAACTCTACCATTTAGTAGTTGTGAGAATGGCTTAACTTCTCTGCCCATTATCTGGAAAGTCATAAAAATAGTGGTATCTGCTCCTAAAATGTCAGTGAGAATTAATTGAGGCTGTGTTGAGATTCAAAGTCTTGAGTCAAAAGCTTCCATGGCAATTAGCCATCATCATCATCTTCATAATCACCAGTATTCTCAGCATACTCCTCTATGACAAACAACATCACCCCATCATCACAATCATTATCATCACTGTTATCTTTATCATTTTCACCATTCAAATTGTCGTCTGAATCATTTTATCATTTACCACCTTTTATCACCATCATTACCACCATTATCACCATATCATTATAATCTTGCTTATCACCACCATCATCATATAATCACTAAATCATTATAATCTTAATCATCACCAACATCTCATCACCATCTGACCATCATCATCACCACCACAACCACCAACAACAGCAACAGCAGAATTATCACACTGATATAATCTTAATCATCATCACCATGATTAACATCTCCATCGGTATCATCATCCAAGACTGGAAAAAAGAATGATGGTGTTCTGCTCCCAGTGATCATTACAGTATCTGTTAGTTAAACAGAGACCTTGTTCATTCTTCCCTGCAGCTTGATGCCTTGTCCTTCATGAAGAACTCACTCACCTTCTGCTTCTCTTTCTGACTGGAACTAAGTTGTGACAAAGCTACTCCCTTCAACCAGGAGCTCCTGAGGCTGATTGGGATTCAGGAAACCAATGCTTTCAGTCTTTGGCTCTGGACAGAATATGAGAGCCCTGAAGACTCTCCCCTTGGAGACTTGTGCTCATTACATATTTCTGTGCCTCATGTAAAGACAGAGGGAGGTGGAGAGTCTGGAGCCCCTGCTTCCCCCAGAGACCATTGTCCTTGCCATACTTCTCTCTTCCTGGTTTTTCCTCTGACCTATTGGACTGGGTTTGCCTTTAGCTACACAAAAGAAATCCACAGTCTCCTCACTGTCCTATAATGTCCCTAAAGATTTCTCCTACCCACCAATTCATCTTCATGTCTTACCATGTCATGGCACAACTCTCTATATGCCAATGGCTCCTAGCTATGGCAGGGAAACTGAGAAGGGATTAAGTTTTGGGTATGAGAAGCCCACGGTCCACAGTTCTACTTCAGCTGGTGAGTGAATAAAGAAGATAAATTAGGAATGTTTGCATAGACTTCTCAATGGGCAAGCAAACACAGCCCTTCATTCTGGCAAGCTTGCTGATCAATGAGAGACCCTGTCTCAAGACTACAGGGCAGATGAGAATAGAGGGAGACACCTAATGCCTTGCTCTGTCATCTGCATGTGCATGCACAGGCTTGCATACCCTCACATTCATTCAACATTAAAACAGCATGTTGATCCCAGTTTCTAATTGGTATGCATGTGTATTTATGTGGAAGTGAATGTGTACAGAGGCCAAGACACTAGAAATGAGCCCATAAGAAGGAAAGGGCAGTTAGAGGGAGATGGGGGAGGGTACTAGAACACATGTGACATGAAAGTGGAAGCGGGGAGCCTGGGGGTGGAAGAGACAAGTGGGGACAGGGAGACGGAGAACAGAAATAGAAGGCAAGCAACCAAAGTAAGTATACCTTCCTTTGTGTTGAGGTTAAAAAGAAAGTAATGGGAAAGGAAAGGAGGGAAAGAGGGAGGGAGGGAGGGGGAATGGAAATGAAAAGAAAAACCAGAAGAAATGTAAGATGCAGAAATTGACTCCTTGAAGGGGTGTACATGAACTTCTTTCTCTCTTCAGAACATGCCATGGTCGCTGGCTGCACTCATGAACTCAGAGCTGCTTTTTACCTTCCTCACAGTGACTGCTCTTTAAACTACTAGCAGCCAGGCTTCTCAGGCCATAGCCTAAGGGGAATTCTGTTCCCCTAGACAATGGCTCTGATGCTGCCCACAAAGTTAGCTTTACTAAATCTCTATCATTCTAAGAAAACTCGAGATTCAAAGGCTAGGGTGAAAATCTGCAAAGTCAGAGAGTCAGAGTAACAGCTGTCTAACTTTCTCTGTTAGCTGGCATCCCAGAATGCTTTCCCCTTCCAAAATGCCACAGTTAAAAAAAAAAAAAGAAAAAACAAACAAGAAAAAAACCTATGCTTACTCCACCCTGACGCTTCCTGTCAACTAGTTGCCAACGCCACCTCTCTGAGCCTAGGTTCATTTTATTTAATTAACACAAATGTAACACATCTTTGCAAATTTAAACAAATGTAGCATAAGCAAAGGGAACACATCTCTGCCTAGTTAAACAAATATTCCATGACCCACCTCAGCTGCGGTCACCTGCACACGATCAACCAACATTCCGGCAAGCAGTACTAACTGGACTCCATGAGTCACAGAAAAAAATAATTCAATGACAAGATGTGTTGTGTGACATATGGAGGGTGTACAAAATGTATGTAAAGTTTGTAACCTTAAATTTGAACTTTTGAGTAAAATTATAATTTAGAAATATTTGAGTAAGATGCCTTTAAACAAAAATGAAATACATCTAATGAGCATGTACACAGGCATTTTTGAAAAACCAAGAAAAAATCAAGGACAGTGTGAATTTTTATTTATAAACTTCAATAATAATAATAATAATAGTAATAAAAGTATTAAAGAAAACTGATGCAGTTGTCAGGGGATATTTAACAGTATGCAATACATATGTGAGTGTGTATCAATGTTTACTCAGAACATGACTGAAAGCTTTGCAAAGAAAATAATTTAGAATATTTCATGTACCTGTAAGCATCTTAAACGTTTTGTGTGTGTGGTTTTTTTTTTTTTTTTTTTTTTTTTTTTTTGGTTTTTTGAGACAGGGTTTCTCTGTGTAGCTTTGCGCCTTTCCTGGAACTCACTTGGTAGCCCAGGCTGGCCTTGAACTCACAGAGATCCGCCTGGCTCTGCCTCCCGAGTGCTGGGATTAAAGGCGTGCGCCACCACCGCCCGGCACACGTTTTGTGTTTTAAGAGAGATTTATTTATATATTCAGTGTGTGTGTGTGTGTGTGTGTGTGTGTGTGTGTGTGTGTGTGTACATGCACATATGTGCAGGTGCTCTCAGAGACTAGAAGATGGCATCAGGGCATCAGATTCACATGGAGCTGGAGTTATGAGTGGTTGTGAGTTCCCTGATGTGGGTTTTGGGACCTGAACTCAGGTCCTCTGCAAGAAGAGGCCATGCTTTTATCTACTGCGTCATTTCTCCAGATCCATTTTGTGCTTTGAATGGAGAACTATTGGGGGAAATTCAATTATAGATGTCCAATGATATAAACTATCACATCCACACAAATGGTGTGATAAATACAGAGCCCAAGTACGTAGTTATAGTTACTCATAAGTATGTCACAAAATGTGATGGTTACCTGTTGTAATGTCGAAAAGTTAGGTTACAAAATCATGTCTGGAGCTAGAAAGATGGCCCAGTGGTTAAGAGCACAGGCAGCTCTTGCAGAGGACATGTGGGTTCCCAGCACCCACACAGTGGCTGACTACCATCTGTAACTCCAGTTTCAGGAGACCCGACACCTCTTCTGGCATCTGCAGTCACTAGGCACACATGCAGCATACATACACACGTGCAGGCACAACACTCATACATAGAAATAAAAATAAATAAATATGAAAAAAATATATATCCAGCTTCATGCAGTAGGTTTACATTTCAGTTTTTAAAAAATACATTTGGAGGTTGAGGATATTACTCAGTTAGTTGAGCATGTGCCTGAAATTCACAAAGTCTGGGTTTGAGTCCAAGCTCTACATAATTGGGGTGTAGGCTGAATGCCAGTAATCCCAAAGCCAGAGAAGTGGAGGCAGAAGGATCTGGAGTTTAAGGTCTTTTTTGACTACACAGTGAATTCAGGGGTATCCAAGTCTACTTGATACTCTCTCAAAAACAAATTTAAAAATGCAATTCCTATGTAAGAACTAGAATAGATTTTAGAAATTATTACCTTAAATTTTTAATAATGATTATCTTCATGTGGGAGGCATTGCTTCTCACATTACTGTCTGCTGTCAACTTACTCTGCTAAGGATGTATTCATTTTATCATATTTCACAATGCTCAGCTAGTGGTGTTGGGAGACATTTTAATTTTCTTTGAGTCAATGGAATTTCTGCCTCTTTTTTCTTGTCTTGTAACAAACACTCATGTTCATGTGATACCCCTGAGAAGCCAAGTTCATATATACATCCTACAAATCATGTCTCCAGATTCTCACCCTCTGCACATGGCATGTCACTCGCCACTTATTACAAGATTTCATAAATGCCTTTTGTAGGTTCAGTGTCCTTCATTATCTTGGGAGCAGCTGGAGAGCAGTGATTGGATTTCACATGCCTGTTTGATGCCAACATCTGATACAAGTCCTTGGTCCTGTTAGGAGTTGCAAACTGTCTGGGAACTGATTTGGAACCAATGCTGCCTTTGGGTCACCCTCACAAGCCCCAGTACAACCTGATGAAAAGTTTCACTTGAAATTTTTGCTCCAAACCCACAGAGACTTAGAGCCCTCCATGGCCCAGCTCTTGGATTTAAGTTGGCCCTTCTGCTTGCAGCTAGCTGGAAAAACAGAACTCTCTTAAAAACACAAAAGTATTGAAATGTGGAAAGCCTACTTGAGAACTCATTGCACAGAACTAAAGATAACTTTTCCAAACAGTTGGCTTTGAATTCATTGTCCAACCACTTAAGTCGCTGACATCTTCGTTTATGTCCAGGAGAGAAACTGGATGTTATTAAAAAGGAAGAAAGAAGACTCACTTTGCCTTAATAGAGAGGTAAGAAGGTACAATCATGTGATTTCAAGGAGAACAAAAAGTTTTCTCTCCTATAGAATGTCTATTGATGCTAGGAACAGCCTGGATGATACACAACTTCATTGGAATGACTCTCCATGGCAACCATAAGAATTCAAGGCCATCTATAAAACCAGAAAAGGCATTGAAAAGCAGATTAGCTGGGTAGAGGATGGGAGACAAAAGGGAAGAACTGGGAAGATGTGAATATGTTCAAAATACATAATATATTTAAAAGTCTACACCTACCTTAACACTGTTTGCAATGAATACATACGATAATAAGATATTTTTAAAAGAAAATGGGATATGGTTTTTATACTGCAGATGATTATGTGAGGTTTTTTTTGAGACAGGGTTTCTCTGTGTAGCTTTGGAGCCTGTCCTGGAACTTGCTTGGTCGACCAGGCTGGCCTCAAATTAACAGAGATCCGCCTGCCTCTGCTTCCTGAGTGCTGGGATTAAAGGCGTGCACCACCACCGCCCAATGATTACGTGACCTTTATAAGGCCAGAGAATATGCAGACAGAGACATATTAGAACCAGCTTAATGTCATTTACAAACTCTATTCTTAAGTTGGCAGTGCATTTCAAGCTGAGGTTCACAAAGTCAACTTACTGGGTCAATGATAATATTGAACAATATTGAGTCAATAATAACATTAAAATGACACAGAATAGAACATCTCCAGTCATATCTGTCCTAAGTGAAGACACTGTGAAACCTAGTCATGTAAAGGTGAGTGTTGTTAAACTTTTACAAAGGTGTCCTTGGTGTTATGTATACATGCCATTGTGACATATTCATGATGGAAAATGCTTTCCTTTGGTTATTCATATAAAATTAGTTATGGAGCAACATTATAGCTTGCCATGTCTAAGTCATGGAATACCTGGCACACAAGCAATGGGTGAAAGCTATGATGCTTAATGTCATTTACAAACTCTGTTCTTATGTAACAGATAATTCAGAAGAATGTACTGTTAGATCTGGATATGGTGCCTCATGCCTGTAATCCCAGAAATCGTAGATAGAGTCAGAGCTTAAGCTTATCTTTCACTATATAATGAGTTTGAAACCAGAATGGACTACATTAGGTCAAGTCTCTTCTCCCATATATGTTTTAAACTATTTTTGACTCATTCCAGATAATCCAGTACCTTTTAAAATGCTGTCATCATTCTTGGGAAAGTCAGTAAGGTCATAGGTCCTCTTATGTTGTCAGACAACCAAGGTAATGTAAAGAAGCCTTCAGGAGAAGTTATATCAGCTTCAGGGTGTATAATATGGAAAAGATGGAAGAGAAATGACCAAGGAATAAGTAGACCAGAGGAAATCATTCAACTGAGGAGGAAACCTCTGTCTGTAGTGGAAGACTAGCAGGAACTAGTTTCAGTACCGTGGACAGCTCCACGAACCCAGAGATGGTTGGCAGGCGCAGTCCCAGAAAGCGGACACGTTTTCAGCAACAGGTAGAGCTCCAGGGTTGTTCAAATCCTGTTTCAGGTACAGGACATCTCTGCTGGTGACACTGATTAGGTGTCAAAGGAATCCATGCTGACCGGTACAAGGTTGATGGTCTGAAAAACAATGTTAGCTTCGTCTTTGAATCTCAGCAGGCTCCTCTGGAAGAAGTATTTATAGAGTATTTAAAGAGCTTGTCTCTTTCACCTGCTCACTCATCTTCCCAGCCTCTAACATTTTTTTTGCAGTTTTATTTTATATAAGTGATTAATACCAGTTGTATGCTTAGGCATCTTTCTATTCATGCAGGAGCAAGCTTCTGAGATTTCCAAAGTAGTACTCCATTATATAATAAAAAACTCCATTATATATAAAAAACAGGGCTTGATTTATGTGTCAGTTTTATGGTTGAACCTTTGCAATGTTGAGAGACTTTTTGGGGTGGTACCAAAAAGTGCTACTGTTAATGCAGCAGCCACACTCTAAAATTTGTTAGATGGTCATTACTACTTCGTTTTCCAAGAACCAACACTCATCCAGGCCGCCACCAAATTGTGTGAAAAATATAAGGTGAAGCTTAATGTGTCCAAGAGTTCATCTTCACGACAGCTCTCTGACTGTAAAAACAGGTATTTCATTTCAGCTTGGATTTCCATTTCCTTGTTTCCTAATAAGACAGGAAAATTTCCTAGTTTTAAGTTATTAGTTATTTTTGGTCAAAGTATTTCTTTCGGACAATGGATCTCAACCTGTGGGTCATGACCTCTTTGGGGTGGTCACATATCAGATATCTTGCACATCACATATTTACATTATGATTCATAACTGTAGCAAAATTACAGTTATGAAGTAGCAATGAAATAATTTTATGCTTGGGGGTCACCACAGCACAAGGGACAGTATTAAAAGGTCCCAGCATTAGAATGTTGAGAAGCACTAACCAATTCTTTATCTAATGTTTTTTGATTGATGAAGAATCTGCTCTCCACACCAATCAAACAATGTCTTAGTATATTCTATGGAGAAGTCCCTTGTCAGTAACATGGACTAGGGATATTTTCCTAACTTGCAACTTTTTTCTCTTTAGTGATTTTTTTTGCATCATGCAAATTTTTAAGTTCTATGAGGCAGATGTTTTATTTCTTTTAAAATGTCAACCTATTATTGAAAATAGATTCTTTGCTTGCAAAATACATCCTGATGAGGGTTCCCCCTCTCTCTATTTTTCTCTCCCATATAGATCTACCCCATTTCTGTCTCTCACTAGAAAAAAGAGATAATATTAAAATATAACAAAATAAAATATAAGGAGATAAAAGTGTCACAGTAAAGGCTGACAGGACAATCTAACAGAAGGAAAAGAGCCCAAGAGATGTCACAAGAATCAGAGACCCACTCGTTCACACACTCAGGAATCCCATCGAAATACTAAAATGGAAGCAATAACACATCCGCAGAAGACTTGGTGCAGACTTAAAATTTTGGACTCAGTAAATTCCTGTGTGTGTCAATTTTCCATTTCTGGTTTTGCAGTTTTCCAGTTTCTCCTTATTGCTCCACCTGCCCCAGATCAACCCCTTGCCAAGTTGATTCAGCTCTGAGAAGGTTTGACCATAGATGCCTTTACACTTCAGAACAGACCAGGGTCTTTATAAACCTATTTCTTTCTTCACTTAGATGGAGAGATCTCTGCAACTGACCAACAGGTCCACTCACCAGGATTTTATCCTGCTGGGTTTGTCTGCCAGGAAAGACATCAGGGATGGTCTGTTTGTTATTTTTCTGGTCCTCTGTCTGAATATGCTAGTTATCCTCTTAGAGAATATACTAGTTATCTACCTCATCTGCAGCCACCATGAGTTACTCCACAAGCCCATGTACTTCTTCCTGGGCAACCTCAGCTGCCTGAAGATGTGCTATGTGTCAGTCACCATGCCCAGCCTGCTCATGAGCCTGAGGTCCAGCCCTTGCCATGTGTCCTTCACATCCTGCATGGCTCAATTGTTTTTATTCATTTCTTTCATTGGTACCAAGTGCACCCTCCTGGCCTCCATGGCCTATGACTGCTATGTGGCCATCTGCCGCCCACTGCACTACCCACTGCTCATGAGGCCCCAAGTCTGCCGGGGATTGGCTTTGTCCTCCTGGGTGGGTGGACTGTTGGTCTCTGTGATCAAGACCACATGCATTGCAAGTCTGTCCTACTGTGGCCCCAATGTCCTCAATCACTTCTTCTGTGATGTCTCTCCTCTGCTCAACCTGTCCTGCACCCACGTGGCTCTCACAGAGCAGGCCGACTTCATCTCAGCCATCATCATCTTCTGTGGGTCATTGCTAGTTGCTCTGGCCTCTTATGTGTCCATCAGCAGGGTGCTGATCCAGATGCCTTCTGCTGCTGTGAACCACAAAGCCTTCTCCACCTGTGCTTCCCACCTCCTCATGATGGGTATTTTCTACTCTGTGGTCATCTTTATGTATTCCAGGCCTAGACATATCAAATCTACAGACCTCAACAAGGTGCTATCAGTCATCTACACAGTGGCAATGCCCATGTGTAGCCCAATCCTCTACTGCTTGAGGAATAGGGAGGTCTATGCAGTGCTGAAGAAAACCCTCCATCTGTGCTGAGATTCTTGAGAATTCATGGCCAAATGCACATGAAGAAATTTCAAAGGCAGAAAGAAACATGACAGAAGTTTCTGGGATACTGTGTAGAGTCTTTGTATAATCAACATGAAAAACAGGAATATTATATGGACTCATCAGATGGCTCAGTGACTAGACAATTGCTCTCAAGCCTGATGACCTGAGTCCCTGGGCCTCACATTGTAGAAGGAGCAAACTGACACCCATGGGTGGTTCTCTGTTCTTCACAAGTGCATGGTGAATGCATATACTCCAATTCACGACAGACAAAATGAAAAAGTCTTACAATTAAAGGAGTTACCTTTGCTGTGATGAAATACCATGATCAAAGCTACTTGGGAAGGAAAGGGTTTATTAGGCTTATATTTCCTCATCACTGTTCATCATTAAAGAAAATCAGGACAAGAAATCAAATAGAGCAGGAACTTGGAGGCAGGAACTGATCCAGAGGCCTCGGAAGGGTGCTGCTTACTGTCTTGCTCCTCATGGCTTGCTCAGCCTGTTTTCTTATAGAACCCAGGACCACCAGCCCAGGGATGGCACCACCTACAATGGCCTGAGCCCTTACCCATTAATCACTAATTAAGAAAATTCCCTATAGGATTGCCTACAGCACGATCTTATGGAGGCATTTTCTCAATCAAGGTTCATTTTTTTAGATGACTATAGCTTGTGTCAGGTTGACGTAAAACTAGCCAGTACACAAAGGAAGGAAGGATGGAAGATGGAAAGGAGGAAAGGAAGGAAGAAATTGAGGGAGAAAGGGAGGAAGGGAGGGAAGGAAAAGAGAGAAAGATAAAGGAAGGAAGGGAGGAAGGAAGGGAGGGAGGGAGGGAGGAAGGGAGGGAGGGAGGAAGGAAGGAAGAAAGGAAGGAAGGGAAGAAGGAAATGTTCCCATATAAAAACCAAATAAAGGCCGGGCGGTGGTGGCGCACGCCTTTAATCCCAGCACTCGGGAGGCAGAGGCAGGCGAATCTCTGTGAGTTCGAGGCCAGCCTGGGCTACCAAGTGAGTCCCAGGAAAGGCGCAAAGCTACACAGAGAAACCCTGTCTTGAAAAACCAAAAAAAAAAAAAAAACAAATAAAAATAGTTGTGAACAGAAATATTGACAAACATAACTGCTCAGTAAATACCTTGAAGATGGGCATCCTGTCTGTTAAATACACACTTGAGAGAAGATTATCATTTATTCTTTGTATCCTAATACTAATATGCTACATATATCTCTATGTACAAATAGTGAACAAAATATATGTACAAGAATGGTTATTGCAAATTGTGACATTTAGAATATATATGTAAACAAATATTTGAAAGGATTGGAAATAAAGATCCACTTGAAGGTTATTTACATTTATAGCATACATATTGTGAAAAGATGTGTATCAGCCCAAGATTAACTTGGATCTTTGGTGACTTGACATGGGTAAGATAACCCGGTAGATGATTGAGTTGAGAATAACAGAGAAATGCCATGAGTGTGTCAACCCTACAAGACAATAATGGCAATGACAGTGGCTGTGGAAATTATTTGCACTAATATGCATTTAGAAGGAGTCTGAAGGGATGTGCAGTGTAGTTGACAGTTGCTAGAAATGTTTAGTTAATGAGCAGGACCTTGAGAAACTCATGTTTTCTATTTTATGTGCTTACCATTTTGCAGTAAGTTGGTATTAGCTTTACCATCACATTAAGTAAATTATTAAAAAGAGGAAATGAGCTAGATGCAGTGGTTCTTGCCTTTGCTCTCAACACTCTGGATGCTGTTCTCTGTGAGTTCCAGGCCAGCTTGTTCTATACAGCAAATTCCAGGCTAGCCAGAGCCTCATGGTGAGATGTTCTCTGAAGGAAAGAGGAAATAAAAATACAAGAATGACCTTTTGTGGAATGATTTGCTCATCATACTGGGGGATTTTGGAAATTTATATTTTAAACAGTGGTTTATGTCAACAGTCACTCAAGAGAAATGAGTGTTCTCTAACTATGTTCATGAGAATATTAGTTGGAGATAAATGAGGAAAAAATGAAATAAACTTTTTATCCTCATTGGCTCTTAAATTGACTTAAAACTCACCAATGTTCAAGGTCCCACATGTGAGCAATTCATTGTTACCATCCCACTATATTTTCTGTAGATAGTAAGATTCATGCTTTCGTACTTTCAGGGCATGTACTGTAGCAACTGAACCATCTCCCCAGCCCCATGACTGACATTTTTCATAGAACGTGAATAACTATTTGAATGACATAGTATTCCACTATTACACAATAGTCCATTGTGTGAGTATTCTGTACACAGTTGAACTTGTTGCTTGTTTGTTAGTGTATTGAGACAGAACGTCATGCAGTCCAGGCTGCCCTCAAACTCACTATGTAGCTAAGGATGATCTTGAACTCCTGATCCTCCTGCCTCTGCCTCTGAACTTAATATTTTGAATAGAGATGATTTTAAAAAGTTTTAACTAAAAGCATATACTCTTATGATTTTTTTTATACCTGAAGGGATGCTTGCATTCTGGTATTTTCTAGATAAAAGTTGCTCACATTGACATCATCACAGAATCCATAGAGTTGCTATTTTTCATGCATATGATCAAATATTTCTCAAAAGGTATCCTAAAAAATTGGTTAATAACTTTCTTTGATAGTGAAATTTGTGTTGAAAATGTTCTCATTCAAATTTGGAGTTTGAGTGTGTACATACTCAAAGTGCCTCTGCAACATTGGCAGAAATCCATGGACATTTCTTTAAACGTTTAAAATAGTAACTGAGTGGTTATTATTTGTTGTTTCAAGTAAACCAATTTTCTCTGAGTTCTTCCAACATAAAATTTCATTTAAAATACTACTCTAGGGGCTGGAGTGACGGCTTAGCAGTAAAAAGCATATACTGCTCTTGTAGAGGATCCAGTTTCCAGTGCCAGCCACCCACATCAGATGGCTCACAACCACCTACAACTCCAGCTCTAGAGATCCAGCACCATCCTGGCCCTTGTAGGCATGCACACATGTATCACACACACACACACACACACACACACACACACACACACACACACAAATCTTAAATAAACCTGTTAAAACATACAAAACCAACAACAAAAGCCTCTTCACCATAACAAATAGAAAGGATGTTAGAGCTGGAGGATGGTGAGGAGAGCTGAGAAATGCCGTCCTCTGGATCTGACAAGGCCATTGCTCTCATGAGCACACAGAATCTATGGTTATCAGCACAGCTGTAACTGTATGTTGTAACTTGGATCCAACTATGCATGTATGTGCAAGTAATTATTGTTTATAAAAACATGCTTTAAACAGCAACCACCTGGCTTTCCTCCATCTTGGCTGGTGACCTCATAGACAGCCACATGGCTGGCAGCCATCTTTTAATAAAGGTTATAAAGATCCATTCATGTTAACAAAAGCTAACTTAGAGATGGACACCTAAGTACTTATGTCTTTACCAAGTATTCAACAGCAAGCTTCTAAAGAATTTAAATAGATGGCTACATATGTTTAATAAATAAGGTATTTGATAAACATTAAAGCTGCACCTCAATGCTTTTATACACAAGAATGTACCTTTCTCTGGCAGTGAAACTTTGTAATTTAAAGTCACCCAGTTGATAGTCACCAGAACCACCAGCCACAATGAAATGGAGCAAGCGGAAATCTAAAAGGCAGGCTTTGTATATGCTGCCAAGTGTAGAGCCAAAGAAATCATGCAAGCCTCTAAGTAAAAGAACCAAACGGATTGTGAATGAATCCCAGATATTGAACTTTGGGATTGTTTGCACTTTGGAGCTTGGTTTTGCTTTATGCAGATTGTGATGATGCCATGTTTTCGCCCCCTTAAAGTAAAAAAAAAAAGGAACTTTATTGTTGATATTGCAGAAAGACATTTGAAAGATCTTAACCTTTTTAAGAACAGTTTTTTAAATATTGAAATTTATAGTGCTATGCAACACTTTAAGTTTATAAAATGCTCTATATTGTTAATATTTGGACTTAAAATAAAAGGCTAAAAATTAGGGTCACAGCCATAAGTACCAAATACTACCCAGAAACTGGAATATTCATTTCTTATGATGCAGCAAGACAATGACCTAAGCAGTCTGGGAAAGGGCTTAGAACAGCTTCTGACTCCATGAGTCTCAACCCTTTAGGGGTTGAAAAACTCTTCACAGGGGTAACCTAGGACCACCTGTATGTCAGATGTTTGCATTGAGATTCATAACTCTGGCAAATCTGCAGTTATGAAATAGCATTGAGAAAGCTGAGAACCAGTGAGGCTTAAGAATGTTGTCTAGCCTCCTGTCTTTGCTAAATTTGTTAAGCTTAAGCTTTTTAGATAAACTTAATCATATATATGTTTTATACTGATATTTTGTTTTGGTTTCTTTACTGAACTGTATTTGATACCACAAGAGCTTCAATTTAAATATCATTGTTTTTAAGGCTGCTTATTGTAGACTGTTAGAGAACATAAGTAAATAGTCAGTCATAAATAATCAAGATTTTTGATTGTAGTCATACTAAATACTGATGTAATTAATTACAGGGATAAGCTTTACTCAGTCCCTTGCATATGTTTTCAGGGTTGAGCTTAAAACAATTAGAAACAAGGTTTGTCTATTCAGATATACCTGGACAGACCTCATACTTTTCCTAGTTTAAGTTTGTCTCAACAGATTTCTACTTGCCTGGCAGACACTTCCAAGCTTCAGTTGCTGATTACACTGCTCCAGACAACTATGAGCTCCAGACTTGCTCAAAGCTGATGTGGACTGGCCCGGCCAATGTAATTGTTCCCTGTCTCTACAGGGTTAGACAGCCACATGATTCTGATAAATGCCCCATTGCTCAGCTGCTTTGGGATAATGCTTTTGTACCCTGGTTTAATAAAAACACTGATTGGCCAGTAGGCAGGCAGGAAGTATAGGTGGGATAAGCAGACAAGGAGAATTCTGGGAAGAGGAAAGCTCCTGTCATCCAGGGAGCAGCATGTAATGGCACACAGGTAAAGCCATGGCAAATGTGGTAACGTGTAGATTAACAGAAATGGGCTGAGTTTAAGTGCAAGAGCTAGTCAGTAGTAAATCTTAGCTAATGGCTGAGCAGTCTTAATTAATATAAGGCTCTGTGTGTTTACTTGGGTCTGAGCAGCTGCAGATCAGGTGGGACACAGGAAAACTTTCAGCTACAAATGGCACCAAATGTAGGACAAGAGTTTGAACCTAAAACCTGAGAAAACTTTTTTTAAAAGATTCTAAAAACAGAGCTAAAAACAGCTTCTTAGTTGTCTCTCTCAGGCCAGCAGTAGCCTGCAGTCTTGAGCTACTTTTTGGTGAGTTTGTAGCATGCATGCTTGACCTACAGCGTGGCAGATTCCCACTGTAGTACATAGAGGCATCACCAAGCTGCACATTTTATGCTGTGTGGCGGATTTCACTTTTGCTAGTACATATGGAAAAAAAAGAGAGAGACTTCTGGGCTACACACTGCTTTGATAGAAGCATAGACCCACTGCCTCCCAGAGTCAGTGGACAGCATGGCTCCCAGAGCTGGCAGTGAATTATCTCCACCATGTTGAAAAGGTGAGATGGGCGGAGTCAGCAGCTAAGGCTGCTGCTTCAGTACTAACCACTGCAGTTTAAAGCTATAATTTCACCATAAGGCAGATTCAGATGAGAGTAAGACTTTAAATGGTTTACAATGTGTGTAAAAATGTATGTGGGCTTGGAAGAGAGAAGAAAATGAATATAGACAGTTACATAAAAATAGTTTTAGAAAGTAAAGTCTTTAAAGAGACAGTAAAGGGAAAATAAAAATAAGCTACATAAAGATGGATATTACACAGAGAGTCTGGATTATATTACCTTTGGGATTTTTAACTGCAGAGAGACATTTGATTGTAAAGGCTGCTCAGTTAAACAAATGTGTATATTTTAAAGGTATCTTGACTTCAAAATTTATGTTTAAGAATATGTTGCTTTGGAAAAGAGATTCTGCTTTTGTTTCCACAGAAGGTGGAAACCTGTGGATTGCTTCCAGCTAATATGGTTTGACCAGCCAAGACCCACCCTAAGAGGCCCAGATGATCTAACATCCCATAATAGCTTCAAGGCAACTGGCTCACACAATGCAGCCTCACAGACTACTCCAGTCAGAAATTGACCATAATTCTTAATTTTCTCAGGATCCCCATAAGACTACCAGTGCCCCCTATCAGCAGGAAGTGGCCTAGAAAACTATGTCCACATTACCAAAAAATGGACTATGGGTGTTTTTCTTTATTTAGGTTGTTGGTAACAAATTGTTATTGGTCATAGTCAATATCTTTCTAAAAAAAATAGTAAGGGGATAGGATATAGATACAATAGGATAAAAGGAAAGATTGTTGAACCTACTTTTAAAGAGCAACTTGTTTAAAATGTTTTACATTGCTATGGATTTTAGTTTACTGATACAAATTTAAAGTTAATTTTGTTATATTGTATGTATATTTCCACTCTTGTTTAAAGTACTTTTGTTCATCTCATTTGAAATTGTAGTGTATAATGAAGAAATACAGGTTAATAATTATTCTTCTATGATAGTCAAACTTATAGTCATGTTAAGTTTTTAGATAAACATAGATATATTTCAATTAAGTAGGTAAACTTCAAACACTTCAAAGACCTACAGAATATGGCATTTAAAATGTTTTAAAAACTTAGACTTTCTGGACAATGAGACACATCTGTTCCTGGGAGCACTGATTTACTTCAAAGAGAAAGATAGGTGTCAAAGACACTCCATGTGCAGTTTATCTTCTTCTTGGCAAAAATAGCCATTTGAGTAAGAAACTGTTCTTGATTGGACTGCTTGACAAAATGTACTGACTAGACATTCAAAACCCATAGAAAGGTAACCACTGAACTTTGCAAGGCAAAATGGTCCTTCAGGTTCCTGCTTCACAGAAGAAACTGCCAGACATTCTACAGGACACAGACAAAATTGACTGAGCAACTAGCCCTATGGGCTGAAGATAGATGCTCCAATGCTGCATAGGAACTTTGGATGACTATCCAGGCAGACAGCTGTCTCTGTCATTCTAGATTTTTGGAAGTTCCTTACAATGCATTTTCTGTTTATTTAGGTAATAGTGTATCCTTCTGAGGTCTTTGATGTAGTTGAAGACTAGATGGTTTTAATAATGGTTTTCCTTGTTTATGATAAGCGATAAGTTAGATATGAAACCTTAGACTCACAAATATAGGATAACTAGAATATTTTCTTTAATTTTGCCATGTACAAATAGACTAGATATTGTAACTAATTCTTGCTTGTTAACTGTTCTATTATATGAAATTTTACTATGTTAAAGTTAAAACTTTCCTTTTTAATTAAACAGAAAAGGTAAAATGCTGTGGGATAATGCTTTTGTACACTGGGTTAATAAAATGTTGATTGGTCAGTAGCCAGGCAGGAAGTACAGGTGGGATAATCAGGCGTGAATAATTCTGGGAAGAGGAAGGCTGAGGCAGGAGATACTAGCCCACCATCCAGGGAGCAGCATGTAATGACACACAGGTAAGGCCACAGCAATCATGGTGACATATAGATTAACAGAAATTGGCTGAGTTTAAGTGCAAGAGCTAGTCAGTAGTAAGCCTGAGCTAATGACTGAGCAGTTTTAATTAATATTAGCCTCTGTGTGTTTACTTGGGTCTGAGTGCCTGTGGACTGGGTGGGAGACAGGTAAACTTTCAGCTACATCCAGCCTTTGACCAGCCTTTCAACCTTTTTTGGGACCTGACAACAATGCCCCAAAGTCAGCTTGAAGCGGTTCCAAAAGAGAATACATTGTCCCATGTTACCTGTCCAGAATAAGGCTGAAATGCTGTGTCAAAAGGAAACTCCCTGGCATAGAGGCAAGATAGCCAACTATAATGCTCATTGACATACCAGGACAATAGGTTCAGAGTTCTCATTTGATACATTTATTAATTAAAATGGTTCTGCAATAAGATAAAACACTTGACCTTCTTTGGGCAGAACCAAAGAGGTATTATATAACATCATAATCTGGTGTTACTCAAAGATCAGAACTACAGGGCCTTACAGATGTTACTGCCCTAGAAAAATCTGTTAGCTAATGGTTCTTAGGTCCCAATACCCTTGAACCTCTGGATAGGTAGGACTCAAGACTGAGTCCTATAATTGGTACTTGTGAAGAAGAGGATGTAGAGGAGCCCCAAAATACCTTGACCACATAGCTGCCATGATAAGCTTAGAGGCCCAGATGGAGCTTCTGGAAGACTCCACCCAGTGGGGCTTTTATCTAAGAGGAAATACCTGACATTCCAAACATTCCCTAGACCCCTAGACAAATGTCAGACAATCAGGGTCCTGAACCCTGGAAATCCCCTCACTCCAACCTCTGCTATGATAAAAAAAAAAAAAAACCACCCTGCCTGGGCTCTGGGCTCTCTGCTCTCACCACTGTGTCCGACAGACAGAGAGACCAAGCTCAGAGCTTGAAGATAATAAAGACTATTTGCTTTTACATTTGGGATTCCGTCTCTGTGGTGGTCTTTTGGGGGTCCCTGTGATCTGGGTATAACAGTGCATGCTGGTAGCTGAGGATGCAGGAAGAAGGCATCAGATCTCCTGGAGCTGGAATTACAGGCATATCCCTAGAAGGTGCTAGAAATGGAACTTAGGTCTTCTGCAAGAATACTATTCTCTCTTCTGAGCCTTCTCTTTGGGCCCCTTATTCTCTTAAAAAAATTTTTCAAATTACTTATTTTTTTATTTATTTATTTATTTATTTATTTATTTATTTATTTATTTATTTATTTATAATTAACTAATTAATTGTGTGTGAGGAGTTCAGAAGAACAACTTTGGGAGTTGGTTCTCTCCTTGTACCACCCGAGTCCTGAAGAGCACACTGTATCATCCGGCTTGGCTGTTGGTGCCTTTACATACAGAGCCACATTATTGGTCCCTTCTGTTCTTAATACAAACAGAAATCAGTGGATGTTTACAAAGGACTTTATTTTAGAATTTTAATTTGAGTGCTATCTCCCAAAACCATATGGCCAGAGGTTATAATTTTAAGGTTCTTTTGTCAAAAAGATATGAAAGCTTAGAGAGGATGAAAGGGTTGGAGAGAGGGTGGCATGATCTTCAAGAGCATGGGTTTTAAAAATGTGTACAGTACACATGTTTTTTCTAATTTCTCCCATCTTTGATTCTTTCTCATTAAACAGGAATATAGAAACACAAGGAAGGTCAAATGAAATCAAAGCAACATTACATTTACATACTGCTTATCACAACACCATTTTAAAAAAATATTTAAAATGTATTCTTTGACAATTTCATTCATAAATGTATACAAAGTATCTTAATTATAGCCACCTCCAACTCCCCCCCCACACACACACTACCTCCAGGTATCCCCCAACACATCCCTCTCTTACCTACATATCTTGTCATTTAAAATTTTTTCTGTAACTCATGGAGTCCAGTTAGTTCTGCTTGCCAGAATTTTGCTTGATTGTGTGAAGGTGACCACAGCTGAGGTGGGTCATGGAATATTTGTTTAACTAGGCAAAGATTTGTTCCATTTGCATGTGCTACATTTGTTTAACTTTGTAAAGATTATTGCATTAATTAATAATGCAATTTGTGTTAATTAATTTGTGTTAATTAAATAAAACGAACCTGGGTTCAGAGAGGTTGGGCTAGCAACTAGTTGACAGGAAGCATCCGGGTAGGGCAAGCTCAGGGGTTTTTTGTTTGTTCTTTTTTTTTTTTTCCATTGTGGCATTTTGGAAGGGGAAAGCGTTCTGGGATGCCAGCTAACAGAAAGTTGGGCAGTTGATACTCTAACTCTCTGAGCTTGCAGGTTTTCACCCTAGTCTTTGAATCTCAAGTTTTCTTAAACAATAGAGATTTAGTCAAAGCTACCTTTGTGTGTAGATGAACAGTCTTATTGAATAAGAAACACAGAGACAAATACAGAGTTAAAAGCCCAAGAGGTCAGAGCAGTAGCGGAGAGCTGAGACTTAAAACTGCCTTTCTTACCCTTTGCTGCCACTGTTGTCCTTCCCCTCAGAAAAAGACCTACTTCCTGTGTATCTGTCCTTTTTTTTCTGAGACAGGGTTTCTCTGTGTAGCTTTGTACCTTTTCTGGAACTCACTTGGTAGCCCAGGCTGGCTTCGAACTCACAGAGATCCGCCTGGCTCTGCCTCCCAAGTGCTGGGATTAAAGGCATGCGCCGCAAGCACCAGTGTATCTGTCTTTTCATTGACTTTCTGTTCTGCCTTCTCATTGGTTGTAAACCCAACCACATGACCTCCCTGTCACTGCCTGTCTATACAGACCTCCAGGTCTTCTATGGCTGGTATTGAGATTAAAGGTGTGTGTCTCCATGCTGGCTGTATCCTTGAACACACAGAGATCTGTCTGTCATGGGATCAGGATTAAAGGTGTGCACCACCACTGCCTGGCTTCTGCTATGGCTTACAATTAGCTCTGACCCCAGGCAACTTTATTTATTAACATACAAATAAAATCACATTTTAGTACAAATAAAATATCACCGTATTTGTGGGCAGCAACAGAGCCATTGTCTGGGGGAACAGAATTCCCCCCAGGCTATTACCTGAGCAGTCTGGTTGCTAGTAGTTTAAAGAGCAGTGACTGTGAGGAAGGTAAAAAGCAGCTCTGAGTTCATGTGTGCAGCCAGCGACCATGCCATGTTCTGAAGAGAGAAGTTTATGTACACCACTCCAAGGCCTCAACTTCTGCATCTTATATATAGTCTGGTTTTTTCTTTTCATTTCCTTTCTCCCTCTCTCCCTCCTTCCTTCATTCCTCCCTTCCTTCCTTCCCTTTTACATTACTTTCTTTGTAACCCCAGCACAAAGGAAGGTATACTTACTTTGGTTGCTTGCCTTCTATTTCTGTTCTCCGTCTCCCTGTCCCCACTTGTCTCTTCCACCTCCAGGCTCCCCTGTTTCTACTTTCATGTCACGTGTGTTCTATTACCCTCCCCCATCTCCCTCTAACTGCCCCTTCTTTCTTAGGGGCTCATTTCTAGTGTCTTGGCCTCTGTACACATTCACTTCCATCTAAATACACATGCATACCAATTAGAAACTGGGATCAACATGCTGTTTTAATGCATGCATGCACATGAATGTGAGAGTGTGCGTGCCTGTGCATGCACATGCAGACGACAGGGTGAGACATTAGGTGTCACTCTATTCTCATCTGCCATGTGGTCTTGAGAAAGGGTCTCTCATTGTTCAGCAAGCTTGCCAGAACGAAGGGCTGTGTTTGCTTGTCCATTGAGAAGTCTGTGCAAACCTTCCTAATTTATCTTCTTTATTCACTCACCAGCTGAAGTAGAACTGTGGACCGTGGGCTTCTCATATCCAAAACTTAATCCCTTCTCATTTACCCTCCCATAGCGAGGAGCCATTGGCATATAGAGTTGTGCTATGACATGATAAGACATGAAGTTGAAGGGGTGGGCAAGAGAAATCTTTAGGGACATTACAGACCAGCGAGGGGAACACAGATTTCTTGTTTGTAGCTAAAGGCAAACACAATGCAGTAGGTCAGAGGGGAAAACCAGGAAGAGAGAAGTATGACAAGGACAACGGTCTCTGGGGCAAGTGGGGCTCCAGACTCTCCACCTCCCTCTGTCTTCACATGGGGCACAGGGACATGTAATGAGCACAAGTCTCCAAGGGGTTAGTCTTCAGGGCTCTCATTTTCTGTCCAGAGCCAAAGACTGAAAGCTTTGGTTTCCTGAATCCCAGTCAGCCCCTGGAGCTCCTGGATCCATGGAGTAGCTTTGTCACAACTTAGTTCCAGGCAGAAGAGAAGCAGAAGGTGAGTGAGTTCTCCATGAAGGGCAAGGGATCAAGCTGCAGGGAAGAATGAACATGGTCTCTGACTGAGATCATTGCAGGTGCTGTAATGATCACTGGGAGCAGAACATCTGCATTCTTTTTCCATTCTTTGATGGTATTCTGATGGAGATGTTAATCATGATGATGAAGATTAAGATTATATCAGTGTGGTGATTCTGCTGTTGGTGCTGTCGGTGGTTGTGGTGGTTGGCGGTGGTGATGATGGTGGGATGATGGAGGTAATGATGATGATGATGATTAAGATAATAATGATTTAGTGATTATATGATTATGGTGGTGATACGTAACATTATAATGATATGGTGATAATGGGGTGATGTTGTTTGTGATGGAGGAGTATGCTGAGAGTGCTGGTAATAATGAAGATGATGATGGCTGATTGCCATTGGAGTTTTTGAATCTCAAAACTTTGAATCTCAATACAGCCTCAGTTAATCCTCACTGACATTTTAGGAGCAAATCCCACTATTATCAGGCCTTTCCAGATAATGGGCAGAGAAGTTAAGCCATTCTCACAACTACTAAATGGTAGAGTTTGGATTCAAGTTTCTATTCCACTCTTGGAAACACTTGTGGCACTTACTGAGTGACAAACCTTTCTCTTCCCTCTTTCCCCGAGCCCCAGGTATATTAAGACCTTCCCTTCACAGGTGGATGGAGAAGCACTCATCAAGGTAGAGATCACACATCAAAGCCCTTGCTTGCTTTGGGTTGTGCAGATTCCAATATTGGATTTCAACCTCCACCTCTCATTTCAGCTTCCTGTAGGAGGCACTGAGTCTTTGCTTAGAATTAGCTATCAAGGCACAGCTTTTTTTCCCATTGAGAGATGGGCATCCTGGATGCTATTGGATGTGTGGCAGGAAGTGCTGGGTCCTGAAAAGTGCTGTTGACTCAGGCATGTAATCCCAGACACTGAGAGCCTGAATCAGGGAGATCTCCATGAGTCTGGGGCCAGTCTGAGCTATGTTGTGAGTTCCAGACCAACCTTAGCTACATAGTGAGACCTGTCTTAAGAAAAAAAAAATAAAAGAGGATGTTGTATTCTTTGCACAACCTAAGATAGGGTGGGGTTCAGAGGGATGTTAGAAACAGTTCTCATCCTTGGTCTATGCCATGATCATATTTTAAAGTGCTCTAATTCATTAGAAAAACACTACTAGGTCCTTCTAAATTTATTTCCTGTCTCAGGAGTGGACCAGAAACTTGATCACAGGAGATTCTGATTTGAGACACAGAAAGAATCTGTTTTTCCTTTTTGGGTGATGGAGAATTTAAAGGAGCGAAAGATCATAGCTCTGATTCCAGTTGAATGATTCTATTTGAAAAACAAAACAAAAACAAGAAAACAAAACAAAATACCCCACAATGAATAAAATCCATTCCATACCTACATCCTGAGTCTGGGATGTTCCAGTATTTAAGCTCTCTGGGACCCTATGCCCAGTCCATAAAGAGTGTGGATGGAATGAGCTTTGGTACTTTTTGTCTTCACAGTAATTTTAACCCATTTTCTTTAATTGAAAATAAGTATTTTTTTAATAGATTTTCCCCTCCTCAACTCCTTCCAGGCCCTAATCCACACCCTTTCTGCCTCTCCTTAGAAAACAAACAGGTATTAAAGAATAATCATAAAATAAAAATGAGATAATAAAAACACATACAGACAGATGAAGAGCCAAAGAAAGAGTACAAGAAGCACATGTAGACACAGAGACCCAAATGTTTGTACACACAGGAATGCTATAAAAACAGAAAGCTGGAAGTTGTCATATATACAAAAGACATGTAAGTTAAAAATAATGAATAAACAAGTAAAACCCTGACAAAAATCAAGAGATAATGAGCCCCCAACGATGCCATTGAGTTCATTGTCTGTTGGCCATCTACTCTCCTTAAGAGTGGTTTGTTTACATTAATGCTTTTAATGCAACTTATATTTAAAAATTACATTTATTTATGTTGTGTATGTGCTTGAAGTGTGTGTGTGTGTGTTTATAGTAAGTGTGTAGTGTGTGTCTGCATGTCATCATGCAGTGTGGCAGTCAGAGGACAACTTGCAAGTTATCTCTTTTCACCAAGTGGATTCCAGAGATCAAACTCAAATTGTCAGGCTTGGCACCAAACACCTTTACCCACTGAGACATCTTGGCAGTAGGCCCACAGTTTGAAAAGACCAAATACAAAATCCCTTGGTTATTCCTTCCAAATAGGATTTTCATCTTTGAGAGGAATCTCCATCATTTTTTAGAGTGTATCCTTTCCTACATTTATGGTATATTTCTCCCTGTACATGTGGACCGGAAAGATAAACAAGGTAACTCTATGGTGTGTTTGCATCATACTGTCTGTGCAGGATAGTTTTATGTCAACTTGACATGAGCTAAAATCCTCTGAAAGATGGGAGCCTCAATTTAAAAAAAAAAATGCTTCCCTAAGACAGAGTTGCAGGCATCTTCTTAGTCAGCACTTGATGGGGGAGGGCCAAGCCCACTATGGATGGTACTATGCCTGGGATGGTGGTCCTGGGTTCTATAAGAAAGTAGTCTGACCAAGCCATGTAGAGCAAGCTAGGAAGCAGCATCCCTCCATGGCTTCTGCATCAGTTCCTGCCTCCAGGTTCTAGCCCAGTTTGAGTCCCTGTCCTGACTTCCTTCAGTGATGGACTACAAAGTAGAAAAATAAGTCAAATAAACCCTTTCCTTCCCAAGGTGCTTTGGTCATGGGGTTTCATCACAGCAATAGTAATCCAATCTAAGACATCACCTTGTTCTTCTTATTCCACAACTTGTGTTTTGAGACACAATATTTCCTTAATATCTTCCATGTCATTGTACTGTGACTCCATTCCTCTCCTGTCCCATCCCATTCAATATTTTATATTTTGAGAAACAGTCTCACATAGTCAAGGCTGGCCTTGGACTCATTATGTAGTTGGAGAGGGCCTTAAATTCCTGATATTCCTGCCTCTCTCTCCATAGTGCTAGAATATCATCATATACTACCATGGCTAATAGGCTGCATCTCTCTGTCTCCTCTTTCTCTCTGTCTTCTCTATCTCTCTGTCTCTGTCTCTGTCTCTCTGTCTTTGTCTGTGTCTGTCTGCCTGTCTGTCTGCCTGCCTGTCTCTCTCTCTCTCTCTCTCTCTCTCTCTCTCTCTCTCTCTCTCTCTCTCTCTCTGTGTGTGTGTGTGTGTGTGTGTGTGTGTGTGTGTGTATGTGTGTGTGTGTGTATACACGGATATGCACTAGTGGAGGCCATGGTCATTTTTGGTGTCTTCCTGTATCATTTCCCTTATGTTTCAACACAGGGTCTCTCACTGAACTTGAAACTCACCATTTCAGCTAGACTAGATGGCTGATGGTCCTCCCACCTTTGCCCCTCCATCCAGTGCTGAGGTTACAGCATCTGCTGCCATGTCTGACTTGGGGTCGGAACTTAGCGCCTCATGTTGGTGCAGCAGGATTTTATCAGACATTATCTCCTTAGCCTTCTGACCTCCTTTAAAGATTGCATTGACTGTGTTGGAGTTTTAAGAGTGATGCTAAGTACTCCAATAAGTAGTACTGTGACATGCAGCCTCCAAATGAAATCCTGTTATCACAACTTCACAGGTAAGCCCTCCAAAGCAGGCCTTCGAGGAGGCTGTCCTGCTCATATGTGGAAAGGATTTTCCCATCACTCTAAGACATCCATTATTAACCAGATGCTCTAATTTCTCATGTTATTAATTTACTGGGTGAGCCTTTCCCTCCTGCTGGTGTTTTTTTTTTTCAAGTTGCAGCTCATGACCCATTAGTGGATCCTAAAATCAGTTGCGTTGAGAGTTTTACAGCCTACGTTCTACTGGCAACGGAACAGACTCAGTCTGCATTGGTGGTGGGTGTGTCATCCCTCGCTTCAGGGAGTCTTAGCAGAGTCCTTGTCTTTATTCCCTGGGCATCTTTTAAATTTTTTACTTTGGTCTGGTGTTTTCTTAGAAATTTTAACTTTTTAAGAAAACAAATTCCGCAGAGTGGTGGTGGTGGTGCATGTCTTTCATCCCAAAAATGGGAGGCAGAGACTAGTGGATCTCTGCAAGTTTGAGGCCAGCCTGGTCTACACTGTGGGTTCCAAGACATCCAGGGCTGCCTTGAAAAAACAAAACAAAAAGCAAATAAACAAAAAACTAAAACCAACCAAAGAAACAAACAAAAAACAATAAAGCAAACCCAACCACATTCCATTATTCTTCTGATGATTTTTTTCCCAATTTTAATTTTTCTTTAGCAATTTCATATATATGAAATGTATATAATACTTAGAAAATTCTGATTACTGCCTCACTCTCTCCCTTATTCATCCCACTCCTCTTACCCACTCCCCCACAAACCCATTTCCCACATTTACATGGTTCCCTTCTGCTTTGGTTTTGTGACACACCAGGTTTCACCAGGGCCGCCTGTGGGACAAGGGTGGTGAAGTGAGAAGGAAATATCAGGGACCAAGATGCAAAGGTTCTGGAAAGCAAGCCTAGGAAGCTAGAAGTGCAGAAGGGGATGAGGATGGAGAGCTAGACAAGAACCATCTCACAGGCATGATGGTGCATACCGGAGGCAGGAGGATCTCTGTGAGTTCCAGGACAGCCTGGTTTACATAATGAATTCAAGACAGCCAGGGCTATTTAGAGAGATGCTAGTTACTCACTAGTTGTTGGGTCTGGGGTCTCTCTAAAAAGGGGGACAGACCACCAAAGTCTATTAAACGAGAAGCAAACTTTATTTCAGAAAAATAAATGTTGAAATTTATAACATGAAACACCTAGGGGCACAAAAGCTTTTCAGCTAACAGAGACCACAGTGATGCTGGAATTGTGAGGCTGTGGCAATGGAGGTGAGTACTGGCCCCCTTTTATAGTGTCAGGCATAGGGTGCATGCTAGGAGTCACATAGAAAGACCAGGTATGGGATGCGTGCTGGACATCATGTAGAAACTATTAAGAGTTAGCTTTGGTCCAGGCAGTTGTAGGCTATAAGGGACAAGGGGGTTAAAAGTTTACCCCTGGCTGTTGACAGAGGAGTTTGCTATAAACCAGACATTGTGAGCAGTTAACCTTTAGATCTGATGACTGTCAGTTTTTATCTCTTAAGCTTATATTTGTATATGTATATGTCTATATTCCTGGACTCTTCACAACCAGGGAAAGGGGAGTCAGAAGACAGAGAACCCTAAGGGCAAAGACAGACTAGATCAGCGGGTGAGGTCACTGGCTTCATCCTACACTCACTGGGGGGTTGAAGAAGGGCCCTGTCCACGGTAAGGCATTGGACATGATTTACGATTGGATAAGCACCCCCTTGGGAATGGGAAGGATGGGACTCACAAGCTACAATTCTCACTTCATCTTGTCCTCCCTCTGCTACTCCAAAAGGTTCCTCCTAGATCCTTAGCGCCGTGCCCTTCAGTCCTGAGCCCATGCCACCTTCCTGGGCATCATCTCCCTGGACCAATCAGAGCCGCTCACGTGAGCTGGAGTTCGTGCTGCTGGGCTTCTCACACGTGCCCTCCCTGCGCCCAATGCTTGCAGTGCTCTTCCTGGCCGCCTTCCTGCTCACGTTGCTAGGCAACACGCTCATCTTCATTCTCACCAGCCTGGACCCAGGCCTGCGTGCACCTATGTACTTCTTCCTGCGCCAGCTGGCGCTGGTGGAGATCTGCTTCTCACTGGACGTTTCTCCCCGTCTGCTGGTGACCCTGCTGCGGCCTGGACGAGGGGTGTCCCCAACCAGCTGTGCCCTAACAGCTGCTTCTCGTGTTGTCCTGTGTCACATCCGAGTGTTTGCTCCTCACAGTCATGGCCTGGGACCGCTTCCTGGCCATTTGTAGCCCTCTGCGATATGGCGCCATCATGAGCTTCAAGCTATGCCACCTGCTTGCCGCCACCTGCTGGCTTGCAGGGGCCCCAGTGTCAATGGTCTTCACCATCTGGCTTTTTAACTTCCCCTTCTGTGGGCCAAGAGGCATCAGGCACTACTTATGTGACATAGCACCTCTGCTCAGCTTGGTGTGTGCAGACACCAGAGTCTTCGAGGCCAGTGTGTTTGTGGCCACAGTGTTAATTATGATCGTTCCTGTCTGTCTCATAGTCATGTCCTATACCAGGATTCTGGCTGCTGTCCTTCGGATGCCATCAGCCTCTGGGCGCCACAAGGCCCTGTCCACCTGTGCCTCCCACCTCATCGTGGTGATTCTGTTTTACGGCACAACTGGGGTCATCCATTTGCGCCCCAAAACCAGCTACTCTCCTGAGAGCAAGCAAGTGGTGTCCCTGTCATACACCATTGTGACCCCCATGCTCAACCCTCTCATCTACAGCCTGAGGAACAAGGAAGTCAAAGCTGCCTTTGGGCGTGTCTTCATTCAGAGACGAGGAACCTTTGTCCCCTGACCTCTATAGACTTCATTTACCCTGTCCTTTGGGGATCATCTCTGCCCTAGTGGACTTGAGGACCTCGATGCATAAACCCTTTCTGAAAGATTTATTGTCAGGATTGCCCCTGCTAGTAAATGTGAATGATGTTACAACTATCTAATAGCCCCTTGAACACCACCTAAATTTCAACTTGGTCCATGTATTGAGTAGGTAGCATCCTATTTCTCCACTGCAATAGAAACTGGACTGGAGTTCAAAAGCATGGTGATGGCATCTTTCCTGGGCAAGTAGAATTGCCCAATGCAGCAAAGAAAATCACATTTTAGCAAAGAAAAAAAAACAGTTAAAAATTTAATCTCCTATAAATCAACTGATTTAGTGTATGTTGTGATTTGAGTATGAAATAGGCCCCACATGCTCACGTGTTTAAACACTTGGGTCCCCAATGGCGGTGCTGTTTAGAAGTAGTGGAACCTATAGGAAGTGGAGCCTGGGGAAAGGAAGTGAACCTCGATGTGACATAGCCAGACCCCACTTCCTGCTTGCTTCTTGAATGCTGATGCAATGTTTCATAATCCTGCACCGTGCTTATCTGGCCACAGGGACCTGAATCTCAAATGGTGAGCCAATTGGCCATTGAGAGCATTCGTTACTCTTACAGAGTCCTGGGGTTCTATTCCCAGCACCCACCTCAGTGAATTCACTGCCTGTAACTCCAGTTCCAGGGGAATCTTATGCCCTCTTCTGGCCGGCAGGAATACATGCAGATAGAACACTGTATACATAATAAATGAGTATATATTAAAAAAATAAATTGGTGCATATTAGTGAAAAAGATAATAGGTTTCATGAAGACATATATATATATTCACACCCCTTTATCCTCTCTTGTGCCCCATTCCCTAGACCCTGGTCCCCTTCCTCCTTTCCAAATACTTCTCCTTTTAAATTTCAACACCTTAAAAACAAATCCATTCAACAAATAAGAGAAAACATGTAATTTTGTCTTTCTGATTCTGACTTATTTTCACAATGATCTTCAGTTCTGCCCATTTTCCTGAAAATGACATAATCTTGTTATTTTTTTAAAAACTATTATTATTTACACACAAGTATCAGAACCACCAAGGTCAGAGCCATTGAGAATCCTCTGGAGCTGGAGTTAGAGACCGTTTTGAGGTGCCTGTTGTGGGTACTGGGAACTGAACTCAGGTCCTCTGGAGGAGCTACAGTGGTCATGTTGTTAAACTTCTTTTTAAGTATTCATGTTTACATCCACACATTTGTCAAGGAACCTTAGGTAAAGGAAGGAGCTGCTTGTAGTAGTGGTTAGTGGTTAATGGAGATACTCATTCTTGCTTGTCATGTTGGGAACAAGTGACTGAGTGCTCGGCTGCACATGGCATATCTTATCAACTCACTTACAAGGCTCAAGATACATCTCTAAGAGGAAGAAGAAAGAGTGGAAGAGCTGGAGGATGGGGAGGAGTGCTGTGAAATGTTGTCCTCTGGAGGTGACATGACCTGCTGCCCACATGAACTCAAGCAGCTGTGACCACCCTTGCAAGACCAAGCCAGTTAGACATGCCAGCATGAGGAGGGCGGGGCTCATGGAGCTCTACCCCGAGCTGAGAAGCAGGAGGGAGAATCCCTTTTCTGCTTTTTAAAGAATTTATTTACTTTTATTTATGTGCCTTGATGTTTTGCCATGGGTGTTGGGTCCCCTGGAACCAGAGTTACAGAGAGTTGTAAGCTGCCATGTGGGTATTGGGAATTGAACCCAAGTCCTCTGGAAGAGCAGTCAGTGATCTTAACTGTTGAGCCATCTCTCCATCCCCTGAGTGTGCCCTTCTTTACTGTGGCCACTGGAAGGTTGTCTAGGCCCATTGATGGTCTCATACCCATGGGCATGAGGGCAGCATTGACTAGATTCAGTGGAATATAATATAAATATCATAGGAGAAGATGGGACTGAAAAGGAGGTGTTATTGACACCCCAGGAGAAGTTGGAATGAGGGGTGAAAGTGCTTAAGACACATTATAAACATGTACAAAAATCTCAAAGAATAAGTAAAAATTAAAACCACAAATCCCATCTGCATTGAACAAATACACTTGTTTTTCTTATATTTTGCAAGCAATACATATGTTATAATATGTAGATTTATCTTTTATTGGATATAAAAGGGACTATGTGTATATACTGTCTGCTAATAGTATAATAGGCTATGACAGTGTCTCAAATTTTCACAATATCGTGTCCCCTTCCCACCACTCAAACAACTACAATGTTTTGTTACATTTTTAGAGAAAAGTCCTGCTGCAAAGCCTCATGCTGACCTCAAACTCATGCCCCTCCCACCTCTGTCTCCTAGGATTACAGGCATGTACCCTCATACCAGGACACAACTGCAATTTCAACTGCTCTTCTTAATAAATTTAATTGACCTAGTATAATCTACTGCTTTATAGTTATCACCCAGTACCATGCCTAGTACTTACTAGACACTTAATAAATGCTTGCCAAGAGGATGAATGAGGAATGAGGGTCTGATGTTTTTGTTTTTCTGTTGCTGCTATAAAACACTGAGCAAAAGGAACTTAGGAGAGAAAATGGTTTATCTGGCAGGTCATACATAGTCTATCACTGAAGGAAGTCAGGGCAGGAACTCAAGGCAGGAACATGGGGGGAATGCTGTTTACTGACCCCTGCTCTTTGCTTTCTTCTACAGCTCAGGCACATCGGCCTGGGTGATGCCACCCACAGTGGGCTGGGACCACCCACATCAACCATCAATCAAGACAATTTCACAGAGTCATATCCTCAGGACAGTCTGATTTAGACATTTCCTTAACATGTCCCCTCTTCCCAGGTGACTCAAGGTTTTGTCAATTGACAGTAAATAAAAAGCAACTGGCACATGGCTGTCCACATCTATTGATCAGAACCTTTTTTGTAGTTCTGAGGTCTCTTTCCAGATAGCCAAGAAAGCAGTCAGTGATCTAGAGCAGTTAGACACTGGAGTTTAACAATAAACTCATTTGTGCTGTTGGACTCACTGTCATATTCTTGCTTCTACAATGCCTTTCATCCTGTAAAATGGAAACTCTGTACTCACTCAACAATCCCTCCTTATTCTACTTCTTCACATTGCTAGCAGCCATAATTCTACTCCATGTGCCTAGAAATTTGACTCATTTGGGTAACCCATACCAGAGGAACTACACAGTGTTCTTCTTTTGTGACTGCTCATTCTCTCACTCTGACATCAAAGTCCAACAATGTGAAACAATCCTTTTCTATATTATGAGTATTTATTATTCTCATTTGCTAATAAAAAGCTGATTGGCCAGTGTCTGGACAGGAACAGATTGAGCTTGAGCACCAGACTGGGAGTAATCTGGGAAGAGGAAGGGTGGAGTCAGAGAGTCACCATCAAACAGAGAACTAAGATGAGAATGCCATACTGATAGAAGGTTCCAAGCAATGTGGCTAAACATAGATAAGAATTATGGGTTAATTTAAGTGTAAGAGCTAGTTAGTAATAAGCCTGAGCTTTTGGCTGAGCATTTATAATTAATATAAGCCTCTGTGTGGTTATTTGGGAAGCACCTGGTGAATATTTTGGAACAGGTGGTTGGGACAGGAAAAATCTAGTTACAGTCCAGCCTTGTGTAATTAACATATATCAGAATTTCTTTCCTCTTAATGGTTAAATAAGAACACATTACATGAATTTTCCACATTTTCTTTAATTTCTTTCAATAGATTTGATGTTTAAAATGATATGGATACACAATTGTCTTTTTGGTCCCCCAATTTGAATTCTTTTGTGACTTAGCTCTCTTTTTGATCAATATTGTGTGGGACATTGTTGCTTTTAGATGCATTTAAATTACACTCTAAGTCTATATATGAGAGACCATCTCTCAGTACCTATCTGGTGACAGGAATTATCGTGACTGTTTCTGTCCAGAATGACTCAGCTTACCAAACTGAGTATGGATCAAAGTAATGCATCATTGTAAGACAAACTTCAGATACATTAACTAACCTCAGAGAGAGGGGTTGGAGAGAGAGACTTAGGTTAAAATCCTGGCTACAAGGCTAATATTCTGGTGTTGTATGCTTCTAATCCTGGTACATGGGAGATGGAGGCTGGAGTATCAGGAGTTCAAGGTCATTCTCAGCTACATGTAAAGTTCAAAGCCAACCTGGGCTACACAAGACCTTGTCTCAAGATAACAAATAATCCTGCTTACATCAATATTAGTTTATGAAAATATTTATTCTATAAATGTGCCCTTAGTATTAAAACTAATTGAATTCTTACTGCTTTACTAGTTGTCTTAGTCACTGTTCTATTGCTGTGAAGACACACCATGAGAAAGGCAACTCCAATTAAAGAAGACATTTAATTAGGGACTGGCTTATAGTTTCAGAGGTTTAGTCTATTATCATGATGGTGGGAAACACAGTGGAAGCATGGTGGCCCTCATGGCACTTGAACAGTAATTGAGAGCTACATTCTGATCCAGAGGCTGAGAGTGAAATAGAAGAAGAGAGACAGAGACAGAGAGAGAAAAATAGAGAGAGAGACAGAAACAAAGGGAGAGAGAGAGAGAGAGAGAGAGAGAGAGAGAGAGAGAGAGAGAGAGAGAGAGAGAGAACTTAGGCCTGGCATGAAATTTTGCAGCCTCAAAGCCCACCTCCAGAGACACACTTCCTACAACAAGACCACACCTCATAATCCTTCTAATCCTTTCAAATGATGTCATTCCCTGATGACTAAGCATTCAAATATCTGAGCTTATCGGGGACCACCACCACCTTCTTTTTCTTTTTCTTTTTCTTTTTCTTTTTCTTTTTCTTCCTCTTCTTCTTTTTCTTTTTCTTCTCCTCCTCTTTCTCCATGTCCTTCTCCTTCTTGAGACTAGATTTCTCTGTGTAGTCCTGGCTATTCTGAAACTCACTTTATAGACTAGACTGACCTCAAACTCATAGAGACCCTCCTGCTTCTGCCTCCCTAGTCCTGGGTTTAAAGGCATGCACCACCACTGCCTAGCTAGAGGAGAGAGACATTGTTATTCAAACCACCATACTAGTTAAAGGTTTTATGTGATTTTTGTACTCATCTAAAAATAAATGCTATTGACAGGGTGTGATGCCATGTGCCTTTAATTCCAACACACGGAAAGCTGAGACAGGAGGATATCTGTGAGTTTGAACTTGATCCTAGTCCATACAGTGAGACCCTCTCTCAAAAATAAGTAAGCTATCAAATTTGTTGGTGGGAGTTTTAACTGATCTGTTTATATTTTCTTAAGGCAGGGTTTTACCATATAAGTGAGGTTATCCTGGAACTCACAAGGTAGTCCAAGCTGGCCTTCAAACCACACTCCTCCTGCTTGTTCCTCCTGAATGTTAGGATTACAAATATGTACTATGATATCTAACTTCTTTTTAATTGTTTCAATTTTAAAACAAACATTTGCCTGTGTGTGTGTGTATGTGTGTGTGTGTGTGTGTGTGTATGTGTGTGTACCTGTGTGAAGGTCCCTGTGCCCATGCATGTTTGGAGTCCAGAGATCAATGTCAGATGTATTTCTCTATCACTCTCTACTTTATTTTTTGTTATTGTTACTGAACATAAGTGTTTTCTGATGTATCCCTCTAACAACAGCAAATGAGATTAAAAAACACTCAATAAATGTTGCTTTACAGGCTAAAAATGTGTATCCTATTTAATTCTATATATTAATTCATAATTTTCAAAGTGATTGTATTTAGAAGTGAACTGTTGAGGGATGATCAAAGTTAAATTATGAAATTATAAGTTTGGAATGCTTTCAGTGGTATAAGTACCCTTAAAAGGGTATGGAGGACCCAAGGGATCTTTGTGTCAATGGAGAGCACAGCAAAGCATTATCAGAAAACCAAGAACCACCTCTTCAGCAAAAAATCAATCTACCAGGCCCTTGACCTTCAACTTGCAGCCTCCAGAAAAAGAGAACAGATGGATGTTTAAACCACTCAGTCTAGGACATTTGTTATGCACTCTGCACAAACTAAAGCTACCAGTTAGAGAGACCATGGAAGTAAAGAGCATTATCGATAGCTTCTGTGAGTAATCCAGGCCTCAGAGATGACTTTTATTTCCCAGCAGGAGGGGATCAGAGGTGATGCTCTAGGTAAAATCATCAGAAAAGGCATGAGAGTGAAGTACGGAAGTGAGGACATCAGGGCATCTACACTGGGCAGGAAATCCAGAGATGTGCAGAACCACAGCCAAAGAGGCAGAAAGTATTTCTTGGGCTCATGCACTGTGAGGCCTGAAATGTCAGGCTGAGAAATACCAATTATATACTGAAGTAAATGAGGAGAGACAGACAGACAGACAAGCAGAGAATGTGTGTGTGAGTGTATGTGAGTGTGTGTGTGTGTGTGTGTGTGTGTGTGTGTGTGTGTGTGTATGTGTGTGTGTGTGTGTGTGTGGCTAATCCTGGGAAGATGTTTAATGACCATTCATCCCAGATAGGGAATCAATGACAGACCAAGGTAATGATACTACCAGAGTCCAACTTGGTAAACCAGTGGGTTATACTGGGGTTACTTACAGGGGTAGAAATTATATCAACAAAAGCCTACCCAAGCATGGGTGATGGTGTGTGAGATCAGGAATAATGGAACTCACTCCACAACTTTGCAGACAATTTGACAGGTGAGTGTCTCTGAAGCACTTCAGCTGGTATGAGCTTCTTCTAGGTCAGCAGTTCTTAATCTTTCTAATGCTGTGACCTGTTTAAAATGTATTTGTAATATTAATAAATTTTCTATTCATTTTACATACCAACCACAGGTCCCCCTCCTTTTTATTCCCACCCCTAAACACACCCCCCATTCCCACCTACTCCAATTCAAGGTCTCCCACAGGGAGTCAGCAGAGCCTGGTACATTCAGTTGAGTCAGGTCCAAGACCTGATCCCCTGTACCAAGGCTGCATGAGGTGTCAAACCTTAGGTACTAGCCTCCAAAAAGCCCACTCATACACCAAGGACAGATCCCAATACCCCTACATGGGGTCCCCCCAAAAAGTTCAGCCTAAACAGCTGTCTCACATATCCAGAGGACCTAGTCCAGTCCCATGGGCGTTCCACAGCTATTGATCCATAGTTCATGGGTTTCCACTAGTGTGGCTGGTTGTCTCTGTATGTTTTCCCATCATGATTTTGATGTCTCTCACTTATAGAATCCCTCCTCTCTCCCATCAGTTGGATTCCTGGAGCTCAGCCTGGCAGAAATTGGATGAAGAAAATGTGGTAAATTCATGTAATGTGTTATTATTTAATCATTAAGAGGAAAGAAATTCTGATATATGTTATTACACAAGGCTGGACTCTAATCAGATTTTTCCTGTCCCAACCACCTGTTCCCAAATATCCAGCAGGTGCTTCCCAAATAACCACACAGAGGCTTATATTAATTATAAATGCTCAGCCAATAGCTCAGGCTTATTACTAACTACCTCTTATACTTCAATTAACCATAATTCTTATCTATGTTTAGCCACATGGCTTGGAACCTTTTCTCAGTATGACATTCTCATCTTACTTTTCTGTGTTTGATGGTGACTCTGACTCCACCCTTCCTCATCCCAGAATACTCTCAGTCTGGTGTTCATGCTCAATCTGTTCCTGCCCAGACACTGGCCAATCAGCTTTTTATTAGCAAATGAGAATAATACATACTCATAATATAGAAAAGGATTGTTCCACATTGTTGGACTTTGATGTCAGAGTGAGAGAATGAGCAGTCACAAAAGATAAACATTATGTAGCTCTGGTATGGGTTACACAAAGGAGTCAAATTTCTAGGCACATGAGTAGAATTATGGCTGCTAGCAGTGTGAAGAAGTAGAATAAGGACAGATTGTTGAGTGAGTACAGAGTTTTCATTTTACAGGATGAAAGGCATTGTAGAAGCAAGAATATGACAGTGAGTGCAACAGCACAAATGAGTTTATTGTTAAACTCCAGTGTCTAACTGCTCTAGACCACTGACTGCTTTCTTGTCTATCTGGAAAGAGACCTCAGAACTACAAAAAAGGTTCTGATGTGGACAGCCATGTGCCAGTTACTTTTTATTTTTTTGTCAATTGACAAAACCTAGAGTCACCTGGGAAGAGGGGACATGTTAGGGAACTGTCTAAATCAGACTGGCCTGTGGGTATGACTCTGTGAAATTGTCTTGATTGATGGTTGATGTGGGTGGTCCCAGCCCACTGTGGGTGGCATCACCCAGGCAGATGTGCCTGAGCTGTAGATGAAAGCAAAGAGCAGGGGTCAGTAAACAGCACCCCCCATGTTTCTGCCTCCAGGTTCCTGCCCTGACTTCCTTCAGTGATAGACTATGTATGACCTGCCAGATAAACCATTTTCTCTCCTAAGTTCCTTTGGTCAGTGTTTTATGGCAGCAACAGAAAAACAAAAACATCAGACCCTCATTCCTCACTCATCCTCTTGGCAAGCATTTATTAAATGTCAGTAAGTACTAGGCATGGTACTGGGTGATAACTATAAAGCAGGACTTTATTCAAGGTCAATTCAAATTTACTAAGAAGAGTAATTGAAATTGCAGTTGTGGCCAGGTGTGACGGTAGGTTCCTATAATCCTAGGAGACAGAGGTAGGAGGGGCAGCAGAAGTTTGAGGCCAGCATGAGGCTTTGCAGCAGGACTTTTCCCTAAAAATGTAACAAAACATTGTAGTTGTTTGAGTGTTGGAAAGGGGACATGATGCTTTGAAAATCTGAGACATATCTTACTCAAAGAAGATTGGCATGGTTGATCTGCAAGTTGTGAGGGAGTGGATTAATTTTCTGGTTTTGAGTAAATAATTGACAAGACACAACAGACAGCTTAAGAAGAGTGGCTGTGCATCACAGTGATGAAGGCATGGCACCAAGAACGTGAAGTAGCTGATCACATTGCATGTGCAGTCAGGAAAAAGCAGACAGGAAGTAAATCGGGCCTTCAAATCTCAAGGCCCAATACCCCAAACCCCAAATCTGCTAGAAATCTCAAGGCCCAACACCCCAAACCCCAAATCTGCAAACTTCTAGAAATCTGCCACCAGTTGGGGCAGTATTAGCAGATAGCCTACTAGGCTACTATAGCCTATTATATTATTATCAGATAGTATATTCTATGGATCACTCCGAGTCTTGCATAACAAATATAAGGTAAAGGCTACATAATATTGTTTAGGATGTATTGCTTGCAAAATATAAGAAAGACAAGTCTGAATGTGCTCAATGCAGATTGGATTTTTTGTTTTAAATTTTATTTATTCTTTGAGATTTTTTTGTATATATAAACAATGTGTCTTAAACATATTCACCTCTCATTTCAATTCCTCTCGGGTCCCAACATCTTCTTTCCAATCCCATCTTCTCCTATAATATTTATTTTATAATCCACTGAATCTAGTCAATGCTACCCATATGTTCATGGGTCTGAGATCATCCAAGGGGCCTAGACAACATTCCAGTGGCCAAACCAAAGAGAGGGGACTCTCGGGATGCTGAAATGGCTCAGCAGTTAAGAGCACTGACTGCTCCTCCAGAGGACTCAGTTCAGTTCCCAATACCCACATGGCAGCTCACAACTCTTTTTAACTCTGGTTCCAAGGGATCTGACATCCATGGCAAAAAAAAATCAATGCACATAAAATAAAAGAAAATAAATATTTTAAAAGGAAGAAAAGGGATTCTCCCTCCTGCTCAGGGTAGAGCTCCATAAGCCCCGCCCTCCTCATGCTGGCATGTCTAACTGGCTTGGTCTTGCAAGGGTGGTCACAGCTGCTTGAGTTCATGTGGGCAGCAGGTCATGTCACCTCTAGAGGACAGCATTTCACAGCACTCCTCCCCATCCTCCAGCTCTTCCATTCTTTCTTCCTCCTATTAGAGATGTATCTTGAGCCTTGTAAGTGAGTTGATATGATGTGCCATGTGCAGCCGAGCACTCAGTCGCTTGTTCCCAAGAACAAGCAAGAATGAGTATCTCCATTAACCACTAACCACTACTACAAGCAGCTCCTTTACCTAAAGTTCCTTGACAAATGTATGGATGTAAACATGAATATTTAAAAAGAAGTTTAACAACATGAACTCTATAGCTCCTCCAGAAGACCTGAGTTCAATTCCCAGTACCCACATCAGGCACCTCAAAACTGTCTCTAACTCCAGCTCCAGAGGATTCTCAATGGCTCTGACCTTGGTGGTTCTGATACTTGTGTGCAAATAATAATAGTTTTTAAAAAATAACAAGATTATGTCATTTCCAGAAAAATGGGCAGAACTGAAGATCATTGTGAAAATAAGTCAGAATCAGAAAGACAAATATTATGTGTTTTCTCTTATTTGTCGAATGGAGATTTTTTAAGATGTTGAATTAAAAGGGGAAGTATTTGGAAAGGAAGGAGACCAGGGTCTAGGGAAGGAGGTACAAGAGAGAATAAAGGGGTGTGAATATATATCTATACATGTGAATATATATGTGTGTGTATATATATACAGATCTTCACGAAACCTGTTACCTTTTACACTAATATAAACCAATTTAAAGGGAAATCTGTGGGACGATGAGATGGCGCAGTGGAGAAAGGTGTTTGCCACCAAACCTGACGACCTCAGTTGGAATCCCAAGGACACAGATGGTGGGAGGAGAGAACTGACTCCCTCAAGTTTTCCTCTGACCCCACATGTGCACCATGTGTACACAGAGAGACAGAGACAGAGATGCAGACAGAGACAGAGAGGTAGACAGAGGGATGCAATAATTATTTTTTAAGGAAATTTCACCAAAAATCAAAAGAGGCAGAGTCACCTAGTAAGATGAATGTGAACCCCATGTTCCTCCAAACACCTTACTGATCCCATGTCAAAGACAAGCTATAAAGCCACCCACGTTGTGATGCCTTTTCTAATCTTAACAGCCTTGTGTTTTGTTTTATTTTGTTTTTATACACAGGGTCTCACTACAACCCTAAGTGACCTGCAACTCCTATATAGATCAGGCTTGCCTCAAATTACTGAGCTGCATCTGCCTCCTGTGTGCTGGGATTAAAGCTGTGTGCCACAGCACCTGGTCCTTTAATGTGATGGGTCTTACATGAAATACATAACTATAGTTTATTTTAATCTTTTAGAACCTGATTTTATTCTATTTTATTGACAAAATCATAAATGTAATATTTGTGTTTGAATATTTTTAACTTCAGATGGGATAGCCTCATGCCATGTATTAGTTACCTTTCTTGTCACCATGTCTAATACCTGACAAAAAGTCACTTAAGGAGGAAGACTATTTTGGCTCACAGTTTTGTTGTTTTAAAATATTTATTATTTGCATTTTATGTCTGTGGGACATTATGTATGTTCACCATGTGTGTGCAGTGCCCAGGGAGGCCAGAAGAGGGCGCAAGATTCCCCTGGAACTGGAGTTACAGGCAGTGAATTCACTGAGGTGGGTGCTAGGAATCGAACCCCAGGCCTCTGTAAGAGTAATGAGTGCTCTTAATGGCCAATTGGCTCACCATTTGAGGTTCAGTTCCTTGTGGCCACATAAGGGGGTGGCAGGATTAGGAAACATTTCATCAGCAGTCAAGAAGCAAACAGGAAGTGGGGTCTGGTATGACATTTAGTGACCCACTTCCTTTCGCCTGGCTCCACTTCCTATAGGCTCCACTAATTCTAAAAGAGCACCGCCATTGGGGACCCAAGTGTTTAAACACGTGAGCATGTGGACAAATTTCATACTCAAATCACAACATACCCTAAATTAGTTGATTTATAGAAGATTAAACCTTAACCTTTTTTTTTCTTTGCTATAATGTGTTTTTCTTTGCTGCAGTGGGCAATTCTACTTGCCCAGGAATGATGCCATCACCATGCTTTTGTACTCCAATCCAGTTTCTATTGCAGTGGAGAAACAGGATGCTACCTACTCAATACATGGACCAAGTCGAAATTTAGGTGTTATTCAAGGGGCCATTAGATAGTTGTTACGTCATCTACATATTCAGCGGGGCCATCCCAATAATAAAATCTTTTAGAAAGGGTTTAGCTGGGCTCTGGTAGCACACGCCTTTAATCCCAGCACTCAGGAGGCTGAGGAAAGCTGATCTTTATGAGTTCGAGGCCAGCCTTGACCTCCTTGTTCCGTAGGCTGTAGATGAGAGGGTTACAGAGTGAGTTGGTGCAAACACACAGAGAAACCTTGTCTCTAAAGTCAAGAGGGAAAAAAAAGAAAGAAAAAAGGAGCCATATCCTTGGCTGGAGAGATGGGTCAGCCATTAAAGGCTAGGCTCACAACCAAAATTATAAGAAATGGTTTAACTTACTCATGCACCGAGGTCCTCAAGACCACTTGGGTAGAGATGATCTCCAAATGATTGGGTAAATGAAGTCTATAGAGGTCAGGGGA